>NC_083347.1:14578202-14906276 GCF_019175385.1 Lycium barbarum
AAACTGATTATTGATCATTGAACTAATCACGAAACTTCAAAAGCCAAAGCGGGATTTGACAATAAACTAAGCATAAACACATGAAACAAAATAGAATTCAAACACTGAAATTACTTAAGGCATGAAAATTATTCACCTTTTTGGGGTGCAGCGAAGTGGGTGCGAAGCCTTCGATATACACTCGAAACACTTCAAATTCGAGGTTGCGAGACTCGGATTCACAACAACCACAGAACAGACGAAAAAAAATTGTTTGAGTATTTTTGATTCGATATTTTGAACTATCACAACGAACTGCAAATTTGATATTTTGGAAAACTTTTTGGGATTTTTCAACTTTAATCTCTAAGGGGTTTCTGCGGCTAAAACAACTTGTAACCAGTGTTCCAAAAATCCCCCTCTTCGACGAACATAGAAATCATTATTTATAGGGGAAATCTAGGGTTTGCTTGTGAATAAGAGAGAGAGGAGCGTGAAGCAGGGAAAAGTGGGGAACAGAGGGAAGTGGGAGCGGGGTGTAGGCGGCGGTGGTGGGGGATGAAGATGATGAAGGAGAAAGAGAGAGAAGGGAGCGGGGGACAAAGGGAAGTGGGGGACAAGAGAAAATGGGAGACAGAGGCGTGGTGGAGGCGTGGAAAGGGAGAGAGAGAGAGCCGAATGAGGGAGAAGAGAGAGGTGAGCGGGAGAGAAGAGAGAGAGAGACAAGAGCGGCAGAGGGGAAAGAGATGAAGGAAAAGGGTTTCCTTTATTAAAACAGGTCAGGTCGGGTAGGTTAGTGGGCTGGGTTGTTTTAAGATGTTGGTTGGGCATTAAAATGGGCTGATGAATAAAAAATGCAGGCTGAGTAGTGAATTAAATGTGGGCTGGTCTTACGAATTAAGCCTTAGCCCAAATAATCTTAGGATTTAATTATGGACCGAATTAATACGGACTAAATATTATTTAATGAAATATGTAATTATTAGTGCTCAGATGATAAAATTATATGACATTGTAATAGCTGTGCAATAACATTTTGACAAAACAAAAAACGCTATTAATTGTGCGAAATAAATGCGATGCATATGCAAAAGGGGATAAAATGCCGAAATGATAAAAATTGGGAATAATATTAATAATAATAATAATAATAATAATAATAATAATAATGGTAGTAGAGACGGTAATAAAAGATAATGACAGGATAATGCGATGCCGGTATTAATAAAAACTAATAATTATAGTGAGATATAATTTTTTTTTTCAAAAATATTAGAAGCGTAAATAGGTATTTCAGAGGAGAGGCGGGACAAAATTGGGTGTCAACAACTTGTCCCTCTTTGCCCGGTAGTGATGAAAAGAATTGTCGGGCAAAGACGTTGACTCAGTAGCCTATTTTGTCCCGGCTAAAGGAAATTTGAGAGGATTATGACCGAACTCCGGTCTCCGAGTTGCCTACATACCTCGGGCTGCGCAAGAATTAGGCCAGGTGTAGTTCTGGAATAACTACGATATCTTATGACTAATGAATCCCGATTGGCGCGAATCTTCGCAAAATATTGTCCCAGTGTCGAATTATGATGACACTGGGTATTATGACATAACTTGTGAATTCTGAAAATTGAGTGTGCTCGAATGCAAGCAGAATATTTGTGATTGGGGGACGAGTGTTCGAGGTAGATCATTGACTCTTGTCGAGAAGTCTGATTAACCTTCTCAACAAATTGCCCCAGTTCGCTGCCGAAGAAATAGTTCCACGAGTTGATGTGTGATACCAACTTTAATATTGTCAAAAGCCACAAGCTAAAAACAATTGTTAGCAATAAAGAAATATATGTGTAAATAAGACAGGGTTGGAGAAGTTTACACTTGTAACCCCTGTTTTGAAAGTTGAATCCACAACATACTTTGGAGATGAATTAAATTTATGGCTTCCACTTGAAGAAGAATTGAGTCGACATTGATATCCACTTTAACGAAAGCTAAATCCACATCCACGTTCATTTTAAGGAAATCTAAAATATAAATCCACATCCACTTCCACTGTACAAAAAATATAAATCCACATCCACTTCCGCGGTGTAAAAATATAAATCCACATCCACTTCCACGGTACAAAAAATATAAATCCACGCCCACTTCCACTATACAAAAATATAAATCCACATCCACTTCCACTGTACAAAAATATAAATCCACATCCACTTCCACTGTACAAAATATAAATCCACATCCACTTTCACTGTACAAAAATATAAATCCACATCCACTGTACAAAAAAATATAAATCCACATCCACTTCCACGGTACAAAAAATATAAATCCACGTCCACTTCCACGGTACAAAATGTAAATCCACGTCCACTTTCGTGGTACAAAAATATAAATCCACGTCCACTTTCGTGGTACAAAAATATAAATCCACGTCCACTTTCGTGGTACAAAAAAAAAATCCACGTCCACTTTCATGGTTAAAAATATAAATTCACATCCACTTCCACGGTATAAAAATATAAATCCACATCCACTTCCACGGTACAAAAATATAAATCCACATCCACTTCCACAAATTTTGTAATGCAAGAAAGATAAATCCACATCCACGTCCACGTCCACAATGTTTATAATGTAAAAAGATAAATCCACTTCCACGTCCACAATATCCACATTGCAGAAAAATAAATCCACGTCCACTTCCACAAATTTTATAATGTAAAAATATAAATCCACATCCACGTCCACATCCACGAAGTCATTCGTGTGAAAAATGATAAATCCACGTCTACTTTCGCAAAATTTATAATGCAAGAAAGATAAATCCACGTCCACGTCCACGTCTACAATGTTCATAATGTAAAAGATAAATCCACTTCCACGTCCACAATATCCACAATGCAGAAAATAAATTCACGTCCACTTCCACAAAATTTTATAATGTAAGAAATATAAATTCACTTTCACGTCCACATCCTCGGTAAAAATATAAATCCACATCCACTTCTACAAATTTTATAATGTAGAATTTCATGTCCATGTCCACAAGATGCGTAGCATGTAAATTTATATCCCCGTCCATTTTCACAAATTGTATAATGCGAGAAAGATAAATCCACCTCCACGTCCACATCCACAATGTTTATAATGTAAAAAAATAAATTCACTTCCACGTCCATATCCACCATGCAGAAAATAAATCCACGACCACACAATCTACGATATTGAAATATAAATCCACGTCCACTATCACAATTTGTAATGTAGAAATGTATATCCACGTTTATGTCCACATTCACAAAACCATTCGTGAAGAGATATAATTCCACATCCTAATTCACGTCCCGTTGTGACGTAAGTTAAATCTACAATTGTCCCCACGATTTAACATATGATGCAAGATTTCGATCCTGTCATCTCATTAAATACTACATTCTAAAAAGAACTTGTTAGCGAGTTGAAATAAATAAATATGTATGAAGTGATGATAAAGTTAAGGAATTTAAACCGATAATCAGGTGACCATGTTCGTATCCACTTCGAAGAAGGTTAAATCCACGATTATGCGTCCTTGATCCATCGAGAAATGCCACGAGCTAAAACAACTGTTAGTGGTAAGAATATGTAAATAGCTGGGTTTGGAAGAATTACGCCTACAGCCCTTGGTTGAGAAGATAAATTCATGTCCACTATTGCGATCAAAATTTCATGAAGAATGGAACAACATCCACCGTTTAGCGCAAGCTAAATTTACATCCACATTGAAAAATATTTGTCTTTTGCAGAAGGCTAACTCTTTGTTCACGTCCATAACTAAAATTTGAAGAAGAGTCAAATATGCGCCACATCTATGTTAATTGAAACCTGTCTCATCAAAGAAAAGTTGTGAGTTTAAAGAAAATTGGTTGACTTGTGCTTGTTGGGGAACTTGGTCCTTGAATTGATTCTTGTCTCAATCGCATCCACGTTCTTCGAGGCCCCACCAGATATTTCGCTTCGCCAAGGAGTTTCAGTAATAAGTAATAAAGAGTGTAGTTTGAAAATAAGAGTAACGAGATTTGGCTGACTTCGAAAGGGAATACTTAGTGGCTCTAATAGATAAAATGATTGTGAAGATTCGAATTCAAATTTATCAACATTTTTAGAAAGATATGGGCGGACTTTTATTTAAAATCACTGAACATTTAAGACCACTTTTGTGCTACTTCTAAAAAATTGTCCCAGTTTCCAGTCCTGAAGGCGTTTGGTTCTAAACAATTGAAAAGTGAGAACTTATAATGAAAGTTTTTGGAAGCGGTTTGACCGAATTCAAAAATTTGTCCCAGTTTCAAGATATTAGGACACATCAATTTAAACAACGGGAAGACCAAAAATTTATACAAAAACCCTTATGTATCTTATAGGGACTAACATGGTTGGACAAACCAAAGATTTTGAAATTTTAAAATAGAAGGGCCGAACCCGCCTTGGGTTGCCTACGTATCCCAAAGGAATCAGGCCAGACGTAGTTCGTGAAAACTTGTTGGGGAGGAAAATGTTTCATTGCTAGAGGGGCGACCGAACTCAGAGCCATGGATTGAAAGGGACTACAAATTGTGCGTTGGGACCCTGATGAATAGATCGGGTTGTGTGCCTAGATCCTGATGCATACTCTGCTTTGTGTGCTAGAGCTTTAAAATGAAATACCCGCATGGGAAGGTGGGCGCCCGACTGAAATTAAAATGCCCGCATTATGAGGTGGGACTGAAATTTAAAAATACTCGCATTATGAGGTAGGTGCCTGAACTGAAATTTAAAATACCCGCATTATGAGGTGGGTGCCTGAACTGAAGTTTAAAATACTCGCATTATGAGGTGGGTGCCTGAACTGAAATTTAAAATACCCGCATTATGAGGTGGGTGCCTGAACTGAAGTTCAAAATACCCGCATTATGAGGTGGGTGCCTGAACTGAAATTCAAAATACCCGCATTATGAGGTGGGTGCCTGAACTGAAATTTAAAATACCCGCATTATGAGGTGGGTGCCTGGTTCGGAATGAGCTGGTCGAGAAGCGGTAAAATAGCTAGCTTGGTTAAGTTCATCCAAGTTTGGGAATGGAGGTGGCATGGGCAAAGTTCGACGAATCCCATGAGATGGAGTCCTATGTGGCGGAGTTTGAGAAAATGACCGATTTTGAAGTACCATACGACTCAGTTCAGCAACTCGTTGCTCCAGACGAGCAATGATCTTCAAATGTGTTTCTGGTTCATTAGAGGATGTGGGATTACTTGTGATCGGTAAACTAAGAGATGACTCGGATGAAGTGGTTGCATTGATCAAACGAGTGTTTTTTGGTTAACCAGGTGATTAGTAATGAGTCAGAGTCTATTTTTTTTGGTTAACCAGGTGATTATGAATGCTCCGCCAGTTCCCCTTTAACACAAGTCAACCTTTTGTTTCGAAAAATAAGTTTAAAAGAAAAAGATAAAACAAGAAAGAAAAAGAAAAATGAGTTAGTATACGGTAAGGACATGTTATTGTACATAAACACATTATTGCACATAATACATCGCGTTCTATAATGCAAGGGACCTCTTTATGCCAGAGGTAGGCCTAACGAACATTTGAACGACAAACATGTCTTTTATGTATCATTCCATAACTCTTCCTAAAACTAATTTACAAGAATGATAAAAATTTATTACATGCCAGTTTAATAATACAATTCGAAGTTAATCAAAGATATCTAACACTTCATCTCCACTAATTTCTTTTAGTTGTCTTCAACCCTCCGGCATTAATTGGATGCTCCACGACAACCTGCAACAAAATGTCAGTTTTTCGAAATATTTATCTATAGAGTACTAGGTCCACATATTCCACATATTTATCCTTCAAATAATGCACATAGATAGTGAATAGTGTCACTTAGAGTCGTAGACTCATTTGGACATTTGGTAAGGTTGACTAATGAACTTAATACACCAAGGGTATTAAGCCTCCTAGGTTTAAAATGATGCATGTCCTTACAAGGTTTTGGTTTTCGCTCTACCTAGGTAGACTAAGTGTGGTTTTCCTATGACACAAGGCTCCACCAAGCGGACAACTTGGGAGTGGAAAGTCCGTGGCCGTCGACTGCACCGCCGATCGACTAAATCCACAAGATCGATCCAACTAAAGGGGTAATTTAGTAGTGCACGGCCGCGAACCGCGAAACCGCTTTAAGTGTGTGAATTTGTGTGAATTTTCCAGGAGTGGAAGAAGTATGAGCGGAATGCCAATTTAAAGCCAATACATATTATATAGCAAAGGCAAATAAAGAATAAAACAATAAAGCATTTAAAAGCATATATGGCAAAATAAAGAAAACAAACAAAACATCCGACAAAATATTAATTAACCTAAGTTGTTATGGTTAAGAACCTAAAGTCCCCAGCGGAGTCGCCAAGCTGTTACACCCCATTTTAACCGGGTTAATTTAGAGTACAACATATTGGAGATTCCTATTTTGTTTTACTTTAAGGAGTCACCACCTAATTGATTTTGAGGTGAATTAGGACACCTAATTATTAACTAAGGTAAAGCTAACTAAACCTCCATTAATAGTCTACTTAATCAGTGTGATTCTAGGTAAAGGTTTTATATTATCCTAAAGGGAAGGTGTTAGGCATCCTTTAGAATCTGTTAACTACGATTATCCGGCCAAGCTTAGGTTAATTAATTAAGGCTAAATATAGAAATGGCTTACGAGTATTGCTAAGGTTTTAAAGAAAAATAATGTTAGTTAAGATTTACGGAAAATATAATAATTTGTACAAAAGAGGACTTTAACCGCTACTTTCAAATAAGACTTATAAATGTCGCTTAGACTTTAAATGAAAATATAATGAATGCTATTCAAAGATGAGACTTGTAGGAAATCTGATAATTTGCCCATAAATAATAGCTTTTGAGAAGAGATTTAGCAATTTTCAACTTTGGATAAATTATGTTATATGAATATAGCAATGTAGAAAAATCTAGGCTTATGAATAGGATTCAAGAGGAAGTGAGTTTTTCTTTTTTTCATTTTTTATTAATTCTTATTAACTATGCTTAGTTAAAAATATGCGTGATTGATTCAAACTTGAAGAGTTATTTGTAAAACATACTTGAGTTTATACTTGCATATTAGTGACGTTTTGAAATGTTTAGGATAAAAATATGATTCCCTTTTACTTAAATATATAGTCATGCCATTTTGCAAATCAAATTATTCCAAATAATAAATACTATAAATAATTTTAATATAAAAGGGAATGAAACTTATGGAACTAATGTTAATATCTCTCTTAAATTTACTACCCATTATACTAAAGCTAAACTCACTAATTTACTAAAATTCATCTAAGTTAAGAAAATAAAACAAGATAAGATATTAGTCGCACAAAGCAAATAAAAAAATGCACAACAATAATAATAAGGAAGAGAGAAAAGAAAAAAAAACTAAATGGATCTGGCCCATTTTCCAGGCCCAACTGCTGCGAACTATTCATGCTATTGGGCTTTGGCCCAATAAATTTTATATGTTGCTGCTGCGGGCTGTTCCCGTCCATTGGGCTTTGGCCCAGAATTTTGTTTTCTATTTTTTGATGCGGACAGAACTGATGGGGGCAGACTCGAGATAATTGCGTTGGGCTTTTAGCCCAACATCGAATGCGAAAGGGGACGAGTCCCTCGGACTCGTATGCGACAATTATGCACAAAAACAAAAGAAAAGGATTAGTATTTAATAAAAGACTAAGGCCTAAATAAAGAAACTAATATGCAGATTGAATTAACACATAATGCAATAATAGGACACTTAGAGGAAATGTTCAAACCCAAACGGTACAATAATAAAGAAACGGCTGAAGCCCATGTAGTCTATTTTATATCACTGAATAACTTAGTTGGTGCTCAAGAAATGAAAGCCTTCGAGTTGCTGCAAACTCATACTACTGAAGCCAAAAAAAAAAAAGATCCGCCAACCGACATACTGCAGTTTTTGCGCTCCAGTAATTGGTAGTTTGATAAGTAATGTTAAACTGTAATCTTTATACGCAATTGGGAAAACTCCAAGAAAACCAAAATACACATCCACCTTGCATGTCAGATGGAATTTCACTGATCTCTGGAAGCAAAACAGTTTTATTTTTATCACATTCTTTTCCTCTTAGAAAGCTAATCATTTGCCGCAATTTAGGAATGTTTAACGATGTTTCTATTGGGAGGGACATACGAAAATGAATTTCTATCCTTTACCCTTCTACTCTTACAGAACTAACACCACATTAGAAGTTCACATCCAACAGTTTAACGATTAAAAAGTCACAAAGACGGGCATTTCTTGGTATTAACTTTTGATACAAGTTCGCAATTCACATGATGTTTACCCACAAATAAATCTCTCATTGTTAACACAAGCTAGACATTGATAATTAGATATTGTCATGTAACTGCACAAAAATAGTAGAGCTAACCCTTATGGATAAGTTTTAGAAGAAAGGTACAGACTCTTCCAACGAAATATTCAACCATCACAGTTATATTTTATCAGAGGGAAAGACAAAGGGCTGAAAACAGATATGCATACATACTAGTGTCGATGAACATAGGCAAAATAAAGATCTATGAAGACATACATGACATTCCGAATACTGGAAAAATCAGTTATTTTAAAAGGGGTTAATTGAGCTAAACTTCCAGCGTTGTCTGATTCATTAAATGAAACTCATTCAAACGCTCTCAAATATCAGGCAAGGTCATAACAAGATCTCATGGCTTCAGATGCTCAACAAGGTTAAAGGAGAACAGAAATACAATACTGCATAAAGGTTCAATTATACAGAGGCATGAACACTCAATATACTCACATGAACTACATACGGACACAAACATGCTAATAAAACTAAAATTAGCTGAACTGAATTAAGGCATGAACATGTAAGATTCGTACAGGGTAACCAAACAGACTCAGTCATATTTATAAGTTTAAGCAGGGATCAATTTATGTTTTAAAAGAAAGACAAACTTCAAATGACAAGGCAGAGAAAAGAAGCTCAACTTCCTATATTTTTTAAGGAATCCGAATTTTTTTAAAAAAAAAAGAATCTTAGGATGTAAACTACTGAGAAATCAGCAAGCAGTGAAACTGATACCTAATTAATGATGTCCAAGAGCACAGGTTGTCCGGGCAGCAAATATTCAAGATTGATCAAATAGATAAGATTATATTTCTTGCAATCTTAAGTTAACTCTACCAATCTACATTCTTAATGGCAGATTTAAAAAAAAATCTCTTAGTATAAATACTCTTTAGTTAACATGTAAAGGAGGAAAGAAAGGGAAGAGGCATGAATCAAATAACTTAAGCTGGTTTCAGACTATGATGAGCATACTTTCAAACTTACAAACCAAATACCTTACAAAACCAAATAACCATGATGAGCATATTTTCAAACTTACAAACCAAATAACTTAAGCTGGTTTCGAATGATGAAACAGGGAAGTATGAAAATGTTTTAGCCATATTTGCTTAAGGAGGAAATAAATTTCAGAATTCACACACCAACAGGGGAATCTTCATATTTCAATCGCATAACAGAACTTCAAGCATTCACTACCCAATCTCGACAAAGAGTTTCAATTATTGATCACAAGCTTCAGCAGAATGCCAACACAAATTTTAAATAGCCAAGGGTCGAACTTAAAAGGTTTCTGACCCAAACAGAGAAGATATTCTGAGGTTATAGATACTAAAACAGACGACAAATTGACAACGCAGTCCACATGGTCTAAATAAGGTCATTTAAGGGAGCATACAAGACCTTGGTTGCTTTAATTACTAAAGTCGCATAACATTTCAGCCTCAAAAAATGCAATTTTCAATTTAGCAAGCATAAAGTATCTGTCCTAGAGTCGACCATGCACTTTGCGAACAATAATAGATTCCAATAACATATCTCCGAGATCCACAGCACCAATTTAACGACAAACTCGACTACCTAGACTCTGTGATTTAGGCAGGATCACTAAACAGAAATCTTATATTGACAATACCACATAAAGAAGTAGAGATAATATACTTTTCATGCACTTCTAAACCTATAAACGTAAAGATCCAACAGGGTTACACATCTAACATTTACATGCTGAATATGACTGCATCAATCAAACAGATAGCTAACTCGGGAAATTTAAGTAGAATGGACCATAAATCATACACATTTTCCACGGTCAATACACCAATCATGCTCGAGCTAGTATACAACTAAACCACATATTTAACTAAAATTTAAAACGTGCTGATTACTCAAACTAAACATATGATTAACACTCAAATAATACAAAGGCTACAGAAATTAAAAGGGAAAGAATTACCTTCTTCGGGTGCAGCGAAATGGGGTGCGGGGGTTTCAGATCTACACTCGAACTTACCGAATCTGAGCTTGCGTACCTCAGATTCAATGCAATACCGGGGGGCGAAATAAAACAGAAAAACTGATTTAGTATGTTAAATCGATATCAAGAATATTTAACTGCTACGAACTTAATATTTTCTAGGGGATTTTTGGGTTTTTCCGATCTGTGTTCTTCAAGGGATCTCCCGTCTTTTTTCTTTATTTCGTTTTTTTTTTTATCTGATTTAAGTAAGGGATCCTCGAGTTCAAAATCCGGTCCCCTTCAACGATTCAACCTCCCCCTCTTTATAGGTTTTTCGCTTTGTTTGAAGGAGGAGCGGGAGAGAGAGAGAGAGAGGAGCGGGGGACAGAGGAAAGTGAGGAACAGAGGGAAGTGGGAGCGGGGTGTGCGGCGTGGTGGATGACGATGAAAGAGGGAGAACGCGAGAGAGGAGAGAGAGGCGATAGGGGCGGCTGAAAGAAAAAAATGAAGAAGATCAAGGGAAAGGAAAGAGATTAGGGATTAGGGTTTAAAAAAAATAAGGGGATGGGCTGGACCGGGTCGGGTAAATTCGGGTAGTGGGCTGGGTATTAGGTTAAAATAATGGGCTGGTGGTTTGAATATGTGGGCTGGTCTGAAAATTGGGTTGGGGTGAATTAAAATGATGGGTTAACTGATTTGGGCTGGTTGTTTTTAAAGTGTTGGGCTGGATGGAAGAAATAGTTTGGCTTCTAAATTTAAATAAGAGACCCATTTTAAATTAATCATATACTGAGTGTGCTCAAATATCCCCTAATATAAAGTATGTATTTATTAGTATTTAGATGAAAATAAAATGACGGCGTAATAGCCGTGTGATAATATATTTGAAATTCAATAGTAAGTAAATGCTATTATTAAATTACGCGATGATAAATGCGATGCGTGTGCATAAGCTGGTAAAATGCCGAAATGATAAAAATTGTGAATTATAATAATAATAATAATAATAATAGCTAGTAATTGTAATAGAATAATGAAACGCCGGTATTGATTAGAGGCTAATAATTATAGTAAAATATAAATATATTTTTTAATTTGCCAAAAATATTAGAAGCGTAAATAGGTATTTCGGAGGAGAGGCGGGACAAAATTGGGTGTCAACGTAAGCCTTATATGTCATCATTTATTATTTGGGTTATGCAAACTATTCTTTGGGCTTATTACAAATATATAAGGCAAATCCTCAACGAGAATATTATCTAGAGATGCAAATTTGGAAGCCTAATTATCATTATTAGGGATATTTTTACTTAATTATTTAATATAGCAAATTTTTTAAAACATAGCAATTGAGCCTTACTAGATGAATTTAGCTGCAAAGCATGGAACCCTTCTTTCCCCACTGTATAGAATAGATATCTTGATTTGCCGTACTATATGAATACAAAGAATAATTTAGATCCAACGAAGATCTTGAGGAACATGTCAATAAGATAATTAGTTAGTTCCAGTTCTCCTATCTCGTCTTCTCGGCAGGGAAATTGTTTTTGCATTGTTATGGTTGAAGGAATGATGGTTATGGTGGTGTTTTGGTAGTGGTCAAAATTGTATGTCTGGCAGCAGTAAAGATAGGATTTGAAGCTTATGGGTGCGGAATTATAATTTTTTTTAAAGTTACAGGGTTCTAAATTAATAATATATACGTATTCAATGAATTTCTTATAAAAAAAAAATACAAGGTTTGGATTAAAGTTACTTGGTTCGTCTGAACCTTTAAGCTTTACACTAGCTCAGTGACACATACAACATACATACACCAACGTAAATATATGTTTTCTGCATGTATGTATATGATTTTACAGGATATATACAACAATATAATTGTATAATTGTATATATCATGTATAGATTTTTACCGGATAAATACAACAATATAGCCATATGTTTTGCATATATCACGTGTACTTTTTTCCGGTAATTTTGTACCTCTAGGAAAGTACCCCAATCAATTTTGTACCTCTAGGAAAGTACCCCAATCCCAAATTCAACGTTTAAGGGTCTGTTTGGAAAGCCACCTGGTAATTGGAATTGGTGTAATTACTAGGGTAGTAATTACACAGCCTAGTAATTACACAGTATTGTAATTACAATGACCTGTTTGTTTGTCATAATGTAATTACAGTTTAATTACAAGCGTGTTGTTTGGTTGCACAAGTGTAATTACACATTTAGTTTAATTTTAAAATAAATTTAACTATAAAAAATAAAATTAATATTTAAAAATATGTGCTTTTATAAATGATATTAAATTAGTTATTTAACAACACATTGTGTCTTGAAAATATATTAATTAATAATCATATATTTGTAACTAATATTGTAAAAAATAATTGATATCTATTTTTCAAATTAATAATATTTTAATTTTAATTAATTATAAAACTTAAAAGTTGACTTTTTTTGTGAGAACATCATGGATTGGATGTTTGACAATTGTTTTTTTTTATAAATATAATGCCATAACATTATACAAATGTTTGACAAAAAAAAAACTATCAATGGTAAACAAAAAAAAAATCTATCAATTGTAAGTGAAAAAAGAAGAAGCATGCAATGTGAAATAACAAGTCAATAGTACTAAAGCAAATAAATTAAAATCGAAAATATAACCTAAATTCAAAATCCAAAAGAAAATGTTTAACATAATACTCTTATGTCAAATTCCAACATTATATAAGTAAGTTCCAAAGTAACTTAAGTAAATATAATTCAAAAGAAAGGGAAAGTATAAGTCTATAATCTCAAAGTATAAGTCTATAATCTCATTCACAACGAAATTCTAATTTAATAACATCGCTCATTATATGTCAAGTTTGTTAATGACTTATTCTTTCTAATATTAAGAGGTGTAGTTTCAAAAATTAGAATAATAATACGGTTATGTTAAATAAATAAAATAATTAAAAAAAATACGAGCGATTACATGGAAATACAAGAAGTTAAGGTTGGGAATGAGAAGAAAGGAAATGAAAGATAAATAATATAGAAAAATATATATTTTAAAAAATAAAAATAATTAAAAAGTAAAAATAAAAAAGAAATAAAAATAATAGAAATAAAAAATAAATTTTAAAAGAAATGAAATTAAAATAAAACAAAAAAAGAAAGAAACTAAAAATGTAACCCTGTAATTATAGGATGTAATTACACCAAATTCTCAGCCCCCCTTGAGAATTGGAAAGTGTAATTACACCCTCTCAATTACACTCAATTCTCATCTAACTGTGTAATTATTTGGTCAAACAAATAGGTCAAACTGTGTAATTACACCCAATTTCAATTACCTGGTGGCTTTCCAAACAAGCCCTAAGTCTGGCTTTTTTGATGATTGTTTATAACATAGACCTTGGAGCATGGAAGAAGCACTTGAACTCAGGAATATGACTTCTTCTAATATGCTTTTCCCCAAATATTATTGTCTTTTCTATCGGTATTTTTCCTCTTTGTGCAACTACTAGTGAAAACACTTCCAATTCTGAAACGATGAAAAAAAAAAGGTCGAAACCATCCCTCTTTTTCCTGTATTTGACTAGTAGGGCTAATCAACTACCCTTTGGTCTTTGTCGTTCTAAATTTAGCCAGCTCTGATTAGAAGTTCAAAAATGAGTGAAGCGAGGGGCTTTAGAGGGGAAAAAAAGAGAGAGTGGGGGGTGGGGCGGAGGGGTAGGTAGTCGTCATCTTTTTCCATAGTAGTCATCCAGCAAGACAAGAAAGGGAAAGCCAAACACATTAAAAGACATGGTCATGACAACGAAATTGAAGCGAAACCAAAAATTATGAAACGTAGCATAGAAGGTTATGGTCATGACAACGAAATTGAAGGGGAAACCAATTATTATCAAACATAGCATAGAAGGTTATGGTCATGACAATGAAATTGAAGGTGAAACAAAAAATTATCAAACTTAGCATAGAAGGTTATGATCATAACAACAAAATTGAAAGTGAAACAAAAAATTATCAAACGTAGCATAGAAGGTCGTTGGATGCCGTATATAATGGGGGAAAGGCAATTAACATTTGACGATATCTCATTCTCATGGTGTGAAATGGAATGCCAAATGGGCATGACAAAAGTGTGGTCCAGTGTTACCTGTACTCCTTTGAAGAGTAATTAATGGAAGCAAACACATGCTACAAGTGGATAAGGATATTACCGAAAATGGGTTCCACAGCTGGAGTAAAACCCTTTTAGGGGTGCACATGAATCGGGTTAATTCGGGTTTTTAAAAGATCAAACCAAGCTAATTTGTATCGGGTTTTTAAATATATAAATCAAACCAAATCAACAAAAGTCGGATTTTTTAACCTCGAGTTTTCTCAGTTTTTTCAGATTGCTCGGATTTTTCGGGTTTTTCTTCGGTAAAGTCTTCGTACAAAACATATAACTTGTACTTCAAATATTTCTTTGGTGCTTGTAAAATATAACTATTTAATTAAGATATTTATTAAGAAAATAACACAAAATGTGAGATGAGAGATGGCATTGTACTAAAATATTTAACAAAAAGAAGTAATGAAATTGTATAAAATAAAATAATCATAATCTAAAAGTACTAAGTCACGCTATAATAAATACGACTAATTTATAAGGCATATAGAAAATGATCTTAATCTAAAAGTACTAAGTCATGCTAAAATAAGTACGGCTAATAAGTATTAATTACATGAATAGATATTAAGGATAAAAATAAAATTAAGTTATGTATTTTCACTTTCTAAACCAACATAAAAACTAAAGAATAGATATCCAACATTATTGTCATTCCCAGTGTTAGAATTGAATTTCTTTTGTTAGCATTAATATGGGAAGTTACATAAATACAAGTAAATAAGTAAAATATTTCGTAATCTACAACTATTAACTAAATTACATAATCTACAATATATACTCTATATTTAGGGTATGTGTATGATTTTATACCATAAATTAAAAAAAAATGTTGCTATGAATCAAAGGCTAATAATAAGGGATTTACTATATTAGTGATAACCAAATTAAATACATATCAGAACACATTAATTTCTTTTCTAAACATCCCAATATACTCAGCTAACATTTTAATCCATAAAATAGTATACTACTGTTTATATGATATATATTATACAATTTCTTGAACAAGTATATATATTCTTGTACTTATATATTACGTATATTTCACTATTATATACTATATATAATATTATTTTTTATGTATGTTAACTAGTATACACTATATATAAAATAATTTCTAATGTATAGTAAACAAAAAGTATTATATATATATTACCACATACATTATTGTGACCACATACATTATTGTATATATTTGGCATATATTGTTTATTATATTAAATATATACAAATATAAATTTAATTGAGTTAATTTTCATATTTCATGGAAGAGAGAAAAAATTGAATAATTAATATGTGATGGCAGAAAGGAAGCCAAGTTTTATGGGATGGGGTGCCAATTATTAATTAAGATCCTATTTTAATGGTAATCAATAAGTAATTATATTATTCTTTCTATATATTGTATATTTTATATGTTATTGTAGAGTACAATTGGTTGGCACATAGAGTAATAAATTCATATATTAGGTATATTGTAATATTATATACTATATACACAAATAATATTATTATATTATATACTATATATAATATACAAACTTAAATATACTAGTTTCTACTATTATATTCACAAAATTTTTGATAACATCCTTTCAGTTAAATATACCAATTTGAATATACCATATACTTTTTAAGGTATGCTTTCATGTACATTTCTTATACCATATTTCCATATACCATATCTTTTCATGTACTTTGCTTAATATTAATATATTCAGATAATTTCTTTAATCACAAAAAAATAATTGAATCATCATCAAGTGAAATTGAAAAAAGAAGATTAAAAAAGAGTAAACGAAAGAAAAAAAAAGTCTTTTTAAACGGTAGATGGAATATGGGATTTGAAGTTGATTTTGTTATGTTTATTTGGAAAATTACATTCTAATGATTTTGAAAGAGAGAGAAAGCAAAAAGTGGATATGCATTAATAGTAGTAACTCCTAAAATTAAGTATTATTAATATTTTAGGAATGTAAAAAGTTGTATTTTTGTAATTAAGAAGTTAAAATTTTGAATAAGTTGTATTTATTTAATTTTTCGAAAGTAGTTGTAATCTTTTTAATTACTATTTGAAAAAGTTGTATTTGTGTGACTTTCCCTAAATATTGATTTGATTTTTGTTGGGTTTTATTTGAGTTACTAACATCTATGGGCTACAAAACTAATTGGACCATTCAAACTTTTAAATCCAAGCTTGAAATAATATGTTAAAAGACAATAAACTATGCAAAAGTGTAAGAAATATTTATAAAATTTTATACATGTAATGTCAGGTTGGGTTGATTCGATTTGACTTTTTTTTTTAGTTAAAATCAAACCAAACCAATTATGATCGGATTTTTCTTTTTAAAACCAAACCAAGTCAAACCAAATCACTAGTCGGGTTTTTTTTTTCAGTTTAATTCGGGCAATTCGCAGAATTGCCCTTCTTTTGGGGTGGTCTTTAAATTTTGCCCCTCATATTTGTGGTCTTTAAATTTTGCCCCTCGCTTAGATACCTGAGGTTCTGGGTTCGAACCCTTGCTCAGACATAAAATAAAAAAATAATTTCGCAAGGCAGGGCTGGGGAGAATGTATGCTGGAGTCTTTAAGGAAAAATTAAAATTATGCCGGAGGGGGCATAACTTTTGCTCAAGGCATAGTTTTATGGGGCAGAACTTTTCCTTAAGGAACTATGCCTTATGAGGCAAACTTTTAATTAAGACATAACTAAAAGTATGCCTCATAAGGCAGAACTTTTCCTTAAAGCATAAACTTTGCCTTATAAGACAAACTTTTGGTTATGCCTTAAGGAAAAGTTCAGCCTTATGGGGCATACCTTTAGTTATGTTGTATGGGACACACTTTTAGTTAAGGCATAACTAAAAGTATGCCCCATAAGACGGAACTTTTCCTTAAGGCATAACTAAAAGTTTGCATTAAAAAGCAAAAAAAATAAATATATATATGCCTCAAAACAAAGTCTGCCCCTTCGGCATAACTTTAGTTTTTCCTTAAAGATTGCATGCCGGATCCGGCATACGCTCCCCCAGCCTTGCCTTGCGATTTTTTTTTTATGCCTTAACGGGAATTCGAACCCAGAACCTCAGATATCCAAGCGAAGGGCAAAACTTAAAGACAACAAATATGAGGGCAAAATTTAAAGACCGCCCCAAAAGAAGGGCAATCCGCGAAAAAATGATTTAATTCGGATTATCAGTTTGATGCGATTTATCGGTTTCCTTTATACACCCTGACACCCTTTCATATGCTTGCATGTACATATCAATACACGTATAAATCCAATGAATAACAGAAAAGATGCATAAGAAATACATAACAGAAACTGATCCCACTAAAAAGAACTCTCTATACGTTGAAGTTCAAATTTTTAACAAGCATCACACCTGCAAACCTCGAAGTGAATTCTGACAACGTTTCTCCGGATACACATTGTCTCCATTTGCCCATCCCAACTCATGGTGGTTGGTTATCTAAAGATAATAGTCAGACCAATTCAAACAGATTATCCAGATTGTAAACCTATATACTCGACTAGGCATCGATCAATAAAGGATAAGAAAGAGAGCACTTTCAATTTTAAACAGAGGTGCAAACCCCTTACAAGTTGCAACTAACAGCAGAGCTTCAGAAGTTTGCGGGTAAAATAACAAAGCTTCAGAAGACATGACAAATATACAATGCATCTAAAGATCTCATATACACCAGATTCCACGCTACTAACATGACTCCTTATTCAGCAATAAATGGTATTCGAGTCACCTCTTCAGAACATTACTACAAAGATTGGGCCTGATCACTTGAACTCACCATCCTCTCTGAGAACTACCAGATGAATGTCCGTTCATCCTGTCCAGAATAGCATTGAAATCAACAGGCTGACCACTTTCCTCGAGCCTTTGGATCACATTAACAACATGATCACCTCGGTAGCCCATGCTCACTAGTTTCTCAATCAACTCATTGTATGGATGGTTGCGCACCAACTGAGTTGGACGAGCCATCAGATTTGCACTGGGGGTAGGCTGCGGATTTTGGGGAGGGAAGCTGGATGGAGGATAACCACTTTGTTGAAAGTTCGGTTGGGGCGGCGGATGTCCCCTTGTGCCTTCGCCATCATACATCACATATGCATTCCCTGGGGAAAGTGTTGGATGAGCTCCACTAGCTGCATACCCATCGCCTGGTGCACCATATGAAGGCTTAAGATGCGGTGTTGCAGGCGGTTGCTGAAGGGGCCTACCAGACCTATCATATCCATAAGGCATTGATTCGGGACGGCTAGCGACTGGTTGAGATAATCCAGAAAATGGCCCTTGCATTGGCATACTATTGGGCGCTGTCTCAGGAGTAGGATTTGGTTGACTGGGCAGATAAGAGGGATAAACAGCAGGTGGTGTAGGTCTAGCTTGCTGTTGCATAGTTGGTATCTGTGACTGTTGAACCTGTTGGGGTGGTACCTGTTGGGCCCACTGCTGCTGATATTGGGGAATTGACTGGAGTTGTGGTGTCTGATTCACCTGATGTGGCGCTGGCTGTGGTGGTACTTGCATTTGAGGATTTCGATACTGGGAGTCGGATGACATATATTGACCTTGAGACAACTGAGTTGGCGCTGGCTGTGGTGGAGCTTGTTGATTTGCCATCTGAGGAGGGGGTAAATAATAGCCTTGTGACTGTGGCATACTTTGGGATGGAATTGATTGTGGAGGGGGGACAGGTGGCTGTTGTGGTTGCTCCACAGGTCGGTTAGTAAGAGAAGCCTGGGGTGCCACTTGATGGGGTAGTGCAAGAGCCAGCTGCTGTCCATGCACTTCAGATGAGTCATCACATTTTTTGTCATCAGACAGGTGTTGAGCACTTCTCTCCTCATTCTGCTGAGAATTGCTGGATGAAGCTGATCCTTTCTGTGCAAGCTGAAGCTTGGCCAGTTCCTTTTGAGTTTCGGCAAGTTCTTGTTTATCTCTCAGAATCTGTACAGATCTGTGAACCTGCAGGAAGAACAGTTAAGTCAATCAACAGCTATTTAAGTTTTTTATCGGAATCAAGAGCTATTTAAGTTATCACACAATGTGATGGAAAAACCATTGAACACCAAAGAGCAACTTGAAAATTGCCAGAAAGAATTTATTCATATGCCTTTGAACCAACAAACACAAACTTTCAGAGTCATAATTATATATCAGAAAGTGCATCTAAAGCTTCAAGTACCCCCCCAAAAAAAAAAAAAAAAGAGAGGCTCGTCTCTGCAGAGAAATATGGAAGCAAACCATACAAGTCAATTTGTCAACTGTGTCCATTTTTAACTAATGGAGAAGATGTCTAGTTTAGAAAATTCTCTAAGGTGCAGTCTCGTTTTAAAGATAAAAACAGATCTGCAACACACAAACTTCTCCAGCAACTACTGGTCCAAGATAATTCTGCATGCATAAACTGCTAATTGCAATTGGCAAGTAAAGAACAAAGAAGCACTTCCCAAAATCCCTCACTTAAACTACAGTAATTACACGCTGCCTAATATTAGTGACAATGCCAGGTGAATTTGAAACTAGTTCAAGACATAAGGGAGCAGTAACTTTAGGCGACTCCCACAGAAAGCAGGTAACTAACCTCTAGCACATGCTTCTCAAGAGCCTTCAGTTTTGAATCTGCCTCACCGTGATCCCGAACTAAATCAGAGCGCATTTCTCCAATAGACTTATCAAGATTGTAACAGTATAATTCCAATTGCGACAAGCGTGAACTGATCCCCTCTAGGAAACGCATGAGATTGTCGGCATATTTCTTCATGGTCTTCTCAACAGTACATATCATGTCTTGGTTGAAGGAAGATTCTTCTGGAGGATTATATGCTGGAGCAGGAAACATTGATGACCTCGTCATTCTGCTTTTGTGGAACTCCTACTCAATACAAGAGCAAAATTGAGTTAAATTCTAAGAAAGTTACTGCTCCTATAAATACGAGTGTAAACGTTTACACACTCCCGACTAAATGAAGAAAACCAATTGGATAAGTAACATGCATATAATAGCATGGATCTTTGTAACTATACATACAAAGATTACATAACCATTATGGTGGAGTACCCGTTAGTGCAACTATTTAATGGTTATTTTCAATGTGCCAGATAAAACATACACTGCAATCCAGGGACAAAAATCTCACCATCAGACCTTAAAACCAGTTGCAACTCGAGGCTACTGTGCAAAATGAACTTTCTTATCAATACTACACCAAATGATTTTCTATGAAATGCAACTTCTTATATACCCCATATGCAGATTGGCCTGAGGCAGTATCCCCCCCTCCCCCGGGCCAAACTTCTTTAGTCACCTGTTTTTGCAGTTTCATATCATCGATTTATTTATTCAAAAAAAGGAGAAGACATAGGGAAGAAGGGCTAGATCATAATTTGCGAAAGTGTAGGTAAAGGAGAGGAATCAACGCTTTTAGCTCCCCAGTTACAGGCCAGAATCTCAAGGATGATTACTACTAACTGAATCAGCTACTAACCAAGGGCCAAGAAAGTTCAGTCTTTATAAAAAAAAAATTATAAGTAACATACTCTCTTTTTTTAAAATTTTATATCGGGAAAAATTATATTTTATTAAATAACCAGATAGTACCAAGCTCCACAGAATTACAGAAATTAACTGGATATAGATTCCTCAAATCTCAAGGGAATCCAAGAAATCCAGCAAAGTGTCAATTCCAAAATCGAAAGAAGCATCACACTATACTTCTAATTCTGAATGCATCTATTTTTACAATCGAAGCGTTTTCCTCCCTTACACTGAAGCACCTTCATTTTCTTTCCAACCACACTGTCCACATAGTGAAAAGAGGATTGTTCATCCGATTCTTCTTCTGCTTTTGATCTTTATACACTGTCTTTATAATTTCTCTTCTATAATTTCAGTTTCTAGAGTTTTTAAAGCAAAGAAAGATGTCACAGGAAAGTTCACCGTGCCAGCAAGAAAAGAGCAAAATGAATAATACCAAAAAACGCAAGCATCAAAGTCAAAGTTGTAAAAGCAAAGCAATTGAACAGAGTTTGTATCAGAAATGGAAATCAAACTCTTTCTTCAACAAATGAACATAAGGCAGAGTGTGGTAAGCACCATCAACAATGATTTAAATAACAACCTCTAGTTCAACCAAAAGCATCTCTTCATAGACCACTCAAGTTAGGAGAAGAACCACCAATGCCCCTCATATCACATTAATAAGCATATAAAAAATTTGTATTGGAACGCTCTCTTCATCCCCTTCGCTTTAAAGCAGCAGCAGGCTTTTCGATGTTCTTCCTATTTTCCTATGAGAGGGTCTTTCGGAAATAACCTCTCTACCTCCAAAAGGTAAGGAGGTAAGGTCCGCGTACACTCTACCCTCCCCAAACCCCACTTGTGGGATTACACTGGATATGTTGTTGTTCCTATTTCCCATGAATTTGGTTCTCCCCATCTCTATTTCTCAAGCAATCCTAACAACTAAAGCACAAGCTAAAGCGGTTCCATACCAGCAAAAGATTACATTTTCATTAAAAAAAATAAAAATGCAACACAAAACAAACAAACAAAAAACATAAACCTAGCGTTGATCAAGGGCATTTTTGTGGGGTTGATTTCTCAAATGGTCACTCAATTAATATTTATTACCTCACAAAGTCATCCTACCTCTTAATTCCAATTCTTTTTTTAAACAAAGAAAGCGACTTTCTGAGATAAAAACTATTAGTTGAGTGACCATTTGAGAAATCAAACAGCAAATTTCAAATCCAGCAACTAATTAGCACAATCAACAATCAAATTCACTAATTTTCCCCATAAATCACAAAACCCTAAAGGTCAAACTAGCTTAATTACAAATAATTTTCACTTTTAGGAAAAAAATATAATACTCAGTACCTTAGCAGAATTGGAAGCCATCACAGGATCAGAGTGAGTACTTCCATTAGAGGGATCTTGATTAGCATAATCTTCATACGGACAAAGTATATCATCTGTTGCAAAATCAAAACCCTTTGACCCGGTATTGATTGGTCGACCCGATGATCCAGATGCCATTGAAAATGATCCAAAAACTAGGGTTTCGTTTCGATAAATAAAACCAATAAAGAAATAGATTTTCAAAAGATAAGTTTTTTTTCTTGGTAGAGAGATAAGAGATATATTTGGGAATGGGAGTTTGCTTAGGCTTCACTGCTAAAACAGGAAGGTTCGTCGTATTGTGGATTTGTACTGCTTCTGTACTTTATATATACAGTATTGTTTTCATATTTTTGACCTTTTTCTTTTTTCTTTACTAGGTGTGAAAATCATGGGTTGTGGAAATTAAGGTGCCGTTTGACCATAAATATAAAAAATATTTTATTTTTTTTTTAAATTTTTGAAGTTGGAGTTGGAGTTGGAGTTAGAGTTGATCATAATTTTTGAAATTGTAATTTTTGATAAAATATAATTGTAAGAAAATGAAAAAAAAAAAAAATTTAAAAAGCATCTGGAATACAATTTAAAGTTGTATTTCGAATATTTATGACCAAACGTCCAAGTGAAAAAACATTCCGAAAAAAAAATGCATAATTTTTATAGCCAAATGGCTACTAAGAAAGAAAGAAAGAAGTTAAGTTTGGGATAAGCCCAATGACCGACCTTAAAAAATTAAATATGACCGACCACGATGATTGCGTGGTAGGCTTTATGTCTCCTAATTTCTTTTTCTCCTTTCACTCTTTGTTTATTGCATTTTTTTTTCTAGATCCCCTTTCTTTATTACATTCCACTATTGAAGATTATAGACATAATTTTTAGTTTGTTTTTTCGAACTTTTTTCCTTTTCCTCGAGCTCTTTTTGTGGACGTTATTTATACCTTCTTTTCACAATAAGGTAGTATTTTTATTTATATTATAAAATTTCTTTAGTTGTTGGAACACAGTAGCACAAATGCACAATGCACTTTACTAAACCAAGGTATACGAATTGGAGCCAAGGTATGCGAGTAGGAAGGAACGTTAGATTATTGGTACTTCACACTATACCTGTTAACCGGTTCCAACCGGAACCGGACCGGTAACCGGTTAAGGAACCGGTTAACCGGTTAACCGGTTCCGGTTTAACCGGTTCCAGTTAACCGGTTTTAAACTCCAAATTGGAACCGGTTTGGTTTGGAGTAGTTAAAATCTTTTTTTTTTTTTTTTGTATTATATATATATATATATATATATATATTATAGTATTTATTAGTATATTGTAGATATATTTACATATGTTATACAATTTTATAATTAAAGTGTAAATATTTACTGACTAACAGCAAGTCAGCAATACAGAATAGTGTTTTTCGTATACATATATATATATAACTTACATATACTTACATATATGTATAACTTACTATATATACTATTTACATATATACTATATATACTATATAAGTATATATACTTAATATATATACTATATATACTTACTTATATACTATATATACTATTTTTTCTATATATACTATATATACTTACATATGTTTAAGTATACTATATAACTTAATATACTTATAAGTATATTCTTAGTATATTTTAGGTATATTCCTAACTTAATAAAAGTAAAAATATGAACACAAGTAAATAGAAGAAAGCTCAATGAGCCATATATTTTATTCATTCTTGGATAACATTTATTTGCAAGTTGTATTTTTTTTTTAACTTGCAAATAATACATGAGTTGTACAAAAATAGTAGAATAATAAAATCACCAATTTTGAACCATTTGGTTAATTTCCCCCACATCATATTCGGTCATGGAAATATCTTCAAAGTCTTCCATTTGGTCCGGTCCGCTAGCTATCAAATCTTCAATTTCTTCCTCTTCGCCTTCCTCCGCTTCTGAGTTTTGGTTGCGTCGCTCCGATCTAATCCAATCTCGAATGCACACTAGTACTTGCAAGCTAAAGCCGGATAATGAATGTCTATGGTCTCCAATTGCTGTCTTCCTTGGCTAAATGCGCTCTCCGAAGCCACGGTTGATACTTGAACCGTAAGGATATCTCGAGCCATTCTTGAAAGTACCGGATAACTTGCCTTGTACTTCTTCCACCATGCTAAGACGTCCACCTCATCCAGTTGGCTGATATCCACATTTGGATGCATCAAATAAAAGTTAAATTCATCAAAGTTTGCAGTAGAAGAAGAAGTAGGCTGTGAATGTAAAACTTTTAAACCCGACAAGCCCTTTTTGCTACTCTGAGAAGTAGTAGGGCGTGGAGCAACGGGTGTAGCACGTTCTTCCAAACTAGAATAATGAGTAAAAACTTTTCTAAACTCATCATCAATAGCGAGATCGGCTTCAGCTAAAGATGGTTGAACTCCCTCTTCAATTTCTAAAAATGTATAAATTTGACTAACCAAATTTTTAGTATAAGACACTTTTAAACAAGGATTTAAAAGGGAACCCAATATAAATAAAGTTGGGATGGGAAAAAAATACTTCTTAAATTTGATTATCATTTCAAAAATAGCCACTTGATAATCGAGTTTATATTTATACTCTTGTAAAACTCTAGCTATTTCCGCTAAGTAGGTTAAAATTTCGATTACCGTGGGATAGAATTGTCTAGAAAAAGCAAGAGTTGCATTATAAAAATTTTCTAAGAGTTCAATACATTCTTTAACATCTTCCCAATGCCTAAAAGTTAACCAATCCTCACTATCAATATTATATTTGTTGTGAACTTGTTGTATGCGAATCCTATACTCATATGCTTGTTGTAGCATAATGTAAGTGTAGTTCCACCTAGTCTCAATTTCTACTTGAATTTCCCTAGGTATATAAGGTTATTTTCCACACAAGCATTCTTAAAATCTCTAATTCTTCCCCTATTAGCATTACAAAAAAGAAACGCAACAACATTTCTAACTTTTTGAACAGAATCATCAAAATGCACAAGACCATCTTTAACAATTAAATTTAAAATGTGACAACTACATCTTACATGAAAAATATTTCTTAGAGGAGGGTTTATTTCTCTTTTTAAAAGACCAATTGCCTTTGTATTATTAGAAGCATTATCTAAAGCAATACAAAGTGTTTTTCTATAAATGTTAAAAAATCTCATTATAGTAGACATTGAATCGGCTAAAATTTTTCCATCGTGACGACCTTTTCCTTCGTCGTATAAAAAATCTATAATTCTTTTTTGCATAACCCAGTTGTCATCAACCCAATGACATGTAATAGCAATAAAATCTAAATGGTTAATACTAAGACCCAAATCAGCGGTAAGACAAACATTACAATTTAAACAATTAAATACATGGCGCAAATAAAATCTATATTTTTTAAACAAATCTATAACATCGGCTCTACAAGTACTTCTAGGAATACCCTCAAGTAACGGGTTATAACAACGTTGAATGTAAGTAACAAACTCCAAACCCGAGGGAAAGGAAAATGGTAAACAATCATAAGCTACCATTTTAGCTATTTCTACGCGTTCTTTTTTCTTGTCATACTTAAAATTTCTACCGGTTCGTGGGTCTATCGTCATTTGAATCCCCCCCACATTTGAACCCGTTTGCTCTCCCCAAACATCCATATGTTTGGTTCTCATATGAGCATTTAGTGTACCCGTTCCACCATCCTTATCAGTTCCTTGCTTAAAACTAAATACTTGTCCACATAGGATACATGTAACTGATTGGTTTTCCCTATCCTTAGTCATAAATTTCCAAACTTTAACTGTTGGCTTACGAGTTCTAGGCGGTTTTTCTTGTGTATGTGATTGTGCAGGACCTGTATCTCCTATGGGATTTTCGGGGGGTTGTGTTTCATCATCATCATCTAAGTCTTCATTAAAAGTGTCGGTAAAATGTTGTTGCATTGCCTCATGACTTAAAAGTGGATTATTTCCACCAACATCAATACCTAAATTAGGTGTTTCTTCCACAAATGTTTTCTCATTAAGCGCACCCCTAACAGTACGACTACTACTACCGGCACCACGTCTTAATCTCTTTGACATTATTAAATAGAAATAATTTAAATCACAATCAAATAAATCACAAGAAAATAAATTACAACAAATTAAATTGCGAAAAATAAATTGCTAGAATTAAATTGCGAAAATTAAAGATAGAGTTGGAACGAAGGTACCAAATTGCCGGATTAATTTCCAACAAAGCGAAGGCGGCTAGAATTGCAAATCCACCAAAGCTACTTCGGATTGTTGCAAAATCACCAACTCCACCAACAATATTATAATTGCAAAATTAATAATTGAAAGTTGAAACTATAATAAGACTTTGTGGCTAATTATTGCAAAGTAACTATAATTGAGAGATTGAGATTTGAGAGAAAGATGAAGAAGAGTGAATTGATGTGAATTAAAATGAAAATGAAGAAGGGTTTATATAGGGGTGGGGGAGGGGTTAAAGTATTAAAAAAAAATTTGGGGGCCAAAAATTAAGAAAATGACTGTTTGGCAACGGCCATTTTTGCAAATGGACCGTTGCCAACGGTCCATTACCAAGGCCCAACGGCTCTTTCCTTTTTTTTTTTTTTTTTAATTTTAACCGGTTAAACCGGTCCGGTTCCGGTTAAAAAAAAATTGAAACCGGACCGGTAAACTAATACACGGTTAACTGGAATCGGTTAACCGGTTATACCGGTTCCGGTTTAACCGGTCCGGTTACCGGTTAAAACCGGTTACAAAGAACCGGTTGACACCTTTACTTCACACGCCCAACAAGAAATGAAACAAAGAAGTTTTGTTGGCCCAATATTGAGCTTGTAACTTACAGAATAAAACAACTAAAAGGCCTGAATTAATGTGTAACTGCTCCATGGACCAATGTGAATGAAACTCTTTATTTCAAGTTGCAAGTATGAAGCCCCGTTGTTAAATCAGTTTATGAAAATGCCACACAGAGGCCTAGTTTAGATCATGGAGTTCAAAATGTGGCCAGATAAACTTCAGGATTTTTTCTTAGACTTTGAGTTTATTTGTATAAATTCAAACTTCAGAATAATATTATGGAATTTTTCTCATATATAAGTTTGAATTTTAGGATATTATATTGAAATTTCATTTTTATAAATTTAAACTCCGCTCATGAACTTTTAAACGAGTCTCGTCTCCTAGTGAGAGAATAAAAATCGAAAGAATTCCATCCTTTTGTATCTTGAGAAGCAAAGTGCAACAAACCCTCAAGAATTTGCCACTTCCCTTAAGAATCTGGGCTGTGTCTTAGTTCCAGTGTGGGCGATATCCTCTCGGACTAGCTATTGCTCATCGCCTTGGTAAACTATCATCTCACCAACTTGCTAATCAGGACCCGAGCCCCTCCTCGAGCGAATTCCTCATTTGCTCCTCAGCTTACACGGTATTAACAATCGTTTCCATCTGTTATTCTCCTCCCAGGTTCCTGCGCGTTACTCACAAGTTCGCCACCACAACAACATTTTCCTTGTTTTCCGTCCGGCTTACATGCGTTAAGAAACTAGGATCATACTCTTCATGAGATTTATAGTTGCTTTACTTATAACTCTTTGTTCATAGACAAAGCGAATTCAGAATTGTCTTTCATTACAGGCATAACACAAATCAAATACTCAATATTGTTGGAATCTTCGTCTCCAAATAAATATCACATGATTGCAAAATGTGCTGAGGTATTGATCTCAGCTAGATACATTCCTGACTTGCTTTACAAGTTGATGTTATCTTGACAGACTTGAATAAGTTTCAATAATTGACTGTCATGTAGAACGCCATATTATGGAAGCATTATCACATGCTCACATATAATTTGTTTGAGATCGAACTTTATAGAGATCATATAAATGCCCTGCATTTCATAACCAACAAATCTTGATAATATTGGTTAGAATCAATAAATGCATATCATTATTTGATTCATTCTGATGTTTTCACGAGTGAAAGTGAGGTTATATTTTGCCTGTATATCAATAAAAGCATTATCTTATGGATAGTAATAGCAGGATACATTAGTGCATCAATTGCACTAAGACATGGTACTTTCTAACCTTTTTTGCGGTATTCAAAATTGATCTTTCTTTATGTTAAGCGATCTTACTGCCATTGGGGTGCTCAATGGAGTCGCTTTAAGGCCTTTTCAATCCTTTAAGAATTTTCATATAAACTTCATTGTCTAGCTAGACATGGAAATATTTCATTATATACATTCATGTTTTTCATGTATTGCCAGACTGCATGAAACCCCATTGCATCCACCACAGAAGACACATCTCCATACGATAATGTCAGGACTTTTGCGAAAAATCTTTATCCCAAAAGGCACGAGTCGTACTTGATATATTATGGATTTATTTTTCATTTCAATCGCACAAAAATTTCTTTTTACCCCACTGACATTATACTTTTAAGTGTTTGGACATAGATTCAAAATATTTCACATTTATCATGTGAAACCAAATATACTTGAATTGCGTATTTTCATTTGGTCAATCATCTATCTGTCCACTTTTCTTGATAGATTTGAACTTAAGATCCTCGTCAGCATTTATAATGTTGAGCGCTACATTATATCAAAGATACCTTCGATGGTCATTTGATATCGGTTCGTATCTGACATAACTTATTGAGATCTCTTCATTTGTCATCATTTTCAGGTACCTGAACCTTTTCCAAGATCTTATGACGTGTTATGTCATGGTGCTCTTTAAAGAACTTGCCTCATTATCATGACCATCTTGATCATTTGCTCCTCTCCTTCTTCAAGGAGTCTTAACTTCGGAACTGATTGGTCTATCAAGCTTTAGGCGTGCCATAGACATTGTCCTTCAAGGACTTTAATTCTAGTAGGAGCATTTGCAGCTGGAATATGATATTTACTTTGGTCAGCAAATGCGACTAGCAATTGATCGGAATTATCTTTTAAACGAGGATCATACCAGTGATGATTCATTACATATAATTTACTTTTCCAGCTGCTTATCATCTCTCCCCTTAATGTTAGGAAATCTAACATTTACCCCCAACCTTATTTGGGGAGCCATCTTTGTGCGTTATGGTGGAGCAATTAAATCATATACCGCACATTCACATTTTTAGATGGGAATTATTTGGTTCCTGACCTTGAACCAATTGTAATAAGGGAACCTTGTTAGCTTGATGCATACAAGCCGCTACATATTAAATAACACATCTCATACCAAAACTCTGTTTGAGAAGTTTGTTCTCATAACCAATTGTTTAGTTATAATTAGAGGCATGCAATTTCTGCTAAACCAACTTGGCTGTAAACCAGCATTATCAACATAATTTCATAGTTTGGAACCATGCTCTTAATTTAAAAATTTGAGCAAACAACCTCGCAAAAATTAAATTGCAAGTTGAGACCAAATGCACATGTGACCATAACATAGATGCATTTATTAAAATCATATAATAGAAAAACGGTCCACATGGCAGGTGAACGGGCCCATATTCACCTTTTTATGTTCCAGAATTATTGAGGGATTCAATGCCCAACTTTAGCTAGTATAATGTTCAATTTATCATGAGAGCAAGTAGCACAAGAGAATTCTTGAAGAAGATCTTTTATTTCTTCAATATATAATCACGTGAATTCTCAATTATTTTTGCATCACATTAGAACCGGAATGGCCAACCGGTCATGCCAACTGATATTTATTTCAATAAACTTCTAGTTTACTATCGCATGTGATTCCATCATCATGCTCATGTTTGTGTAGTACAAACAGGAGGGAAGCAGGGTAACCTTTCACATTTATACTTCTTACCCGCTATGACTGTAGTAATATGAAGATATTAAATCTTCCCATAATTTATAGTCTCAATACAATTCATTTTTTGGCTAATGCCTTTGAAACTTAAAAAGTTTCTTTTGAGACTTACTACAACACCAATAGTATGAACAATTTCATTCCTCAGGGTAGTAATAAACTAGGTTTTTCAGAGCTCTCAATTAATTATGTACTGCCACATATTTCATAATACTATTCGTATGGTTAACATCTCCTTTTAGGGAGTAATTATCATTATGGTCATGTCCAAAACCTTTATAAGCAAGACTTAGTTCTTATGTTTACCCTTTGGTAATTCATAATAAGACATACCACAATATTTGTGACGTACTAAAAGTACGTGACCAATGACCATTTATGCCAAAAAAAATTTCCTCTCAAAACCCCCGTAGAGGTGAGTTGTGGTATTTATCCAATAATACTTGAGCACATTATTATCCATAATTTTACATATTTCACTTTAAAAAATGGGCGAGCATTCACGATCCTTATCACAAGTCACATTCTCGTCATGGAAGGGACTATAATCATATATACGTGCTTCATAAATTTTCATTATAAGCCCATTGTCTTTATCATATTCATAGACCCACCTCCACTTTGAAATTGTATTCCTTTCTTTTGATGGAGAATTTATAAAATTTTATCAAATTGGGTTGCACAACAACCGCATGCCCGGTAACTTTTCATAACATACTGATGACAAAACTATGTCTAGTAACTTTTCATAACATACTGATGACAAAACTTACCTTCACCTTTAGAAGGACCATTTAGAGAACTCATAATGTTCTTCCACTTATATTACCACAATAAACTGCTAACAACTTACTTCCCTAAGCATGCATATAATACCGAATTAATGATCAACGAAAACAGGATCACACCATATGATTCCTACAAATCAAACTAGCAAAGGGAAAGGATAAAAGCATATTCCTGCTCAATAGTGAAATAAGTTTGTGAAAGTGCAAACTAAAATAAGGTTAATCAGATGCTTTTTCCTGTTAAAACCCCTAGAGTTCCAAATATAGCAGAAACAATAATTTATACCTTGAATATGAGCATTAGAGAATTATCAATTCAAATTTTCTCCTAATTAATGATTTCATCTACTATTTTTACCTTTCAATAAATAATATTAGTACATAATACTCAGCGTAGCCATGTGAGACAAGCACTATAAGTTAGAAAATCACCTTTTCAAAATTGAACAACAGTTAGCTTTAATAGACGATTATCTGGATATTATGATCAGGACAAACTCACGGAGATTAATAAACTTAATAAGTAAAATCTCCTTCTGTGAACTACTAGAATTAATTACGATATCAACAAATTCCTTTGCAAACACATACAAGTAGAGCCTCTATCACAATGGATTGAAAACAAAAATACCTTGAAGCAAAATTATATCGCCTGTTACTAGCAATATCATGTTTGCCCAGGAGTCTAATATATAATTATATTACTAGGTATGTTAAACAATAATAAACCATGTAATTTGGTAAAGTCAATAAACATAAATAATCAAATATTCTTTCCCTAGCTTATTATATCAACTGCCACTTTTTATATTGCAAACACTTTTAAGGTATATCAATATTAGACTTTAACATTGCAGGACGTGAGATTTGTGCATACCTGCATATAGTCCGACATGGAACACTTGACCAAAGTCTCCGGTCTCCTAAGAGATTGCCCGATAACCTATTCCAACTTCTAAGATTTTGTGGTTTCACATACGGTAGAAAAATGGTTAGAGACTCGTGCTGATAACGTTTTATAAAATAATACATTGAGAGTGAAATTAGAGAATTAGGGATGAAGCGTACATAATAGAAGAAAACACTCTCCTATTTATAGGAGAAAAACTTCTTACCCTCCAAGGACTATATAAGATGGACATACATATACTGAAATAAGAGAACTAGAGAAGAAGCTTGAGGAGAGAGATTTTATTGTCATGTTTTGATGATGTACATAATAGAAGAAAACACTCTCCTATTTATAGGAGAAAAACTTCTTACCCTCCAAGGACTATGAGATGGACACATATATATATATATATATATTTACAATCTATATATAATATAAAGTTAGACATAGATAAGGTGATGTGGTACCTCTCTATGACTAGCATTCTCATTTAGCTTTTTCTCTTTTTTTTTTTTTTTTGACTTTTTCTTAATTTTTTAAAAAAAATTTATCCTAGTTTTTTTATTGTAACAACAATAAATGACTCAATAATTAACACTCCACCTCTTCTTAGTCATGGAGTTTCAATATGATTTATTGTTTGTTTGCAAGTTACATTACGTTTACCTACCTAAAAGAATTAGCTATTGAGTTAAATTCACAATATGCACACACTAACGAATTAAATAGTTGTTCCAACCTCTCAAATTCCTTATTCATGGAGGAAAAAGAATCTGAAAAGTCTTAAACAATTAAAAGAAATATAACTATAACCAGTAACCACAAATGGGTATACACAGAACACACCAATGCAAAATGTGAATCAAACTGGTTAGTCAGGATCTCTATTATCATTTTTTAATAAATAAATAAATTGTGCAAGCCTCTTATTTTCTGTGCTAACATTTTGCAGAAAATTAAACCCATTTAATTCTCATTAAGCACTCTCTCAAATGTAACGTGCATACCCTTAAACCCATTTACCAACTCAATTAAACCCATTTAATTTACATTAATCATTCTCATCACATACCAAATATATACTCCGTAAATAACATTCTCATATGCCTAACAAACTAACATTGAAAAAATCCGTCTTCATATTCATACTCATGCAATTTGCTATCAAATTCAGTAAGTTTTTACCATATTCTTTACCCTTCTTCCTTTCTCTTTGTTTACTTTAGGGAAACTACGTAGTGCAAATTTTACTATTTAGTGGAGAATGTGATTTTTTTAAGGCTGACAAATTTAGAGAGTGAGAGATTTTGTGGTGGTTGTAGAACTGAGGCTAACAAGCGGCGCAAATCAAATAGTGCTCCTACGTACTAAGGCAACAGCGATTAAAATTGAAGTAGGAAATTTTTCACTTTTGTTGCAAGAGTTTGTTTAATCTTTCTTTATTTGTTTTTTCCAGTTTCAGTTTTTAATATTGTTATAAGACGAAACCATATTTCTAGTTATTCTACCCATAGTAAGCTTGTACAATTTTTTGGAACCATGTTTTCCTTGACATTAGTACAAACAAGTTATTTTATGTATTTCCTAGATTTTAATCTATATGAACCTATTTTGGCATAGAAAAAAGAAAATTAAAATTATTGTGTACAACATATTTCCTTGTACAGTATGTACTCTCTCGATTTTTTTTCATATAAACCTTTTTGTGTAGAGAGTTTAAAAAATAAATAAAAAATATGTGGTTTTAAATACAATAAATTTTCCGGAAAAATCTCGGGCGCTTTTCCCTCATTAATGGGCACAATACACATCTGGATTAGTCGAGTAGATTTCAAATATAAGATAATTATACCAAAAAGATAAATTTCCTATGACTACAAAAGGGTAAAATAAGAAGTTTAAAGTAAATTATTAAACATAGAAATAGTGTGTCATTTTTTAACAGATTAAGAAAAAAAAGACTTCACATAAAATAAAATAGATGGAGTATATCACCCGCCTTTCAATAAGTGTTTTCTTTGTAATACGTTTTAATAATTAAGAGTATATCGTCAAAACCTCAATTTTGAAGGGTTCAATGGTGTTATTTTCTGCTCTTAGATGCTTGTATTAGTTCGTTTTGTGAAAGACAATGACCAACACAACCTTTTGAATGCTAAGATGGAGATTTCGTTATTTAGATGAAACTAGAGGTAATACATTTGCAGTACTTTCACTTTTGAGGGCTTAAAGAGAAAGTGTCACGCCCCGAACCATGGCCTGGGCATAACACGACACTCGGTGCCTGGCTGCATGTGACCGAGCGAACCACATGGCTTGTTGAATCATGAGGTATACATGAGCGGAGATATAACATGAGATATGATGGGCTTTAAGAAAACACATAAAGTCATAATAATTTGTAAAATACTTGTTTAATCATGAGTGTGGAAATAACATGCATGAGCCAAAACGGCTAACCGATTCTGAAAGTCTAACATGACACTTGTCTAGTCTATGTGTCACGACCCGACTAGGGCCGCGACGGGCACCCGGGCTAACCACCGAGCACCGCTCGTTTCCTCACTCGTCATAACCATTTTACATTTCTTTATCATTCATAATCTCATAATCATAAGATAACCATTTTTCGTTTGAAAACACAAATAATTTTATATACACGTGCCCCTTAGGCTATCAAAATAACATATACAAATATAACATAGTAATCTTGTGAGACCATCTAACCCACACTGCGCGTCTATGAGCCTCTACTGACATATTATACATATAGATGGAACAAGACTCCGTCGTGCGCGAAATACATAAAGGAACCAAAGGAATAAACATAAGCACCTCCGAACAATGGAGTGCTCTCAATCAGCTGACAGCTACTAAGAATCTGAACCAAGCTCACCTCCCTGTCTACCTGTGGGCATGAACACAGCGTCCGAAGAAAACGGACGTCAGTACGAATATTGTACTGAGTATGAAAGGCATAAGCAGTAACAATATATCAATGAAATATGAAGGCATCAATGAGATAAGGAGGCATCAAGAAAGAGCAATCTGTACTGGCTATCAAATATAACTGAAATAATGCATGCTGACTTACTCATAATCTTTATCATGTCATGTATCTATACATATATAAGCTGCCCGTCCATGCAGGTACGGTGTGATAATGTATAAGATGCCCGTCCATGTAGGAGCGGTGTGATAATCATAGCCTGCGTCCAGGCCTCCCGCGTCCGGGGTATAAGCTGCCCACTATAGTGGTGTGCACATCTACGTGCCTACCCGGCCGACTATAGCGCGGCGCGGTGTGAGAAAATACATACATACATATATATATAAAGCATGCATAAGAGCCCAATCAAAAGCCATAACTATATCGGAGTGACGTAAGGTCAGTGGCTTCCGACGTCATTATGGAACATTCATTGATATCCTGCCTCACCTTGAAGGAATTAGCATATAAGGTGAGTGTAAGCAATAAATAGCATCATTAACATCATAGGATCATCACAACATGAGTATTGGAATTTCTATACTTTACTCATTACCTTGTGTGGCTAATTATGGACATAGACTCATATTTTCCAGAACTTAAGGAAACTCATGGATAAAAAGAGAGTCAAGCTATAAGATTCATGTCATAGAAAGAAAGGACTAGCCTCACATACCTTGAACTCTATCTAATGTCCAACGTCTACTTCTCGAGCTCGCAGGTCTAAAATTAAGACAACATATGCCACAGTTAGATTATCCACATCACTTACTAACCAATCCAAGCACGAATGAAACTTAACAAAATTCGGGCAGCATTTCCCCTGTAAACTTAACAATCCTCGAAATTCCAACTTAGCCAAACATCAATAAAATACTAGCAACAACAATACCAACAATTTCATATCAAACTAGAATTAAATCCATCCTTAAATTAATTCAAAACAGCCCAATATACGCTTTCTATATAATGTCTTCATACACTTTATTCTCCCAAATTCAAGAACAACAACTTATCAACAACATCTACAACAATATCAACAATTATTATACATCATAACTCAGCTAATTCCATCCATTTAATCCACCTAAAACAACCCCTTAATCCATAAATCTCAACAAAACAACAAACGAGTTTATAACGCTATTTTCTCAATTTAAATATGTTAAAACTCTAAATAAACTTATTAACAATGAAAAAGGGACCCTAATCTTACCTTACTTGATGAACTTATAAATTACTTGAGCTTGCCAAAACAATTTTTGCTCCTCTTCACCTTCTATATTTTGTTTTTGAGCAAGAACCGAACACTTCTTAAAATTCCAAAAAGAAAACGTTGTTGAATTGAGGAAACAAGGTGAGAACCCTTTCTTTTGTTTGCTGGTACGTTTTTCCTTCAATGTAATATATGTATACAACAACAATGTTGAAGCAAGTTGTTCTGCTCATTTCCATTAATTGTCTCAATATTTAATTGATTAAAATCCACCTCTTAAGCCTAATTATCATGAAAATTAGAGATCCACGTGCTACTCCTTGGACCAAATATTGGTCTTTATCTAATATTATTTATTAAGTGAGCCAGATGGCCTACATGTCCCTTCATCACTTTAAAGAAATTACACATACGGATGCCACCTCTTATATTAGAATGATTAGTCATTATTTGACTTTCTACAAGGCCCCACGTGGGAGGGGGCTGCTAAGAGTAAGTAGCAGTGCACTTCTTTGCTTTATTTAATTTCCAAAACAAGATTGCTAAGTTTGTAAACTTTTTCATGGAAAAATCGTTACTGCCCCTATATTTTATTTGAATTGTTTCTCACTAAAATGATCTCTATATAAATCCTTTTATAATAGGTTTTGGGGTCCACTTAGCTCATAATGACAATGATCACACTATACCAAAATATGTCACCCATTATATAAATTTACATAGTCATATGCTGACTTCCACGTAGAATGGTTGGCACATAGCGTTATCAATATTTTTACAACTTTGATCACATTGTGTACGTAAATAATAAGATAAGGGAGGCTATGTACTTTCCCATTAAGTGGACCGTGGGGTCCACATGCCTTTAAATCATTTCAACTAGCCGTTTACTACATAAACAAAGATGCCACCTCCTCATTCCTAGAACATAGTCACAACACTTTCATCTTCCATGTTCCACGTGGAAATGCCATATGTGAACACTCACCTCCTATTGACCAGCTATATTCCTTTTGTCTCACACGTAATTAAACTTATCTAATTAGTTAATTCCTGATCACCAATAAAATCCCCACCTAATAATCTAATCATAGTTAATCAATCCCTAATCTTCACTAATGTTTCTACACTAATTGTAATTAAGATGCAAACCGTGCACTATTAAAATCGGAAATAAAAAAAATTCTTGTCTCATATCTCAAAAATAATCTTGTCCTTGAACTTATGTCGATTAGTTTACGGATAACCCAACATACAAAAATACGGGATATAACACTATGAAACCTCTAACATGAGTTTGAACATAGAACATGTTTGCTAGGACAAGGCCCCCAACATACCTTTACTGCATAAAGTAAACTACTGACTAAAACCCGAAGAGAATGGGGCTCACCCAAAAGCTGATACGAAAGCTATCCTACTGAGCAGATACGTCGTCCTGTAATTCAGTACCTGCATCGTGAAATGTAGGCCCCCAAGGCAATAAACGGGGACGTCAGTACTTTGAATGTACTGGTATATAAACACATGAGAGAATAAACGGGCACATAATACATAGACATGAAATTTGAACTGAAACTGAACATGAACATGAGTACTGTAAGCATGGAGTAATCTGTAACTGAGATGAAAACATGATAATAACTGTAATACCGACATGAACCACCACGGGGAGAAACGTGGAGTCTGATCTCGGCCCGATCAGCTAAGCCATCTTGTACCTTGCCAGGGTACAAGACATGAACATGACATGAATGGATCCAAAATCCCTCAATGGGGAAAACATGAAGGAATCGTCCTAACTGGGCGGAGCGATCCTTATCCTACGTTGGCATACGTAGTTTCAGGCTGTCTGAGCCTTCTCGGTATTAATACAACTCCCGAACATGAAAGATAACTGAAAACATGATTTCTGATTCTTAACCTGAACATGGATACATGAAGACATGACAATAAATACATATATACAAGTTTTTCACGGAAACAAGCATAATATCTCATATCTTGTGTTATAGAACCCATGGGATGTAAGTTATGGGTTTTTCATAGATTACGGACCGAGTCTCAATCACCAAAACAGTAAATTAAGACTAAACAAACGGAATTATAACTGACAATATAATATATCATGGTTCAAGTGTCTAGGGTTTATCATGAATATTCCTAGAACTCTAAAACCTAGTGTGTAATCGTGGAATACTGAAACATGGGGAAGAAAAAGGATGTTCCCACACGTGGATAGCGTCTACATACCTGGTAATGCTCCAAACTTGTAATGAAAATATGAACTTTGAATAAGAATCCCAAAACCTAGTCTTGAATCCCCTTAATTGGGTTTTCTTGAAAACCCTATGTTAAGAATGATGAGTTCTTGCTTAATGATCATGAACGTATGTTGGAATTGACTTGGAATGCATGGAATAGGCTTACCTTAAAGTATCTTGAAGGTTGGGAGAGAAGAGCTTCGTCCTTAGGGCTTGAGAGACTTCTTTAGGGTTCTTACCTCAGAAAAATTGGTTTAAAATGAAGTGGGAATGAATATAACGAAGTTTGGCTCTTAAACATCGTGGTCGGTGTGCGGTCGCGCAGCTGGAGGGAACTTCGAGCAGGTGATCGCGCAGCGAAGGCAGTAACACTGTCTCTGGTGCGCGATCGCGCACCTGAAGGGTACTTCGCGCAGACTTCTAGCACAGAGCTCCGTTTGAGCTCCTTAATATATGGTTGGAAAGGTATTTCAAAGGCATACAACTTTCATGTTTTGAGTTTTCTCAAATTCCTAACGTCACTACCCGAAAACTGGCCATAAGTACAGACTATCTCAGAGTTAAACGAATTTAGAAGGCCTTAAGAACTTCACTTTTTGATTTGACTTTAAAACGACTATTTATCACCCGGATGGATTCATATAGCTAAAACATCATCTTTATACTAGTTTCATACTTTCACATCTAACTCGAATTTACGGGATGTTACCGATATGCTTTAGTTTGAGAGTACGAGGTGTTACAGAAAGGTTAAGAACGATAAATGCATTGACATTAAAAAACAAAAAAAAATCAATGTTAATATAATTTACCAATTTTAATAGGTCATTTACATTGTAACAACTCATTGTAGAGTCGTAAAACAAATATTTTATTACTAAAGATTGATTTTCATTTATAAAATTCAAGATTTTTTTTTATATTTTTTTATTTCTTGTGATCGCGTTAAGCGCGGGTAAATTCACTAGTATACAATGGACATACATATACTCATATATTTTATAGCATATTATTCATTTTATACACATCGTATATACCCGATGTGTCTAGACATAATTAAAAGATAGTAAGAAAAAGAATTGAGAAAAAAAGGGAAAAGACATGAGTGCAAATGTCCAAGTCCAAGAGGATGCGTTAAATCCAAAGAATTGAAGCACAACCAACATGGAACAAATGGCGACAATTTCATTCTCATTTGCTTCTCCTTCCAAGACCTTAAACCCATCATCAATCTCCCCCCAAAACCCTACCTTCTTCCATCTATGTAATCCCCAACACCTCAAAACAACACTATCCCCACAACCCCTCTTTCTCAAATCCACTCCTCCCATTTCTCATCTCTTTATCAGGTCCCTAAAAACCCCACAATGTCGTATTTCTTCAACTCCAATCACTTCCCTGTTTACCGGCATAGTTGAAGAAATGGGTCAAATCAAACAACTCGGTTACACCCAACCCGACAGTTTCTCCATGATAATCCAGGCTAAACTCATTCTTGATGACATCAACCTAGGCGACAGTATTTCTGTCAATGGTACTTGTTTGACTGTTGCTGATTTCGATGCCCAGAAGTTGGAATTTAGTGTTGGATTGGCTCCTGAAACACTTAGAAAGACTTCTTTAATCGAATTGGAAAAAGGGTCTTTGGTTAATTTGGAAAGGGCTTTAAGACCTAGTACTAGAATGGGTGGTCATTTTGTGCAAGGACATGTTGATGGTACTGGTGAGATTGTTGAGCTTAAACCTGAAGGGGATTCTTTATGGGTGAAGGTTAAGACTGGGAAAGAGCTTTTGAGGTATATTGTGCCTAAAGGGTTTATTGCTGTGGACGGGACTAGTTTGACTGTAGTTGATGTGTCTGATGAAGAAGAATGTTTTAATTTCATGTTGGTGGCTTACACCCAGCAGAATGTGGTGATTCCAATGAAGAAAGTGGGACAGAAGGTTAATCTTGAGGTGGATATATTGGGAAAGTATGTGGAGAGGCTTCTTAGTAGTGGCTTTGTGGATTCCATCAAATCTTCATGATAAAGGTTGTTTCTTTGTGCTTCTTTTTGTATTTGTAACTTGCCTTGGCAAAATTGTATCTTGAATTTTGGAGTAGTTTCTTTCTAGGTTCTGTCAGGTGTATTTCTGGATAATGTTTCAACGAAATAAAATAAACAATTTGACCTTGACTCGGGCTTGACTCAAAAAAAAAAAGAAAGTCTCTAAATCTTACGCTTGTGTTTAGTAATATCAGTGGCACACAATGAATGTGGCAAAAACTCAAGCACCAACTATGAAGACATATTTTATGCTTGATTGTACTGATGTGTTAAGCTTCCCAGTGAGCAGATTGCTATGCATTTTTTCTTTTAAGTTTCATCACCAAATCCCTCTTGTTAATCTTCTTACACTATCTGATTACAATGATGAAATGTTGGAGGTAGGTAACCTTTCATTTCATGGACGTTGTTCCTAATGCTTACTGAATACTAAGCACTGAATTATGGAGGTCTCAGGTTCGAAACCCCCTGCCAACGACAGCAGGGGATTTGCCTTCTGGGTCGAGCTCGTCGCACGGGGCTTGCCTAGTGCGGGTTACCTCTCCTGTGTGGTTTGCGAGCTATTGCACAGGAGCTGGGTTTACCCTGTGCGCACCCAAAGGGTAGCGGCTGCGGGTTCCCATGTCATCAAAAAAAATAAAAAAATACTAAGCACTGAATTAAGAAATTGAAATATTTATGGAACTCTTACATCATTATTTATTTAGCAAAACTTATGGTGAGCTTAAACCAATTTTCGTCTAATGTTGCTTGCGTATACAACCTCTCTACCCACAAAGATAGAGGTAAGGTCTGCGTACATCCTACCCTCCCCAGACCCCACTTGTGGGATTACACTGGGTATGTTGTAGTTGCTGTTGTTGTTGTTGCTTGCGTGTACAGATATGGATATACTTTTTGAGCATATTTATTTATCCTTTTTTCTATTCAGCAAATTCTTCTTGAACGATGCAGGTATCGCTTTAAAAAATTTGGATCATCTAATTAATTTGTGAATTGATAGTAGTATGAGCCCCTGCCTTTCTATAATGTTCTGAAAACTGGTATTCATGTGAATCAATGATGCCTCCGCCAGCCTTCGATAACTTTAACTACTCTCTGGTCATGAGCCAGCCAATCATATCAATACGTTACTTCCTTTTCCTCTTTTGTTGGAAAAAAGCTGAAGTGACAATGTAACATACTGGATGATAGGAAATTAATATGAACTTCATCAAATATACCCCTCCGAAAATTTTAAGCTCTTTGCCATCATTTTGCTGGAAATATTAACAGTTTGAATAGGCTTGCAATGCTGCTGATTCTATTTGCAGGCTTTATGGCTATTACTTTGATGGGCATCGCTGGTGGGATTAGTAAACACTAAACTCTATTGTTGTATAACATTCTCTTTGTAATCCTCCTAGTAGTAGTGACACTTTCTTTTGATCACTGTCCATTCCGTGTCCCGGATTGTGTTTCTGGTTTAAGTCTTTTCCTAATTTTTTTTTTTTGATAACTGTGGTTTCCGAGCCAGCTTGCTGGCACCTCGACTAATTCCACGGGATACTTGTCACCTCCCACCAGCAACAAGTACCTCTGTCCACCAAGGCTAGGTGAGATGGGAAGAAGTCACCTAGTGTTTTTGTCTCTGTTGGGATTTGAATCTGAACCATGATGGTTCTCAACCCACATCATTGACCATTAGGCCACACCCTTGGGTGCTTAAGTCTTTTGCTAATTATCTACATAAAGTATGACAGTCGAATTATTGATGGTATCGCATTCCCAAGTGACAAGTCTAATATAAAATTTCCTTGCTGTTTAAAAAATTTTCATTACTGAAATAGTTTTATATAGAAGAATAAAGTACCTTGTCAATCTTCAACAATAAAACTTATTTGAAACTTTTGCTGTGTGTAAGGGAGAACTTTCATGGTTAATGAATAATTTTCCTAACAATGTTTCATTGTGCTTGTTAACTTACAATCGCGCTGTCTGTACCTGAACCATATCAGCAAATGACCACTAAATGAGCTAACGAATTGACATTGTAATTGTTCCTTCAGATTCATTTTGCACTAGAAGTTAGCAACTTAGCATTACTGAATGCAGACTACAGAAACCAGTATACTAAATTAGTTGTTTTGACTAATGCCAAAAAGATGAGTTATTCATTGAAATCTAAAAGACAGGTTTTTGGGCCTGCAGAGATCTCTTGACATGCTTACAATTTTTTGAGTTCCGGTGAAACAGTTAATCACAGTTGAACAACACATTCATGTTCAGTAGTGCACCGTCTGCATTTGACATTTTAATTTTTTATAGCTAAAATATTTCGTGGTGAGAGTTGATACATAAACTCTCCGTCTCTGCCTTCCCAGTAACAACACTATTGCAGATAGTGCGAATCCTATGCCTCAAAGATTGTGATACTAATGCTACAGTACTAGGGAGGAAGATATGATTTCTGTATTTCTGGCTTTTTGTAGATTGGAGTATCAATTGCATCGAACTTTGAATGCATATTTAACACTGTTGTTAGAAGGGGCTGCATTGCAGCTATTTTCAGTTAGAATTCTTCTTCCTCGAGAAATTTCTTAGAGTTTGTGAAAGATGGGAAAGGATGACAGGTAAGAAATTTCTAATAGTTTCAGTTGTAAATCTGCTATTCTTATGTAGTTCTATAAGAATTGTCTATTTTGTGTTTATTATTCAGCTATATTCCCTTGGGTGTTATTAAGTAAAGTGTTATTCTTGTGCAGATGAACTGTTCAAAATTGAGGCATTTCCTTGGCTTATAGATCCATGACCATGTATTATTTGTCTACATGAACCAATAGCAGCAGTAGATTACAAATGCTGACAAGGGTAGGAAAATATCATTAAGAAGCACCAGCAAAAAAGATACCTGTGAAGAACAAGGACAAATTTCTTGGCTTCATTATCGACTTCTCCAACAACGGATACATTTGGTTGGTCCCTTGGGTTCTGACATCATTCACCTTGTTTCGTAGCAGTTTAAGTTATTGATGTCGAATTTGAATTTTGCATCTGCTGTTGTATATTTCTATACATGGCTCAAGCTGTAAAAGATGGATTAGTTTTTCATGGAAAGGAAGCATACATAGGATGCTTTTGAAGAATGTTATGTCAAAATTTTATTTTCCCACCATTTGTTGAATTTCACTAAAATGTACTGAGCTGAAATCTTTTTTCAACAGAGCCATTATTTTCACAAGCCTCCCCTCATCTTTTTTCTTCGGGTAAATCTTATTCTGTTTGCTGTTTTCCTCTCTGGAGTACGACTGTCAACCGGTATGACTACATGTTTGTTTGGCTTGGGGGCCTCTCTCATTATACTGAAAAGAGGATCAGTTGGGGTTGGACTAGTAATACTATTCGCTTGTGGCAATGTAGGTTTCTTCTCGGTTGGAATGGGGAGATGACTTTCAAGGAGGTGAAGTCAAGTGCAACTTGGAGATGTTGAAAATCTTGTGCAGTAATAGTAGTGATCTTGGGCAATTTGGTTTATGGATGGTGTTGGTTCATATAATCAAATGATCAGTGATTACCTAATATTCCTTACACAAATTCTATTACTTATATACTAGTTGCTTGAATGGAGGATTTTGAGGAGACTGGTTCATGTGTACAAGCTGCAGAGTCCCATTTGGGCAAAACTTGAATCTCCTGTTTATTGTGAGAAGCACAGAAAAAATTAGTGTCTGAACGAATCACATGTAGAAGCCCCATCATAATCGACTCAGCTAAGGATATTAGTTGATTAATTAGACTGAACTCTGTTTTGTTCTTTGACAGCTTCCCAGATGTAAACACAGTGTTAGGGTATGAGGTTCTGATTTCTCGAGTATGATTACCTGTTTCTTTTGTTTTCCCCGATCATCTTTGCTTCAAGGACCGTTCTTTATACTACTAAAGTTGTTGTGAACAACTACGTATTCGCCTTTTGTAGGTTAACTTACTTATCACTTGTCAAATTTGTTATACATTACCCGTTACAGAAGTTAAGCTCTAATACTAATGGGAAACTACCGGGGTAATATGCAACATACCGTTTAATAGACTTTTATCTGGAGCAAACATCTCCAATGATGAGTTACAGTTTAAATATATTTTTTTTTTTTTTTAAGAATCTTCTACTATGTAAATCGATCTCCAATCCGTACTTTGAATGGTCGTCTTCTTCAATCTGACGAGCTGCTATAAACCAATCCAAAACCACGTTAAACTTCAACCAAATTGCTTCAAATTTCAAATATGAACTCCCCTAGACGTTCTGATTCTTTTAATATATCACCCACCTGAAATGGAGCTTGTTTGTCGCAAATGGAACTTTTGAACTAGAGCTACAACACTCTGAAATGGTCACCCATGGCTTTCAGGTCCTTCACGTTTTTCAGCTATCAAAATGTATCTTCAAATTTAGCTGCCAACAACGTTGAGTACACACATACAATCTCAACAAGAATTCTAAAAGAAGAAGCATCAACAACAATAGGGTTGACCCACAAAAAATGAGAAAATTGAGACCTCGCAATTTATTTATTTAAAAAAAAATAAAAAATTGAGGGGTTACCTACATGAACTAATTTTTCGTTTAAACTTACGGCCTAAAGCGAGTTATAGATTTTAATGTGACTAAAAATCATTTGATTATTAAAGATAAAATGAGAAGTTTAAATTAAATTATCAATTATTTTACTAGATATAGAAATGTGTCAGTCTATTTTGGAATAGTGTATTAAATACTGTATGAAGGAGTATGCATAGTTGTAGTATTTTTTCCTTAAAAAATAAAACAGAAATTTACAAGTGGACAGATGCTTCATTTAGACTTTTTCCACAGTTGCACCGCTCTCTTCGTTTCATCCCATCCCATTTCATCTCAACCAACATGCATTTGCATTTCCATTTCCATTTCCATATACACAAATAGAACAACACACATTAATTCACAGGGAACCTCTCATCAAACACCTTACAACAACAAATGGAGAATTTCGACGTCGGCGAAGAGATCCCGTCAACAACAAGTCCCTTCGAGGATGATGATCACAACAACTATATAGACGATTTCTCCTACAATGATAACATGCAGGAGGTGGAGAATAATAATAATAGTGGATTTGCTTCATCATCTCCTAATAATAGGGAGTATCATGGTGGTTCGCCTTTTCAGACATCGGTGGATCAATCCAAGCCGTATGATTTAGGAGCTGATACAGATGGCATTTTCTCGTCCGCTAATGATGGACCGTTGCTTCCTGATCCTACTGAGATGCGTGAGGAAGGTGCTGCTTTTCGTGAATGGCGTCGGTATGTTTCATACATTTGCAATACATGTCATGCACTTCAATCGTATTATTTTGTGGTAGTTATTGTTCTTGTTTTCAGATTGCTTTGTCATGCTTTATATTGTATTTTGCCATGCTTTTTTCACTTCCGTTATTTCTTTTTCTGGACTACTTTGATTTGCTTTTTCTTGAGCCGAGGGTCTATCGGAAACAAGGTCTCTACCTCTCATGGTATTAGTAAGCTCAGGTGATTCTACTAATTCTAAAACATGGGTGCACCACTAAAATAAAGAAGGAAAAAATGTAATATTAGGTAAGGAATTGATCCTGGTCCTCTTGGTAAATAACTCAATCTTCAATAAAGTGCACCATTTAGCCTTCTTGTAGTATGAGTTCTAGTAGATAATATTGTATTGATTTTATAAAATATATAAATAAAACGTTTAGTTTTACGGAGAGACCATGACTCCACGTACCCCAAAAGTAGTACATAAATTCGTCCCTGGGTAAGGTCCGCGTTGTTGTTGAATGTGTATGCTTAATTATGTTTATTTTGGTCAAATATGCTGAATTATGTTTGAACTTTCTTCATTTGAATTTGTGGTCGACTTTAATTGCCTTAATTGCCTTTTATTGAGTCCTTGTATGGAAAATATATAACCTTAGCTCGAAGTGGAAATAATTAATCGAGTCAAATGGACTTATACTTTATGTTATAGTGCACGGAAAGAAGCGGATCCAGCATATGAGCAGTCAAGGACTCCGAGTGTATGTATCTTGAGAAGAGTTTAAGTTCTTTGAAATGATGGTGTAAAGAAGGTATTTACACAATCAGGTTGTTTAACAGGTAGTTGTAGATAACTCTATTTAATAACATTGATTGATAACCTAGAAAAAATGGTAAACAACCTGATATAATAAGTTAAATTACATTAATGGATTAATGGAGTAAAAAAATCATTACACTATCACTGCACTGTCTGATTATGTTTCTTGGTGAGAAAATTCCTCAACCATGTATTAGATCATAAGCGATGCCAGTTAATTCTAGGTCAGAAAAACTAAAGGTTGCAAACAATATTATTAAGTTTGTTCTCCATCTTCATGGGTTTGAATTTTTACATTGTGATATGAGAAACTGATCTATAGTAAATTAGTAATCAAGTAAAAGATAATGACTAACGAATCACATGGTTCAAAATCTCACACTTGGCCAGTGATCTGCTGGTTTATACCAAAGACATCAACTTGAAAAGATGATTGTGTTTTCTTGTTGTGGATATAAGAGAAAAATACATGGGCAATTGTTTGGCTCTGTCATGTCAAATTTGGACTACAGAAATGTACTCATTTTTCTTTTTTCCAATAAAACTCATCTCAATTATCAAAAGTAAGTGTTTAGACTATGTAACTCTTTTCTAGAAACAAACCAGAAAGGAGACATCAAGAGCAACTTGAGTTGCGCTAACACTTTCTAGTCCAGAGGTTCAAAACATAGAATCATTCTAAGAAATGCTGGATAGCATCTTCGATGATAATCATACATTGATTTTCCATACCAATCGATACAAAAGCAAAAATGTAATGAGAGTCTTCAAAACTTGTAGAGAAAATTTTGCAAGGTGTATCAAATAGAGCTAATAGCTTACGCCTTACTGAACTAAACTAATGCGGTATTGCTAATTCGTCCAGGGTGTATCAGTCATTGTATGAAAGAAGCAAGTCATTGCAATAAGACCTCTATCAGTTGAGAAAAGAGGAGTGTGTGGTAATGGTGTTGGTGGTATTAGAGCGAAAAGCTAAACTTTATCGTATACAATCTTTAGAGAAATTTAAAATACGTAGCTCCCTATGTTTTGTTCACCTTTGATTTTTTCATTCATCCTATTTTTCTTGTGGTAATTCAGTGGTTGGACAACAGTCTGTTTTCTTGGTTAAAGTTATGATTATCGTAGTCGATGATTGTGTTTGGTGGGAACAGGACGGGGGGAGGGGGCAGATGACGACAGCCATCTACCTTTCACTCCCCTCTGGGCCAAAATGTACACGTATCATGAAAAGTTGCTTCCTCCTGCCTTTCTCTCCTGTCACTATGCTTTGTTTCCTCCCCTAATACACTGTTTCCCAACTGATCTCATTAGTGAATTCAATAGTTCAACTTTAGTTTTAAACACAATCAATAACAATGTAGGAAAACTGCTTTTTTTTTTTTTTTTTTTTTCTGTGAGAATTTCAATAGGCTATGATTGAAAATTATCATTTCTACAGAAAACAGTGATGTTTAACTTACTTCTACAGCTAGCACGTCACATGATGTTAATTGGTCAAAATTTGTTCAGTTACTTATTCAGTTGTTGATATTTAGCTTTGGGACCTCAAGGAGGTTCACAGCAAATTCAGTTTCTTATAAAGTTTATGAACGTATGACACTATTTTACTTGATATACACAATCAGATGCATACTGATGCTCATTGCTTTAACATGCATATAATGCTTGCCAAGATCAGGCATGTTCGTTATTTGATATTGTCTCCTGTCTATTTTCTGCAGCCAAAATGCCATTTATCTTGAGGAGAAGGAGAAGAAGGAAAAGGAAATGAGGAATCAAATTATCGCTGAAGCTGAGGAGTATATACGAGCATTTTATGAGAAACGGAAGCTCAATTGTGAGTCCAACAAAGCTAACAACCGAGAAAGGGAGAAAGTAATTGCTTGTACTCAAACCTCTTTTATGTGAAAACAGTAATTGATATGACCATGCATGTGCTTTTGTGCAGTTGTACCTGGCCAACCAAGAGAAATTTCACAAAGAAGCTCACAAACAATACTTTAAAGCAATTGCAGAGATTATACCCCGTGAGGTCCCTAATATTGAGAAGAGGCGAGGCAAGAAGGAAGAGGAGAAGAAGCCTTCAGTTTCAGTCATCCAGGGCCCAAAGCCTGGGAAACCCACTGACCTGTCTAGAATGCGCCAACTTTTTCTCAAGCTGAAGCAGAACCCTCCACCACATATGCTACCTCCTCCTGAGAAAGACAAGGATGATAAAGATGAAAAGAAAGGAAAGGATTCCAAGGATACAAAGGAAGGAAAGGAAACCAAGGATACGAAGGAAGGAACGGATGCCAAAAATGAAAAGATTTCCACGCCTAAGGATGGCAAAAGTGAGAAAATTGCCACGCCAAAGGCCACTAAGGATGCCAAAAATGAGAAAAGCCCTATAGGAAAGGCAACTACTGATGCCAGGAACGAGGAAAGTGCAGCCCAACAAGGATCTCCAGCTGCTGCAATTGACAAGCTTGTTTCACCAGGCAAGGATGCTGCGCAACAAGGATCTCCAAGTGCTGCTATTGACAAGCTTGTTTCACCAGTCAAGGATACTGCACAGCAAGGATCTCCTGCTGCTGCTACTGTTGGTACTCCAAAAGGACCAAAGGCGGATACACCAACTTCAATCGAAGGAGGAAAAGTTGCAGAAAGTGATTCTACATAAACTGCATAACTTAATTCTTGATAATGCATTTTCTCTTCTACCCTAATTAGTTTTCATTATGCTTTTCTGGAGCCATTATCATTCATTCATTCTTTTTACCTTGTTGTTCTATGTCTAGTTACAAATAAGTATGATTGGCCTTTTGAAGACATGCGGTCTGCAGCCAGGGGCTTTCTTCCTGATGCGTTTTAGGCTTCTTTTTTTTTTTTTTTTTGCTTAGACACACGATGAGTTTGTTTTTTCCTTTCCCCTTATACCATTGGGAGCAACTATTATAGCAGGAATTTCAGCTTGTTATTTGTGTGCTTCGAAGTTCTTGGTTTATAATGTGCATGAATTCCTGGCATAGAATTGTAATTCCATGAATATTTGATAATTTCTATATATTTGACATTCTATCTCACTATTAGATTACTTAAAATATAACTATATGCAACCTTCAATAATAAGTGGGATTAACAACCTAAAATATAAGCCAAGCTACCTGCTACAATAAAGTGAAATATACTGATAGAGCAAAAAAAAAAAAAAAAAATTAATTCCCATTGTATTTATATTTTTGTTCTTACTAGCCTTAAAGTCCACTTTACGCCCTGCTCTTAATAGTTCATCGTAGCAAGGACCAAAAAGAGTTGAATGTTTGTGGCCCTAATTTGTCCGTGTCTACATAAATGTCAAAGATAAATGTTAGCCAAGGTCCCTCTATGTTCACGAGTGTGAATTCTCTCCTTTATCTTGGGAGGATTTTGGCACATGCCCATTCACATGCATAGGATCCAGTGTCAATATTAAGTTTGAAGTGCTAACTAACCAGTTATTGGGACCGCTAGCTTCCACGTGTGGACATTATCATTCTTGTCAGACTCCAAACTCAGTTCTCTACTCTTGTTGCATGTGTGATTGTTGTGTTCCTTTCAAAGACATTTATGCATTCATAACTACTGGCCACCAGTTGCTTTGCCTCAACCTTGAAATCAAAGCCCCACCTCCACCCGCCCAACAGTAAGGTCATAATCTTCCATTTTATCTTAACGTCTATGAAGGAAAACGCCTTCTCTTAATAATAGTGACCCCGCATCATAAGAAAATGGATTTTGGGTTTAACTAAACTTCGAAAGCTAGTTTATGAGGTGAGAACTTTCCTACTATATAATATGAGAGCCCAACATTTAGTCTTAAGCTAGTTTATGAGGTGAGAACTATCCTACTATATAATATGAGAGCGCAACATTTAGTCTTATTCTGATATCATGACAAGAAAATAGAAATTCCAACTCAAAAGCTAGCTCATGAGGTGATAATTGTTTAAGATCATATAAGAAGGAAAATTAACCCACCTTACATCAAGGCGGGACACTAAGAAGCATACGCAGAACTTGGTAGTGGGCCGGGTGAAATTACATCTGAAAATTATCGATTTGAATTTCTAAATTCAATTCGCCTTGTTTATCACCTTTGTAAATAAGCTTTTCAAACACAAGCACGGAGAAATCATATAGTACATGGTTACCACGCATTTGAGCAAACCTTGAAATAGGTAATATAAACGAGGAATTGCATGCACATTCATTTGATTCCAAAGAGACAAGATGAGAATTGTCTAATATACAATGACCGTTGATGACTTGATCAATTTCTCAGGTTGCAATCATATTAGTATTGAATAGTGACAAGATACTAAGTTGTAAGTTGGGCTGGCCATAAATACCGAAAACTGAAAAATCGAACCGAATCGAATCGAAACTTCAACAAACCGAACCGAACCGAACTAGTTTGGTTCGGTGTTTGGTGTCCACCGTCAAAAAACCGAAATCGAAATAGCCGAATCAAAGTTTGATAAAACCGAACCGAAAAATCGAACGCACACCGAAATTTAATACATTACCCCAAAAAAAATTAAAATAGTCCAGGCCCATTAAGTTTAAAGCATAAAAAACCCAATTGTAATAAGTCCTCTTTTGCATTTGTATCCCTAATTTTCCACTTCAAAAATTGAGAAAATCAAATATTCTTAACAAAAAAAGATAACTAGGATGTGTCTTTAGGATTAATGTACGTCCTTTATGTGTTTTCTTAATTATTCTTACGGTATATATATAACACCTTGTAATCCTATATCATGATTATAGTTTTCTGTTCTTGTGTATCCTGTTTGTTTGATTTTGATTTCAATTTATCAGTTTTATGTTTTATTGCTTTTGAGAATATGAATTAGTGTCAATGGAATCGCTTCTAATATTATATCAAAAAAATCGAAACCGAACCGAACCGAACTTTAAAAAACTGAAACCGAAAGAACCGAACCGAACTAGTTTGGTTCGGTGTTCGGTGTCCACCTTCAAAAACCGAACTCGAAATAGCCAAATCGAAGTTTGATAAAACTGAACCGAAAAACCGAACGCCCACCTCTAGTTGTAAGAAACAGAACCAAACTACCCAAAAGACAGAAGGGTCCCCACGTCATTAATTCATGTTTCTACATCAAAAATAACATTACATTACATATGCATTCATTTGGTTCTATCCTCAGTTAAAAACCACACAAAGGACCCCACTAAACTTAACCTCACGAAACATCACCACACTAATTACAACCAAAAGAGAAAAATGGCCTGTTAGCTAACTAAGCACACAACAACATAAGTAGAGAAAAAAGTTACAACAAAGATAAAAGAACAAGAATCTGAAAAATAACTAGTAATCGTTTATCATATATAAACCCGTCAACCGGTTCGGGTTAACCAGTTCAAACCGGTAATCGGACCGGTAAAACTGGAACCAGAACCCGTATATTAACTACAGGTCCGATTTCTATTTTTTTGGAACCGGAACCGGACCGGTTAAACCGGTAAAACCGGTCGAATTATTATTATTATTATTTTTTAATTGTAGCCGTTGGGCTGCTAATTTGGACCGTTGGCCAACGGTCCATTTGCAAAAATGGCCGTTGCCAAACGGTCCCAAACCCATATTTTGGCCCCCCCCCCCCCCCCCCCCCCAACCCCCCAAACTTTTTTTTAACACTTTAACTCATCCCCCACCCCTATATAAACCCCTCTCCATTTCCATTTCCATTTTAATTCACACCAATTCACTCTTCTCTTTCTCTCAAATCTTAATCTCTCAATTATAGTTATTTTGCAACAATTAGCCACTTTAAATTTCTCTCAAATAAATATTATAAAGTCTTATTATAGTTTCAATTATTAATTTTGAAATTATAATATTGTTGGTGGAGTTGGTGATTTTGCAACAATCCGAAGTAGCTTTGGTGGATTTGCAATTCTAGCCGCCTTCACTTTGTTGGAAATTAGTCCGGCAATTTGGTACCTTCGTTCCAACTCTATCTTTATTTTTCGCAATTTAATTTACGCAATTTAATTCTAGCAATTTAATTTGCTGCAATTTATTTTCTTGGGATTTAAATTAATTCTATTTAATAATGGCGAAGAGATTTAGACGTGGTGCCGGTAGTAGTGGTATTATTAGGGGTGGGCTAAATGAGGAAACATTTGTGGAAGAAACACCTAATTTAGGTATTGATGTTGGTGGAAATAATCCACTTTTAGGTCATGAGGCAATGCAACAATATTATATCGACACTTTTAATGATATTGATGATGATGATGAAACACAAGCCCCCGAAAACCCCATAGGAGATACATGTCCTGCACAATCACATACACAAGATAAATCGCCTAGAACTCATAAGCCAACCGCTAAAATTTGAAAATTTATGACTAAGGATAAGGAAAGCCAAACAGTTAAATGTACCATCTGTGGACAAGTATTTGCTTTTAGGCAAGGAACTAGTAAGGATGGTGGAACGGGTACACTAAATGGTCATATGAGAAAGAAACATATGAATGTTTGGGGAGAGCAAACGGGTTCAAATGTCGGGGGTATTCAAATGACAATAGACCCACGAACCGGTAAAATTTTTAAGTATGACAAGAAAAAAGAGCGTGCAGAAATAGCTAAAATGGTAGCTTATGATTGTTTACCATTTTCCTTTCCTTCGGGTTTGGGGTTTGTTACTTACATTCAACGTTGTTATAATCCGTTATTTGAGGGTATTCCTAGAAGTACTTGTAGAGCGGATGTTATAGATTTGTATAAAAAATATAGATTTTATTTGCGTCATGTATTTAATTCTTTAAATTATAATGTTTCTCTTACCGCTGATTTGGGTCTTAGTCTTAACAAGTTAGATTTTTTTGCTATTACATGTCATTGGGTTGATGATAATTGGGTTATGCAAAAAAGAATTATAGCTTTTTTATATGATGAAGGGAAAGGTCGTCACGATGGAAAATTTTTAGCGGATTCAATGTCTACTATTATGAGATTTTTTAACATTTATACAAAAACACTTTGTATTGCTTTAGATAATGCTTCTAATAATACAAAGGCGATTGGTCTTTTAAAAAGAGAATTAAACCCTCCGCTAAATTTTTTTTTTCATGTGAGATGTAGTTGTCACATTTTAAACTTAATTGTTAAAGATGGTCTTGTGTGTTTTGACGATTCTATTCAAAAATTTAGAGATGCAGTTGCGTTTCTTTTTTGTAATGCTAATAGGGGAAGACTTAGAGATTTTAAGAATTGTTGTGTGGAAAATAACCTTAGACCTAGAAAAATTCAAGTAGAAATTGAGACTAGGTGGAACTACACTTACATTATGCTACAATAAGCATATGAGTATAGGATTCCCATACAACAAGTTCACAACAAATATAATATTAATAATGATGATTGGTTAAATTTTACGCATTGGGAAGATGTTAAGGAATGTGTTGAACTCTTAGAAATTTTTTATAATGCAACTCTTGTTTTTTCTAAACAATTTTATCCCACGATAACCGGAACTTTAGCCTACTTAGCAGAAATAGCTAGAGTTTTACAAGAGCATAAATATAAACCCGGTTATCAAGCGGCTATTTTTGATATGACAACAAAATTTAAGAAGTATTTTTTTCCATCCCAACTTTATTTATATTGGGTTATCTTTTAAATCCTTGTTTAAAAGTGTCTTATACTAGAGCATTGGTTGGTAAAATTTATACATTTTTAGAAATTGAAGAGGGAGTTCAACCATCTTTAGCTGAAGCTGAACTCGCTATTGATGCCGAGTTTAGAAAAGCTTTTACTCATTATTCTAATTTGGAAGAACATGCTACACCCGTTGCTCCACGCCCTACTACTTCTCAAAGTAGCAAAAAGGGCTTGTTGGGTTTGTCACATTTAAAAGTTTTACATTCACATCCAACTCCTTCTTGTAATGCAAACTTTGATGAATATAACTTTTATTTGATGCAGCCAAATGTGGATATCAAGGAACTAAATGAATTGGACGGCTTAGCATGGTGGAAGAAGTACAAGGCAAGTCATTCGATACTCTCAAGAATGGCTCTAGATATCCTTGCGGTTCAAGTATCAACCGTGGCTTCGAAAAACGCATTTATCCAAGGAAGATAACAAATTGGAGACCATAGACACTCATTATCCGGCTTTAGCTTGCAAGTACTAGTGTGCATTCGCGATTGGATTAGATCGGAGCGACACAACCAAAACTTAGAAGCGGAGGAAGAGATTGAAGATTTGATAGCAAGTGGAGCGGACCAAATGGAAGACTTTGAAGATATCTCCATGGCCGAATATGATATGAGGGAAATTAACCAAATGATTGAGAATTGGTGATTTTATTATTCTACTATTTCTTTGCAACTCATGTATTATTTGCAAGTTAAAAAAAACTACAACTTGCAAATAAATGTTATCCAAGAATGAATAAAATATATGGCTCATTGAGCTTTCTTCTATTTACTTGTGTTCATATTTTTACTTATATTAAGTTAGGAATATACCTAAAATATACTAAGAATATACTTATAATATACATCTACTTAAATTAAAAACTAGAAAGTTATATACTTGAAAAATAACTAAAATATACTAAGAATATACTTATAATATAAATATACTTAATTTATAAAATACGAATTTATAAACTTAGAAAAAAAATAAGCTATAAATAACTTAAATTATAATATATAAATATATATAGTATACATATAACTTAAACATATATATATATATATATATATATACAAAAAAAAAAGAAAAAAAAAGAGGTTTTGGACATGTTTGAACCGGACCGCTCCGGTTTCGGATTTTTGACCGGTAAACCAGAACCGGTGGCCGGTTCCGTTTTTTTAACTGGAAACCGGCCGGTTTGTTAACCGGTTACCGGTCCGGTTCTAACCGGTTAACAGGTTTATTCATATATCGGGATTAGCGACATGAAAAATAAGACAAGTTACCCAGTAAAAAATTAAAATTCAGTGATAGTGCAAAAAGTTGTTTTATTGTCAATATATTGTATACTTTGGGCCTTAAAATCCACGTTAGGCCTCACTCCTAATAGTTTATTGTTTCAACCCTTTCTGCCTTTCACATGCATAGGACTTAGTGTCAGTTGAATCCAAATATGAAGTTAGAAGTGCTTAATTAGTTATTGGGACCGCTTCCACGTGTGGACATTATCATTCTTGTCAAGACTCCAAACTACTAACTTCTCTATCATTGCATGTGAATTGTGATAGAGGTTTATTTGACTCCTCTAAGGGTTACTGTCGAAGATTGCTAATATGTTCAAAGTCAATAACAGGAATATTATCCACATCTGGATAAGAGATAAATAAATATATAGACTATTTGGCAAATGAAGGTCATAAATATGATTGAAGACTTGCGAAGATGCAATTAAGAAAATGAATTTTTTGTTCCTGACATATTTACACAATGTAGCTTTTTAAAAATTTAGTACCTTGTCGTATCTCTCTCTATATATATACTTCTTCCGTCCCATAATAAGGGTCACCATAGCCCAAAAAATTTATCTCATAATAAGTGTCACCTTAGGAAACCAAGACATAAATTGGCTAGTTTTTCTAACTCTACTCTTAGACAAAAACTGACAAGTTAATATAACATTTAAATGATAATTGGAAAACCACAGAGTAACATGTTATTGTTTGAATTCCCAATGCCAAAAGGTTTACTACTTATGCATGCTCTAATCAATAGTAAAAAGTAATTTATTTTTATAATATAAGGATAATTTAGTAAACTTCACATTTTATTATTTATTTTTTAATATGCGTATTTTTTGCTAAGATGACACTTATTATGAAATAGAGGGAATATATATAAGAAAATTAAGATAGAGGTGTGTTTGTTTTAACATATTTATGCATTCATGACTATGGGCCACCTACTATGCCCCAATCTTGAAATCAAACCCCACTCCCCACCTTCCCAACAGTAACGTCATCTTTCTTTGTCTTCCATTTTATCTTAGAATCTATGAAGGAAAATGACTTCTCTTAAAAATGGTCACAGCGCATGTCAAGTTAATGCTCGGCAGTTATCGGTTTAGAGTTCTATATTCTGAATTCGATCATAATATATCACATTTGTAGATATGCTTTTTAGACCCAACATTCTTATCTGATAACTAGAATCTGGCTCATTCCAATCCATAATTTACTGATATTGAGCCCCATCTTCTGTTATCCACGTTCCAGAGGTCCAGTACTGGACGTGAGCAGTGAGAGGTGTGTGTAAAATTCCCACATTAGTTGGGAAGAGATTGTTCTATAGTCTTTTGGCAATCCTCAACTTTTAAGTTAGCTTTTAAGATTGAGTTAGGCCCAAATTATTTCTTATTATGATATCAAAAACAGACCATCTCAATTCTTTGTTCACTCCATGTCCCCATAATGTATTAGCCGCATTCCAGCATGTCGCACTGGACATGCTGGAGGGGGAAGGGGGAGAGTTGTCATAGTCCAATATCAGTTGTGAGTGGATTCTTTGGTCTTATTATATGACCTTGAACAATCTTCACTTCATGAATAGCTTTTTAAGTTGAGTTAAATATACATGTTTCATTTCTTATCATATACAAATGAGAAATTATATATGGTTAGCATTTGAACAAACTTTGAAATAGGTAATATTAACAAGGATTACATTTGTATTAATTTGGTTCCGAAGAGACAAGATGAGAATTGTCTGATATATATAGTGATCGTTGATGATTTGATCAATTTCTCATGTTGCAATCATATAAGTATGGAATAGTGACAAGATACTAAATTGTAAGAAACAGAACAAAAACTACACCAAAGGGCAGAAAGGTCCCCACATCATTCATTCATGTTTCTACATCAAGCAACATTACATTACATGTGCATTCATTTGGTCCTATCCTCAGTTAAAACCCACAGAAAGGACCCCACTAAACTTTAACCTTACAAACCAACAAAACTCAAACTTATTACACACCAAATTGAAAAACACACAGGGCAAAGAGCTCACTCTCCTTTGAAGAAGGCTACTATTGACAACCCTGTTAACTTAGCTAAGCACACTACAACAAAAGTAGGAAGCAAAAAAGAAAAAGTAACAACCAAAGAAAGAGCCTTGGATACTATTTTTATGCTGATCCGAACGGCTACTTTTCTTTAACAAAAAAAAAAAAAAAATTGTGGCCACACAAATTAAAGTCCATTCAATTAGTTGAAGTTAAGGCGAGAGGTGTAAGTAGCTTTAGGAGACCAATTGCCTGGAATAACATCTCTTGCTGAGAAGGCTCTTCCTGTTGAAAGTGTTGTTAGCTTCACCGAAAAGGGTCCTTGCAATGGTCCTCCAATTATGGCCCAATTTGCTCCCCATAGATGTGTCATCTCTAACCATTGGTTCGACTTGGCCTGAAAATTTAGCAATTGTCAAGAATCCCTGCAGTAATTTTCGTCTGTCGATCTGTTTGGTACAGGAAAAAGAACCTACCCTTTGGGTGTGTTTGGTATGAAGGAAATGTTTTCCCGGAAAATATTTTCTTGGAAGATAAGTTTTCTTGCTTATTTTCTGGGGTTTGATAAAATATTATTCCAAAAACATATAAAAATCTAGGAAAAGACTATGGGGCTGGGGGTGGGGGCGGGGAGTAGGGGGTAAGAGGTGGCAGGGTTAGGGTGGTCAAGGGGTGTCCGGGGTGGGGGCATTGGGGTGGAGTGGCCAACGGGTGGTGTGGGGTTGGGGGCATTGACAATGGGGAGCAGATAATGGACTTGGAATCAGGGGCGGATGGATCAATTGAACCCCAAACTTTCGATGCGGTGTACAAATTTATATGTAAAAATTTACTAAATTTACAATAAATAGTAGATACAAACCGATAACTTTAGAAATATAATAGGTCAATGCTAAAAAATTTAAAAGGTTGAACTCTAAGAGTTTAAATCCTAGATCCGCCTCTGCTTGGAATATATATGTACTATTTATGAAACTTGTTTTCCTTCCTACTCCCACGGGAAAGTCACTTTCTTGATTTTTAAGAACTTATTTTCTTACTAAAAATGTTTCCAAAACATTTTGACCAATCTACCGTGAGAAAATTTCCATACCAAGCACACTCTTAATAGAAAAATGAGGAAAAAAAGACACTTTGCATTGTACTTCTTTGGGTAACTTTTTGCATACATTGCACTTTTGCACTATTGAAGAACAGTGATAAAAAGAAAAAGCATGTAACAAAAGTGATATAAAGTGCATAATCAATACTTTGGACAAAGAAAGCCAAGATGGAGATAAACTTTTCATACCCAAAAAGAAGATACACTATATTCCAGGTAAAGCAATGGTGTGATTGTGGCAGAGAGAGTATCAAAGTAGGCCAAATGAATCTTTCATAATGTCAAACAGAGATTTAGTATTTGTCTGGCATCACGTGATTCTTAAAGCTCTTTAAAGGCTCCGAGATATTCGGATTTGTTTACTAAGTTTTCGTTCTTGTAAATTGTAAAGAGTCTTCTAAAGCAAAGCTTTTAAGCTTAAAGAATTTGAGAGATCATTTTATTGATAACAGTGAAAGTGTAGACCACAACATGTTCCCTTATTCTTTATACTAGTACTCGAAAGCTTCTTTTAACTAAGTGCAAATTCACAAAAATCATTATGAATCTAAGTAGGCATTTGGCCATAGAAACCTAAAAAAAATTCACTTTTTTTGGAATTTTGGAGTTGGAGTTGAAATTGTTTTGGCCAATATAATTTTTGCAAATAATATTTTTTGTTGAAATGTAATTGTTTTGGTTGTGACAAAGTACAACTTCAAGTTGTATTTAGAATTCTCATGGCCAAACACTAATTTTTGAAAAAAATTCCAAAAAAAAGTAAATAATTCTTATGGCCAAATGGGTCCTAAGAAATTTTCAATTTTGAGTTTGACTAATCAACTAAAAAAAATAGTTTTATACCATGTTACTTGGAACTTTTAAAAATATTATTGTGTGTGTGTCGGATCCTCTAAAAGTAATGCATTTGTCCAGGATTTGACAAGGGTAATAAGACATTTTTGAAGGGCTCGAGTATACTATAAGACAACATAACAATTTTTAAACAAATACGTTGTGAGAGGTTACTCTTATTATATTACTTTTCAGAGCTATCACATCAATATTGACATGATAGTGTAAGGAAGTTCTTATACTGTCATCACCCGGCGCATAAATAAAAGGTTAGTAATTAAAGGCATGTACCTCTCTGATATGCATGGATCCAACATCACCATCTCCATCTTCAAATTCCACAAGAAGAGAGAGCCAGTAAGGTGTTGAGCCTTCATTTACATGGAAGGCTATGTTCTTTGCAGGGTACTTACATGGAGTTCTACAAACCACAAATTCAAGAATATAAGTGCCCATCATCTAAAAAAATGTAAATGCTACTTCATAAATCATTGGGAGAGTAAAAAAAAATCAGATTTCCCCTTTCCTCCAAATAAATTACAACAATAAAAATTGCATTTAAGGGTGTGACCTAGTAGTTAATAAGGAAGGCTATGTTCTTTGCAGGGTACTTACATGGAGTTCTACAAACCACAAATTCAAGAATATAAGTGCCCATCATCTAAAAAAAATGTAAATGCTACTTCATAAATCATTGGGAGAGTAAAAAAAACATCAGATTTCCCCTTTCCTCCAAATAAATTACAACAATAAAAATTGCATTGAAAGGTGTGACCTAGTAGTTAATAAAGTGATAGAAAATCTTTGGGCCGAAAGTTCAAATCCCAACGGAGATAAATATTCATGCAAGTGAAATTAGTAGATACTACTTCGTAAAATTAATCGAGGTGTTAACAAACTATCGGGCACCCCCCATATAAGAAAAATAAATAACAATAAAATTCTCTTGAAAGGTAACCACAAAAATGGGAAATAAATATGGTCAGAAAGTGGGGTCAGCAGTCAGACTCAAATGCATGCAAACCAAGGAAGGAGCAGTGAAGGTTTTGACCAAAAAGGATAAAAACAAGTAGAAACAATACAGCAGAAAACAGAATGGAATTTACTTTTTTCTATGTGTGAAACGGTGAATATGGGCAAATTAGTTAAACAAAGATTTAATCATACTAAATACTGGCATCATCACCAAATGACAAGAAATTAACAGAAATAACCCCAACACACTCACTGAACTTAGGGTTGTCATTGTCAACAAAAATAGCGTACTGCTTTGTCAAGAACTTTATGACATACTATAGTACTCTTCCAATTAATTAACAAACCACTAACCACTAATTGACAAAGCATACAGCAGAAAACAGAATGGAATTTACTTTTTTCTATGTGTGAAACTGTGAATATGGGCAAATTAGTTAAACAAAGATTTAATCATACTAAATCATCACCAAATGACAAGAAATTAACAGAAATAACCCCAACACACTCACTGAACTTAGGGTTGTCATTGTCAACAAAAATAGCGTACTGCTTTGTCAAGAACTTTATGACATACTATAGTACTCTTCCAATTAATTAACAAAGCACTAACCACTAATTGACAAAGTATAAAGAAAAAAAAACAAGACCGTTATATTTTTTTTTTAAATGACAAAAAGTTTTATTTTCCTGGCTCGCCGACAGTAAATTAGTTATTCTCGTAATATTTCTTATTGACTTTTGATTTGTTGATAAAAAATAAGGAGCATCGCATAATATCTAAGAAAAGATTATTTATTTATAAGAATACCCTCTACTTTATTTAGTAGAAAAAGAATTTGACAGACCTCAACGTATTTTTGTCATTTCCATTGTTTTATCTGGAATAATTAATCTTGGTATTATTATTCCACCATCTAGCAGGAATAGTTTATCACAGTACTAATTAGTCCCGATATAATTATCAACAACAACATACTTAATGAAATACCACAAAGTAAAATCTGGGGAGGGTAGAGTGCATACAGACCTTACCCCTATTTCCCAAGGTCGAGAGGCTTAGTAACCAAATAAGGAATAAGACGGTACCAAATATTATGTTTAACCGAAAAGTATTTATGCTTGTCTATAATACCAAACGACCCCTAATTGACAATATAGAAAGAAAAAAAACTAGACCGTTATAAAAAAAGAAATCACAAAAAGTTTTTTTTTCTGACTTACCGGCGGTAAATGACGGAAAGTACACCACGGTCACGGAGACTGCCGCCGTAACCAGAAACCGCCATGTGTCCAAAAGCGGCCCCACTAAGGTCGAAGTGAACACGACCACCTGAGCAGTAACCACCGGGACATTCATCGGTAATAATAACGGTGGCAGCTCTTCTTGAACAAACTGAACGGTCTAAACACTTGACTTTATAACAGGCTCCACATCCTTCACCATTCTTGAATAAAATTGGACTTACTGCCCCGACCCGAGCCCGAAATGGCCTCACATCTACCATATCCCCGTACCCACATGCCCCACCTGAACAAATTTACACCATTAAATAAGCAATTTAGCTTACTTCAACCAAAAAAAAAAAAAATCCAAACGAAAATTTTCAAGCGAAGTTTCAATTCACTATCCACATGCCCCACCTACCTGTTCATAAATTTCACCGTTAACAATAAAATTAGCTTACTTCAACAAAAACCCTTAAAAAGGACAAAAAAAGGATAATATTCATGCGAAGGTTCATTCCCCACATGGCCCACCTGAACATAAATTCCACCATTAAAAAGCAAATTAGAATATTTAAACAAACATCCTTTAAAAAGGACGAAAGATAGTTGCAAACTTTGACTCAATTTAATTAAACCCATTACTATAAATGGAAATTTATTTACAATCAAACCAAGCAATTTAACTCTATAAGTTACAAATTAAGGTGAAAATACATACTCTTTCCGGTCCCAAAAAGATTATCTTACTTTTCTTATTTTCTCCATCCTATATTACTTGGCCAATTTACTTTACTACCTTATCCATATCTCTACAATAAATACATTCTAATCAATATTAATTATTTTCAACAACATTTAATATTAAGGGTAAGATGAGAAAGATTTAATTAATTTTATCTTGATTTTGTAAATGAACAAGTAATTTGGGACATATATTTTTAGTAATATGACCAAGTATGGTACGGAGGGAGTATTACCAGAGGCGAATCTAGAATTTAAACTTTTAGAGTTCAACCTTTTAAAATTTTTAACATTGAATCATTATATTTCTAAAGTTATGGATTTATATCTACTATTTATTGTAAATTTAATAAATTTTTACATATAAATTTATACACCACATCGAAATTGAACCCCAAATTATAATGCTACATCCGCCTCTGAGTATTAGTTTGTCCAAAAAAGATCGACACATTTTTATATTTAGAAACATTTTAACTTTAGATATGATTTACGATCACAAAAATATATAAGACCTGTTTTGGACCACACGTTTCAAAAATCTACCCTTATTTTCGTAAACTCCACGCAAGTCAAACTAAGACAATCTTTTAGGACGGAGGGAGTAGTACTTGACCGTGACTAAGTAAATAAATTTATCGATTTTAGTTAAATTTGGGGTGCAAGTAAGTTTTTACCAGTACTGCCGTCGCCTTCGGGACTGCCATACCAAGTAGCGGTAGCAGGGTACCAATGTGTGTCCATAACATGACGCAGAGGGCCAGCAGAAGCCATGAACGCCCCAAAAAACACAACCGCAGCTGCTACAGAGTAAAACTTAGTGAAAACAAAATTTGGGCAGTGAGTTCCCATAATGTAAGTGAAATGTGGGTCAGTACTACAACTATAAAAACAACCTCTATAATCCTCAGTTTCCGGCTAGCGGAGATGCCGAGGGAAACAGAAGGAAAAAAAAAGCAAGAAAAAGAGGAACAGGGAGCTGTGTTTGCCGACAGAGTTCTTAGACTGTGGTACACTGTTAGCACTTTAGGACTAAGGTGTGTAGTGTTCTTTTGGTGGGAGTTGTATTTTTATAAGGGTGGGATAATACCAAAAGTTTAATGTAACTTCTTGGGTGTGTTTGGTAGTGAGAAAATTTTGTCACATAAAATATAGTAAAAATATAAGTACTCCGGTCCTTCATCACAATTTTGTGGCTATCTGTCTTGAAAAAAAATGTCACTTTATTATGAAAAGAAAAAGAAAATTGAAAATTCTCCTTTTATCCTTAAAGAAATGATTATAAAAACACAAATTTCTAAAGTTTATTTTAGATCACAAATTTAAAAAATCTTCCATTATTTTTTAAATATTGTGTCTAGTCAAACAGTCTCACATAAATTGAGATGGAGAAAGTTTTTTTAACTTATTTTTTTTGGTATTTAATAAGCAAACAAAAATATTGCCTCCAAGAGCATTCATATACTCTCAGTCTCTCTAATTCATATTATTTGGTGCTTAACCTTTTTATTTTGATCTAAAATAAGTAGTGTTTTGCATAATAAAAAAGAGTATCAATTTTATTTTTTCAAATTTACCCATCTCAAAAAGTTTTTGTCAATTGCAATTTTCTATGAGTATATTAAATAGGTATATTTACTATTTCTTCAAAGCCATTTTAATATGTACATAATATTATGTCATACTGCTTTCACAACAGATATGCACCTCAAATCCCTGTGTTTTTTATATTTATCAATTTAGAAAGATGCAATTCAGTTAAGGGTAATTTATTCAAAAATATTCTTAATTCCTACGAATAAATAATTTCCTAAAGAGTATGTCAAGTAAAAATATCAACTAGTATTTGACCGAATAGCAAAGTTTCTTAATTTTAAGAACTTGATATTCTATAGATAAAATAGAAAAATATTTCATACCAAGCACACCCTTTATGTGCATGTGATCCATTGCTTGTTATTTTATTAACGATGGTGCCATTACTTTAATAGGGTGGCCCACCGACGGTTAAGGCGTTAAATCAGCAAGCTTTTTTCTCGTCTTTTTAGAATCAACTGTCAGTGAACAAGGGCAAAATGGTCATTTAGAAAATAATAATAAAATGGAATAAGATGATTCTGCCGTTAATGCTGTTTATTACATTGGGTTTTGGGAAGATTTGGGTCTTTGCTCTCAACATGTGGACTCGTAGTTTGGTGTGAAGGGGTTTGGCAGCTATTGCTGACCAGCATTCTACCCTAGAGTCAATACCTTTATTAAAGTGAAAAATTAAAACAAGTAGGATAGATTTATTAGTATATATACTCTGAATCTCAATTAATGTGTGATTATTTGATTAGATACGAAATTTAAGAAAAAAAATAAGAACTTTTAAAATTTATGGTTTGTATAGGTGTAAATTATCTCATAAAGTTACTTTCTTCGTCTCAAATTATTTATCTTTTTTTATTTTACACGCTAGTAAGGTCTACGTACACTTTATCCTCCCCAGACCTCACTTTGTGGATCCAACTGGGTATGTTGTTGTTGCTTCTTACTCCCTCCATCCCATAATAAATGTCACTTTAGTAAAAATCATGCATATTAAGAAACCAATAATGCAATGTGAAGTTTACCAAATTATCCCTATATAATAAAAATAAATTACTTTTTCCTCTTGATTAAAGCATGCACAAGTATTAAACCTTTTGACATTGGGAATCCAACAATACCAAGTTTCTATGTGGCTTCTCCAATCATCGTTTAGATGTGACTTTAACTTGTCACTTTTTGTCTAAGTGTAGAATTGAAAAAAACTAGCCAATTTGTGTCTTGATTTGCTAAGGTGACATTTATTATATGATTTTTTTTTTTTTTTTGCAAAGGTGACACTTGTGAGAGAGTATTAGTTAGGAGGGCTATCTGACCAATTTTGCCATTATTTATGTCTAATTTATAATATCTATTCATTAAATGGTTACTCTGTATGTGTCATCTCCATTAATAATAAATTTTTGCTAAAGGTAAAATGAAGAAAAATAATTAATTATGTCTTGAATTTCTAAAACAATAAATAATTTGAGATAACTATTGTTAGTAACCACGATAAATAATCTGAGACGACGGAAGTAAATTATTCCTAAATATAAAAAAGTGACATTCTTTTTTAAATAGAGTAAAAAGAAAAGTATGCCAAGAGAGTATATAAAAAAAAAAATTGAAGCGGAAAGGACTAGATCAAGAATTTAAAAAGTTAAAGAGTGTGAATTTTCACCACGCATTGTTTTATTTAAGCCCGCCAACAACACGCATGCTAGGAAAATTCAAAAAGATCGTATTTAGTTAGATCTTTTCTTAGTTTTTTTTTTTTTTTTTTTTTTTTTTTTTTGAGCTTGTTCGAGAGGGCAACGGAGAATCCAAGTTAAAGTTGATTCCATCACATGTAACTACAAATTGACCAGAGCGTTCAAATTAAACTTTTGAGTGACGCTAATCTGCAAAAATTACAGCGCTCTTTCGGCCCCATTAGATAAAAACATTGGTTTGATTCTTTATCTAGGGTCAGTGGCGTGATTGAATTTCTTAAGTCTTAACGATCAAATATTGCGTTCGGTGGTAAGTATTCTTTATTTTAATTGGAGATCTTGAGTTTAAGTTGTTGAATTGTCTATAGTAGAGGACGATTTACCTTAAAAGTGGAACTTCCCAACATAAATATGGATTAATAGGACCTCAAAACAGACATCGTGTGAGTAAGAACATAAAAAGAACATCTTATTAGTATGACGATTCTTCATCCTAACTTCTTAAGTTCCAATTTAATACATAAGACATATGACTGAATAAAGTCGTAGCTAGTCTAGAAAAACTGGATTTTCTTTTGAGATTCATCTTTTCATTATAGCTCGTTAACATCATTATGTCGCCCGATATATGCGTGACGTTAGAAAATCATTAATTAAGATGTTAACAATTTATATGATACGTTCAAGCCGTTAAACTTGCAAAAAAAAAGACATGTAACTCTTATCATTATGAGTCGTATCAAAAAGTGAGGTTAAGAGACACCTTAATTATTATACTATCAAAAGAACATATCACAAACGTTATTCAATTCTATCTTTTCCTCCTTCCAGAATGGGATGATTAATTTTACGTAATACATGGTTAGTTATGCATCAAGGCTCTTGATAGCTAAACACACACACACACGAAAAAAAAAAACTTTTACATATAAGACTTAACATGTTTACCAAATCCTCAAAGTCTATTGTTCTTTTTATTTAGTTGAATTCTCGAAATAATTATTGTTCTTTTTATTTAGTTGAATTCGCGAAATAATTGAGTTTTACTATTTTGTTCTGTTCTCCTTTTTATTAAATTTTATTTTTGTTTATCTGTTGGCTGTTGAAGTAAAGGGGTTGCAGCTTGGGGAAGGATTTCATCAGTACCTATAGAGTTTAGCTATACGGTTAGAGCTCTCTATAACGGCATCCTCATCTAAAAACACTTCTGGAATCGATTATTTATGTTATATTTTACTTTTCTATAACAGCATTTCACCTATAACAGTAATAACCAACTTTATAACAATACGTTTTTTGTAAAATTACCCTCTATATAACAGCTATCTTCTTCTTTTGGTAATATAATAATTAACCATCTTTATAAAAATAGAATATTTATGATTTCCAATAATAAGTGTAGAGATTTTGACCAAATATTTGATCCTTTAATACACTATTTATGACAAAAAAATATCACATGTATATTCCTAATTTGATCATTAAATTTTTCTTTGTTATACAAAGTGTGATTAAGCTTAGAATTTAGGAATTAAAAATGAAAAATTAGATTTCATGCATCTTGTTTGCCCAGAACAGCTAAATATTATTTAAATGTTAATGTTGTTATAAGTGTATAACAGTAAAAAAAATTTGAACCCAACGATGTTGTTGTAGAGAGGTTTGACTATATATATATTAAAAAAAATTGTTCATTATATATAAATCAGAAAAAAATTATTGACCATTTAAAAAGCAATTACAACTAATATGGAAAGTAACGTGCAAAATATGATAAATGACCTCCTTATAATTGGTAAATCTGCCTTAATATTGCGAACATATTAGATTGTTAGTGCATATAATTAAGTTAATAACTCCGAGTAGTAAAATGTTCGTAACTTCCACAACCTACCACAAGTTTTAAGTCATTAGAAGAGATTTAATGATTACAATTTTGATATTCAAACAGTGGAAAGATGACTCTTTTTCCCTTTATCATATACCCTGTATTTTTAAGTAGTGGAGGAGAAAGTATGTTTATTTCTCTTTTGTCTTTATAAAACAAAAAGATGTCTCCCTGCATAATTTGTGGCATGAATGGTGGTTGGAAGTGCAAATGCAAATTTATTGTCAAAATATAGGACCTTTTTCTTTCTTTCTTCCACAGGAAAGGTTTAATAATATTACTAAGAAACAAAAATGTCTTGAAAAAAATAAGAAAAAAAAGTCAGAAAAGTCGGAGTCATTGACTCATTGGTGATTTGTGGGCCGTTGAGGCAATAATATGTCTCGTGTTACTTCCTTGTCTTGTCCAAGTAATTGACCACTCACTTAATTTCTCTGTTTTAGCTAGGTTCAAGACATAGGCTAAATAGTGTTTTTGTAACAACGGGGAGCATCATGGAACATGACATTTTACTTATTTTAGAATGAGAAGTTATGTATGAATGTAAAAAGGAAAAAATGTAAAATGTAAAATATCAATAAATTTTAATGTCTAGACACTTAATTATACATCTAGTGATCTAGATAATAGTCTATTATCCACAAAATTTCTGATTAGGGATTACAAGATATCGCATCTATTGCACTTGCTTAAATCAAAACTTAACAAAAAGCACTAGGCACATGACAAATAGTTCAAGATGTAAAGTGTGCATTAGATGATCGTTCTGCGTATTGCAATGTTCTATACTGTGAACTTTTACATGACATGGTCACTCAAATCTTTGTAAGCTTGCACAATGAGTGAACTCAAATTAAATCATAGTTCTGTCTTTTAAAAGTGGTTTAATGCATATGCAGCCTTCTAAATTTGTTCTTTTTTTTTTCTTCATTTTGGCACCTCAACTAAATGTTATTCCCATTAAACCCCTGAACTTACTTCAAGTGTGTCAATCAAACACAATCCAACTTATATAACATACATGGTTAGTTTCGTTTTCTTTAGCCTTGCGCGTAAACGTCAATCACATCCTACGTGCAAAGTTCAACCAATTAAAACCTTCCACGCATTTTAATTATACACATCATTAAATATATTTGTATAACGACTTTTTTTCAAGAACCAAGCAATTCAGCCAACCAGGAATTGAAGACCAGCCTGTTGAGATTGATTTTGAAGCTTTTTTGGGATTCTGGAATAACATAGTAGGATTTGGTGTTGCTTAATATTGTTGGCTTCTTATTTTCCAGTTTTTGGTTTCTTATTTTTCAGTTTTAGTTGCCAATTCTGATTTCTTATTTTCCGATTTTGTTATTTGATTGATCTAAGCGGTGGTTCTTCACTTATATAACACAGTAGCACACTTCTTCCTATCTGATGTGTATAATTAAAATGAGTGCGATGTTTTAGTTGGTTGAATTTTTCACGTAGGATGCAATTGACATTCACGCGCAAGGCTAAAGAAACTGAAACTCACCATATTTGTTACTATGTAAATTGGATTGTATTTTATAAACACACTTGAGGCCAAGTTCACGGGTTCAATAGGAACAACACTTAGTTGAGATGTCAAAATAGAAAAAAAAAAATAAGTTTAAGGGGTTGGATATGTATTAAGTCTTTAAAAGATTGTATATTGTATACTCGGACATGTTTTATCGTTCTTCGCATGACATTTAGCATTTCTAATAATCCTCACTAGCTTCTTAATTACTTCAAACCACATAATAAATAATATTGGAAGGGCCAATGTTAACCATCATTAGATCTTATAATTAAAAGGAGGAATAAAAAGAAATAAAATTACTGTTTATGATGGACGTTTATTTTATTTTAATATTCATGTATTTTATGAAAACAACAGAATGAGATTATTACAGACGTAGAGGTGGTTATAGAACATCCAATCCCCAAGTCTAAAAAATATTAGAAATTAACAGAAAAATCCAGTATCTTCGAAGTCACATGTGTTATGGCCGTATAGTTTTGGCCTTATTATGTAACGTTTTTTGTGTCTTTATGTGGTATATTATAAGGTGGTAATAATAATTCAAGAATATTAAATAGACATTTTTATAAAATCTACCATACCAAACTTATTGATATGTACATAAATTATAAATACTTACTGAGCTAGCACACTTGTCACATTGAATTTCTTTCTTCAAAACGATTTAGCTTTTAGTTTATTCTGTCATATACGCGAATGACTTACATGGAAATAGAATATTAAGGAGATGTTAACTGCAAAATCAGACATAATTTTAGCTTGTACAATTATGTGATATTTCACAAGTTTAAACTTCAATAATCATTGGATTTCATGGTAAATAGTTTTGCGAGAATGTTCAACAAAAAGATGCAACCCAAATAAAGTGGATGAATTTTTTTTTTAAAACAAGGTATAGAAGATGGATAATAAAGTTATCACAATTTGATTTCTTTTATTTTTTTCAAAGTTTCTGAAACCTTTCGTATTGTTAACGATTGATAGTACGTACTAACACGTATAAACTCAATGTTACCCCTAAATTTTTATACCTAACATATTGAGAGGAAGCTGATATTTTCATATTTCCTCTATTAGGTCATGTAATCATACAAATACTAATTATATAGACGTAAGCTTAAAACAGAAGCACGACTCGATAACATTTTTTTTTCCTCTCAACGCACCACAATTTAATAAGTAAAAGTAAATATTTTAGCTCGATGATAATTGAGATTTAATATGCCCCTTTTTATTAATTTGGTGATACGGAGAGCACTGCTAGTACATACTGACAAAGCTACAAGCATACGATTTTAATTAAGTCGTAAAGCTAAAGATGGAATAATTTACATCATTAACTGTATTGCTAATTACGTACAATTCCACTTCTGCAATAGATTGAAGTTAGATTCTTTTTGATAAAGTTACATACAGATTAATTATGGGAAAATTTCAGAAATATATAAGTTGGTCACTTGCATTGCAAAAAAATAGCTCAAAACTTACATTATAAAAAATAGCCAAAATATACAAACATATACAAAGGTAGAGAGAGAGAGAGAAGTTTGGGTCATTTTTTGTAAGAACTAAAAAAATGAGTCAATTTTGAAAGCATTGTTGCCCCAATTAACATATAGTGTAATTTTCTCATTAATTATTCAGTAGCAAAATAAAACTGATCGAACCACACTTAAACAAGAAGTTAAGTTGAAAAAGGGTCATTTGCACGATTACCTTCAAAGGCACTGTTCTTTAATTTTTGTCCTTCAAATTAGTGGTCTTTAATTTTTGTCCTTCGCCTAATATCATGAGGTTTGGGGTTTGAATTTCAGCTCAGTCAAAAAAAAAAATCGCAAGGCAGAGTTTTGAAGTAAAGTTAGGCCTCAAGCAAAATTTTGAATGCAAAACTCTATCTGCAGGTAGAGTTTTGCATGTGAAGAAGAGTTACGCATGCAAAATTCTTCGTGAGGCAAAGTTTTGTCTTCGGAATCCAAATCTCTGTCTTGTGATTTTTTTTTTTATTACTGAGCTAGAATTTGAATTCAGAACCTTGAATATTAAGTGAATGACAAAAATTAAAGTACAACAATTTGAGGGGCAAAAATTAAAGACCATTGCTTTTGACGGGCAATCCGCACAAAAAAATGATATTGTTATAAAACTATATAATTGGAAATAAACAAGAGAAGCAAACTAATAACTTTGTAGAAAGGAGGGAGATATTGTATTTCACTTCTTGTTGATATCTCTTAACAAATTGATAACTTAACCATCTATTTATAGAGATGGTAAATCTCTTGATGAAGTCATCAATGACAACACCAAGAGTTAAAATCAAACTTGTGTTGCTTCATTTTCTTCATTTCATACATGCCACCAAATGTACATGTACCTTGCTTCATTTTCTTCATTTCACACATGCCACCAAATGTACATGTACCTACTCTTATTTAGGACATGTGGAAAACCTAGACTATATGGACATTCATATATATATATATATATATATATATATATATATATATATATATATATATATATATTTTATAACACTCCCCCTTGGATGTCCATTGATAGATAATATGCCTCGTTAAAACCTTACTAGAAAAAACCCAGTGGGAAATATTCTAGTGAAGGAAAAAGAGTACATATTTCTAATAATATACATTTTGGTTGCCTCATTAAAAACCTTACAAGAAAAACCCAGTGGGACAAAACCTTGTATGGAAAAAAGAGTACAACATGTATTAACTCCCCCTGATGAGAACTTCAGTCCAAGTATTTGAGTCTTCGCATTCCAATCTTGTGCACCATCTTCTCGAAAGTTGCGGTTGGTAGAGACTTGGTGAACAAATCAGCCATATTATCACTTGAACAAATCTGTTGCACGTTGATATCACTATTCTTTTGGAGCTCGTGTGTGAAGAACAACTTTGGTGAAATGTGCTTTGTCCTATCTCCTTTTATGAATCCTCCTTTCAATTGGGCAATACATGCTGCATTATCTTCATATAAGATTGTGGGTATTTTATCACATTTCAAACCACACTTTTCTCGAATGAGATGTATCATTGACCTCAGCCACACAACTTCACGGCTCGCTTCATGAATAGCTATTATCTCAGCATGATTTGATGAGGTAGCCACAATAGACTGCTTTGTAGATCGCCAAGTTATGGCAGTGCCCCCACAAATAAATACATAGCCTGTTTGAGATCTAGCTTTGTGTGGGTCAGATAAATACCCTGCATCGGCATAACCAACAAGATCGGGACTGTAATTGTTAGAATAAAATAAGCCCAAATCGATAGTCTCCTTTAGATACCTCAATATGTGTTTAATTCCGTTCCAATGTCTCCTTGTAGGAGCACAACTATGTCTCGCTAATACATTAACTGAAAATGCTATGTCAGGCCTTGTGGTATTGGCAAGATACATTAGTGCACCAATTGCACTAAGATATGGTACTTCTGGACCAAGAATTTCCTCATTCTTTTCTTGAGGTCGGAACGGATCTTTATTCGCATCAAGTGATCGAACAACCATCGGAGTACTTAATGGATGTGCTTCATCCATATAAAATCGTTTCAACACTTTTTCTGTATAGGCAGATTGATGGACAAAAATGTCATTTGTCAAATGTTCAATTTGCAAACCAAGGCATAATTTTGTCTTTCCAAGATCTTTCATCTCAAATTTCTTCTTTAAATAATCAATTGCCTTTTTGAGCTCTGCAGGAGTTCCAATAAGGTTTATGTCGTCAACATATATAGCAAGTACAACAAACTCCGATATTACTTTCTTTATAAAAACACATGGGCAAATTGTATCATTTGTGTAGCCTTCCTTTAACAAATATTCACTAAGGCGGTTATACCACATGCGCTCGGATTGCTTTAAAACATTAATAGATGACGTGCCTCGTTAAAACCTTATAAGGAAAAAATCCCGTGGGAAAAAGTCCTAATGAAGGAAAAAGAGTACACATATCTAGTAATACGCTTTGAGAGCTGCCTCATTAAAAACATTGCCAGGAAAACCCAAATGGGACAAAACCTTGGTCAAGGGAAAAAAGAGTACAGTGCGTATTTGCTCCTCCTGATTAAAGCATCACATAATTCTTGACGATGATGTAACAAATCTTGTATACCAACTTATCATATCTTGAGATTGACAGAGCTTTTATCAGATCTGTTAAATTATCATTTGACGAACTGGTTGATGATCTGCATCTTCCTTTCTCAGATAGAGGTGCATCATCGCTGTATAATATTGTTGCAATCAGGACAAGTACATCATGACTTGCTTCATAATCTATTGTTGTCTTTCTATGATTTGACTGTCATGACAATAATCCTTCATGGAAATAGATAACACATCTGGATTGAATTCTTATGTCGATTAGTTGAATACCCTGTATGTCTAAAACACTTGACAGTATTGGTTAGGACAAATACATTCATGTCAGGGCTTTCATTTGCAATATGCAGTTGATCTATTTCAATAACTCCATATTGGAGTAAATTATATCATGCCTGTAGTTATAGCAAGATATATAAATGCATCAACTGCACAAATATATGGTACTTCAAGACCATTTCAATTTTCTCATTTCAGCAGATATAATCAAGTGCTTTTGGAAACTCTTCAAGAGCTCCAATAATATTCAAGTCATCAACTTGCATAATAATTTGAAAGGTTTTGATTATCATATAGAGACAAGGGTAAACATGATCTTATTTGTACCCTTCGTCAATAAATATTCATTAAGGCGATTTCAGTACATCAGCCTTGATTCATTTAATCCATTTAAGGATTTTAAACAAGTTTCCCAAGAATTTGTATATGCTTCAGGCATTTTGAATCCTTCAGAAATTTTCATATAAATTTTGTCAAGTAAGCCATATAGGCTGTGACAACTTCCATCATTATAAATAATGTGACATTTTCTGATGTTTGGACTGCTGGCCCAATAAACATTACGTTTACCAAGATGCATCATTTTACTTAGTAATTATTTCCACATCAACATGCTTTAAGAGACGTAGAAATCAAATCCTCACAACCTTATACAATATTGCGCGCTATATTGTATCAAAATATTGTCGACAAGATATCATGTAGTATCGGTTCGCAATTCGACATAACTTACTGAGATCTCATCACTTCATTATTTTCAGGTACCTGAACCTCGCATAAGGTTTCATGAAGTGTTATGTCGTCGGCTCTTCAAGAGCACTTTGCCTCCTTATTATGATCATTTGCTCCTCCTTTTTTATTCAAGGATTATTATATTTGGAACCGATTGGTCTACCATGCTCCATGCATGTTGTAGACTCTGTCCTTCAGGGACATAGGAGCATTTTGCAGATGAAATATGAAATAGTTGGGTCAGCAAATGCTTCCAGCATTTGACTTGAATTATCTGAGGATCATACTAATGATAATTCACAACATATTTCTTAGCTGCTTATTCTCTACCCTTTATTTTAGTGACATATGTCCCCATTTTCTTTGGGAAAATCCATCTGTGTGCATCATGGTATATCCATTAATCATGTACCGCACATCAAATGCTAAAAGATGGAAATATCTAGTTCCTGACCCTGAACCAAATATGAGGGGAGAATTTTTCAAAATTTATTGATCTGAAGCACACAAGTGTTGTTGTATGCAATATATCATATCTCAGACCAACATCTGAAACTTTGTTCTCATAGGCAATGATTTGGCTGTATTATGGAGGCATCTAATGTCAAACCAACTTAGATATAAACCAGCATTATCAAGACGATTGTCTTGATTACATATTCTGAAAATTGTGCTTCCAACTCAATCATTTTGAGCAAGCAACTTCGTAAATGTCAAACTGCCAGTTGACAATAAACATACATGAGACCGTCTCATAGATACATCTATTTAAGACATCACATTACAGGTGAAGGGGCCCACATTCACCTTTTATATTTTTCAGAATTTTGGGGATTCAGTCCCACATTAGCTGGTGTAATCAACTTATCATGAGAACAAGCAACACAAACAAATTCTTAAAGAATTTTATAGTTCTTCAATATGTTTTTAATACTCAATTAGCACATCAGATTTAAATCATGACGATCAAAATGGTCTTGTCAACTGATAAAATTATCTGTACCCGTAAACTTCAAGTTTACTATGACGAGTGCTATTTCTTTTAATAAACTTCTGGTTTATCGTGGTATGTGATCTCATCATGCTCGGGTAACATTTCACTTGTGTATTTCTTACCCATAGTAACTTGAAGATATTTAATATTCCGATCATTTGTAGTCTCAATATGATAACCATTTTTATTGTTAGTAAACTTCAGGTCTACTACAGTGTCCCGATCGTACCAATTATGATCTACGATGAATGGTATTATCATATATAACATCTTCAAGAGACTTCAATTTATTTATCATAATCAGATATTATTTGGACATTGCTAGTGTCATGATACTTGTAAATAAATAATTATCTCTTCTGGAGATGGATCATGATATTTTCACAATCAAATGCACGCTTATATTTATAGGCTTTACTACATATTATCACATTCACTTCAGGGAATGGATCTATATTTATAGCTTATATCAAAAGTTCTCATTCTTCAAAAATGGAACACAATCATCTGAACGTGCAGGCCTTAAGCATATCAAATTGTGATAGCTTAAAATTTCTTTTAAGATATTGCTACTTCAGGAGCAAATCGAGATATGCATATAATGTAGAGATTTTTCTCTAACATATTTTCAATATAAATCACAATATGGAGGCCTATATATGAATCATCACTTCCAGTGATCATGATCCATAAATATAAATAAATTTAGGGATACTTTAGACTTGTGAAGTATGAATGTCACTTCTGGGATCATTCTAAAAACAAGTACTAAATTAATCACGATATACGCATATATAAACATATCATGTAACATTAGAAGTGAATTAAAAATATTAAACCAACAATAATAAGCAAAAAGGCTCAAATCACTTTACCTGTGATGGAAACTGTTTTTATTATAAGATACAAGTATAACTTACTAGATGCCCAAACCTCATGAAGAATTGCAAACAATACTTGATTGCATACACCGTCGTGAACCGTTTCCCAGATGATTTATAATTGCAACCCCTTAAATAACAAAAACTTCGATATAGGCTAAACTCAAATAAAATATTAGAGACTCGTGCTGATAACGTGTTATAAAACTATATAATTGGAAATAAACAAGAGAAGCAAACTAATAACTTTGTAGAAAGGAGGGAGATATTGTATTTCACTTCTTGTTGATATCTCTTAACAAATTGATAACTTAACCATCTATTTATAGATATGGTAAATCTCTTGATGAAGTCATCAATGACAACACCAAGAGTTAAAATCAAACTTGTGTTGCTTCATTTTCTTCCTTTCATACATGCCACCAAATGTACATGTACCTACTCTTATTTAGGACATGTGGAAAACCTAGACTATATGGATATTCATATATATATATATATATATATATATATATATATATATATATATATATATATATATATTTTATAACAGATATAAAGTAATCTAAAGCTTTTTGTGTCACAATGTCTGCTAAACTAATAATTTTCAGTTAAGTTAAAGTGAAAAAGTACCATTGTAGAGATATGTAGTGATGGATATTTGATTTCCGTTCAGCAGACATCACTACTGTTCATCGTAGAATTATTAGGAGTTAGATATAGTGGCTTTTAAAAAATATATATTAGAAATTGGCACTCCAAATCATAAGTTGACATTAGTCCCCAAACTGAAAAGGTGTGAGCACAAACTTAATTGAGGGATTTTTACTATTAATAAAGACCAATAATTACTTGTATACACCTACCAAATGTGACAAAAACACTTAAAAAAAGTTTTGATAAGTATATGTTCAAAATGACACAACTTCATTGAAAAGAAATTATTTGTATTTAAAAACATATTATATGTAGAGTTTATACCATAAAAATAGACGACGAATACGTCAAAGAGTTTGGTTGCTGCAACGTCTTTATATCTCTAAAACTTTTTAAAGCTAGATGCGAATATTTTTCTGTAGGGGGATACAAAGAGTTGGAACTTTAAAATCAATACAATCTCGACCAATTGAAATAACTATATATTAAGCATATTTAGTTTTCGGTGTTGTGCTAAAACCGTCCCAAATATTCTTAACATGGCCTAATATTGTTCATTTAGGATAAGTCCTCATTAATTTTTCTCTAAACGGTCTCACGTCATTAAAAGTATCGCTACACCTTATTATATGTGTAACTTCTTTTTCTCACCAACTTTCAATGTGAGACTTTGTTCGTTCACCCAACAATATCTCCCTCAAACTAAGTTTCACATGACTCCTTCTCATAAATTTATATTCAAGTATTTATGCCACCATAGCCCACTAGCTTCTTTTGGTATATGTATCTCTAAAGCTACGCCTAAAGGTAGTAAAACGGTTATAAATGGGCAAAGAGACTAAGTCGGACCCCATACCATCCCTCCGCCATCTCTATACTTGTCTCATCAAATCATTGGCCCTAGTACTAGCTATTGGGCTAAAACCGTCCAAAAATATACTCTTAATATGGTGTGATATTATCCGACTTATGGTAAAGCTGCACGGTTTTTCCAGAAGGCCTTAGACCATTAAGCGTAATATTACTAAACCTTTTATGTATAGCTTCTTGTTTTTCACCATGCGAGACTTAGTTAGCACGCCCAATATTGTGATGGTGCGACACTACTATTTAAAAACATATAGGTGAAACACTACATGTATTCATCAAAATAATTTCAATTCTTTAATGGAATATATTTTCAATTCTTTAATGGAATGGACAGGAAGGTTAAGAAAATATCGACAATCGCCAATAATTGCTCACTATCCCCATTTAAAAGATCGATATTAGAGGAGAAATGTCTTGTTTTTACATGTAAAGCCACTTTTTTGTTATAATGTGATAACAGACTGCATTTGGGTGTATAGTTTAATAATGAACGTTAAATTGTACCAAGCAAATTATCACAGAACTGGAAAGATCCTATCTTTGAGCCCTAATGGGCAAGCAATGATTTCAGTCAATAATTATGAACAGTGCACAAGTATTACATGCCAAATCAGTAGTATTCTCAGTTTACCACTTTTAGCCATAGAATCAAAGGTGAGTCTTTTGAAGTGAGTGGTATAGCCCTCCATAGGATGAAAGTTGGGTCTTTTCATTTTTCAAGTGCTTTCAGGTTCAACAGTAAAACACACACAAAGAAAAAGAAAAAACAAGGGGAGGGTGGGGGTTGGGTTAGTCTTTGAAAGAACTTTACTCACAGCCGGCTAGGCATTTACATTAGCTGATGGATATATGACATATCCTAGATAGATTTGTTTAACTTAACCACGATTAAGTAGTATTCATTCTCACTTAATCATAAAAAAGTAATGTCGTTTAAAATAAATACCAGGCGCGGATAAATACCTAGTATCTTTACAAATTAGAACATTTTATACTCTTGATGAAAGTGCTTTGTTGAATATACTAATCTTACTAGACTTGCAATCATAGCAAAAAGGAAACACCAACGGTAAGTAGTACTTCAGAAGATCTAAACGGTCTCCTCTTTTACTTATAATAACAAGTATGATTGATTGTTAGTCCACAATAGGGACAAACAAATAAGTAATACTGCAAAAGAATGCAACAGTCTCCACTAGTGACAAGTGTAATTGATTGTTCCTCCACTATACCTAGCAAGAGAATGATTAGATTTCTTTTGTTTTTTCATCCCTAATAGTTTTACTGCTGTACTTTACTCCCTGTCCTCGTAAGTTTCATGATTCTACTATTATACATAAAAGCAACTGAAGTAGACGTTTCGAACTCTTGCATTATCACATTGTACAACAAGTGTAAGAGGTATATGGACCCAGAATATACGAGAACTGCACATGTTTACATGAATTCTACTACAGGTCGGAAGCAAGCGAATCCCACCTTCAACTTCACACATATTTTGCACAATGCAATAATTGTATTGCAAATTCAGTTCTTGCCGATTGACCAACTAAACTTGGAGCTCATCTGCTTGCCTGCACATTAAATACAAACCAATAAAATCAGATATCAAGCAAAATATCTTTCGAACAGAGAACATAAATGGCTTTTTCCTGTGAATCTGCAGAGAATTGCCTACCTTGCTGTTAATTCTGATATTCCAAGCATCATTCTTAGGTGCATACATAGGGTCGCCAACAACATAAGAAGGTGAAGGAACATAACTCTTCAATAGTGGGACTCTGTCGGGAACATACTCATCATCGCTCTCATAGTAATACCTTTCCTGATGTGGTCCTAGAGCTTTAAGGATCATTGCCAATAATATAGTTAGACCCTGCACGTGGAAAGATATCAGCAAATAAGCAAGAATAAGATGCAAGGATCTCTCGAAAGAGACCTTCTCAAGATATTACAGAGTTCATATTTGGAGAGAGTAGAAGAAAGGGCTGAAAGGACTTCAACCCTTGATGTGAGATTTTATAGCCACTTGGACAAATGAGATGAGCGAAATAAGCTTCTATGGTACCCCAAACAAAGAAAATTTCATCAGATAGTATAAAGAGCGGGAAAGTGCACTAAACCACTAAGACCTAACGACAACAACAACATATCCAGTGTATTCCCACAAGTGGGGTCTGGGGAGGGTAGGATGTACGCAGAACTTACCCCTACCTTTGTGGGGTAGGACTAGGGAGGCTGTTTCTGGTAGACCCTCGGCTCGAGAAAACCACTAAGACCTATTACAAAGAAAATCCAACAGATACACATTCTGGTCTAGTAACAAATTCCTTCCACATGAATCCACAATGTTATTATTATCAGGCAAATACACGAAAATGGCTGATAACATCAACTAACCTTCCTTCTCATCAACAGCCTCAAAATATAAGTAACAAAACAATAAAGAAGGCAGAAGACTGGAGTGATGCAGGAATGGTTTAAAAAAGAAGAGCTCGTGAAGTGTAATAATCACTTGGACTGGCTTATCTAACTCATTTCACACAGCAATGTGTGCTAATGATAAATCATACAAATGGGGCTAATATTGCCAAATAAAAATGGGAAATAATTTATCATAGTATTGTAGTATATGAGTGTGGAAGGAGACAGACCTGCACAGTCACTACTGACAAGCCAATCCATTTACAAATGTCAAAGTTCTCTTTCACAAAGTGTTTAAGCTCATCGAAGTTCCCAGTCGTGTCCTCAGGGAAGTCCTGATCAGGTCAAATCAAATAAAAAATCAATATCCAGAAGTTTGTTAAAATCTCTATATACAACAACAAGAAGCCCAGTAGAATCCCACCATGTGGGGTCTGGGGAGGGTAGAATGTAAGTTAAAATTTCTATATCTAAGAACAAAATGTGTGGTGCATGATTTAACTGCATATACCTCTTCCCAGTGTCCGTTGAGGAATACATCTACTGTCACAGCTGCTTCGATCATGAGGAGTAGGAAGACAAAAACCATGTACTATACCACTTAAGGAGAAACATCACTGTGTTAATGGAATATTCAATCAACGATGCAGGTCTAATATCAACTTACACAAGAAACAGAGACCATACAGTATATGGAGCATTACGCAACTAAACTGTAGAATCTTAAAGTAAAAAGACCACCTCGGATTTACCACTGCAGGTTGAATAATAATAAGGGCATTTATCTTAATCATAATAGTGACATCCATCCAAGTCCTAGAAGCAGAGTCCAAGTAATGAAGCTTCCGCGGTGCAAAAGGACACACACGCACACACACATATATATATAGATATATCTAACAAGGTGGCAAAAATAGGGACACCTTATGCATCTCATAGAAAGCAAAGAAGAAAGCTCACTTGGGGAGAGAGCCTAGCAATCATTAAGAATGAACATTAATTCTAATTTTTTGCACATGGTCAATTGAAAATGAGTCACTTTGTGTGGCCTCCTTCCCTAACTCAACACGAAGGTGCTTAAAATCTTTTAAAATAGCTCCACCAATCAGTACAGATCATTGACAACGTTTTAAGTGGATGCTTATGATGCTAATATAGCATAAAGTCTATCAACCTCAACATTTAGATAAAGGCAGCAAAAGTAAACCAAGAAAATCCATTGGTAGATATACTACATATCATCTGGGGGCTGGGGCTATAGTTTCACATCCCAAAATGGAAAACACGGTCTCTCTGCTAAGCCTTAACCCATAGTAGGGGCATTTCAGTGATAGGACTTTTTTTTTTCCAGATGATCCTATTAGGTCAAATACCCAAATACAAACTCCCATGTCCATTCTGACTAATAGGTGGATGCCAAACAGGTTTAATCTTTAGTTCATTATTCCAACAGCACCAGTGCAGAAGCATTCAAGAAAATACTTCCTGTCCTATCCCCCTTAATCACAGGCGTTGAAATTATATCAAGAGCGCAAACGAAATAGAAATAGGAGTCATAAGCACAGTGATAATTGTTGTTATCGAAAATCACGTTAATAAACAAAACTCTAAGTCACATTCTAGCAGCATTGAAATACGTAAACAAGAGTATTGTTTCTTCACGTTAGCAGAGCAAGAAGATTCTGCAGTCCAAGCTAGATGTAGTATCAACACAATTTCCTCCTAAAAGATGAAGACAGTAAAAAGTTCTCCATAGGTCTGCTCATCTTCTGCTGAACCACTAGTTAATTACTATAGAGTAGGATGAAGAATGTCCAGGCAACTTTCTCAAAACACACTCATCTCTACTCTAACCCCACCCCCCACCCTCACCCCGCACCCCCACACACCAACCCCCACCCCAAAGAAAAAAACATTGAAGGCAGCTGAAAAGACAAGAATCTCATTCCAATAACCTACATCAATAAAAAGTGAAGTAATCAAAAGGATACAATATACAAGCAACAGCCATTAGCAGTCTCTGCAGCAATGTGACCTGAGCAAGTGACTACGGACAAAGTTATTCCAAGACCAAGTGTTGCGTAAATGAACCTGCATTAGACAAAGTTGTGTTACCAAATTTTCAAAACAAGATTGAAATCAGAAATTAACATCCAATTTCAAAATTAAAGCAGAAATTTGAAAGCTTATGAAACATAAGAATATTAAAATCTTGACAATTATCATTCTCAACACGTCCATATGAGTGTGTGAAATTCTACCATCCAATATAAAGAAGCACCATTATTTTACTACTGAACCAAAATAAAAAGATAACAAAGAAAAAGAAAAGGTCTGGGTGGTCTGTACTTTCTACTTCCATCAATCAGTCTATTTCTTTTTTAAGTGCTTCCATGCATCAAGCAGTCCATTTCTTTTTTAAGTGCTTGCATCAAGCATTCCATTTATGATGCATAAAACGGATATCCTCATATCTATTGTTTAACGGTAATAAATGATCAAAGCATAGTTGGTCCTAGACCATTGTAAAGATAGTTTAAGTATAACCAATGGTGTGTCCTACTGCCACCTATACTATTAGGAGGACGCAAGCACTTGGCTGAATAATGGAGCCGTGCAAACTAGTGTATGGCCCCAAGTCCGCTATGATTTAAAAAAGAAAAAAAAAGTCTTACTGTAATGGATCCTATGAGTACTTGGATACAGAGAATCCACATAGCTGACCAACCATTTGGGGATCGGACACAGTTAATTGAACATGACTCCCGGAAATGAACTTCAACAACAACAATAATATACCCAGTGTAATCCCACAAAGTGGGATCTACAGAGGGTAGAGTGTACCCAGACCTCACCCCTATCTCGGTAGGTAGAGAGGTTGTTTCCGATAGACCCTTAGCCAGGGGCAGAGCTAGTAAGGATGAGTCCCTTTTGGCGAAAAATTACACTGTACATACAAGGTGAAAATTATTTTTTATGTATATATAGTAGATGTTGAACCCCTTGGCTTCCTCGTTTCTCTGCTTCTTTATATTTTTGGAACCCCTGAGTTAAAATTCTGGCTCCGCCACTATAGATAACTTCCATCTTGAAAGTTTTGTGGCGTTTTTATAAGATATCCACGATTTCTCTCTATTTGTAATTTAATACAATGATTCGTGTTTCGAACAGGCATGAGTACAGCTAGGGGTGGGCATGGTACGGTATGGTACGGTATTTGAAACTTCGGTTCGGTAACTTCGGTTCGGTTTTTAAAAATACGATACCATTACCATACCAAATTAATTCGGTACGGTTCGGTATTTTTAAGTTCGGTTTTGGTATTTCACGGTACGGTAATTCGGTAACCATAGTTTATTTGACTTCGACTTACATATATACTCATGTAATAAAGGATTATGGCTTCGAGATTTCTCAATTATATTAAACTAACACCATACACAAATAGACGTATTTAATAGAAAGTACAAGCAATTTTCTTCGTTAATCAATTGCACAACGGACATTTGAATCACGATAGAGTAGTCAAAGTTTCAAAGTCTAAACAACATTAGCCAAAATTAAGCATAATCTTCGGTCCTAAACAATTTTACACCAAAAATTTCATTCAGCAGTAGAGAGAATAGGCCATTTCCACCATTTCAAGTCTTAATGTATTGGAAAAATAGCAGAGACAAATTAAAGGCTGCTTCTAGGCCTCAGCATATGTGAAAGACTAAAAGCATGAAAATATTGGATAAAAAGTTAGCTTTGATGGTACAATTTTCTATTAGATACAAATTGGCATTAAATGAGATGTGATGTAATTTTTTATACGAAAACTAGTCTATATATTTAGCAGTAGTAAATATAATATATATGGATTGTATATATGTAGTATAAACTTCGGTATGGTATACGGTATTTCGGTATCCATTTTATAAATACCAAATACCATACCGAATACCAAAGAAAATTTAAATTCATACCAAATACCATAATACTAAAACCGCGGTATTAAAAACTTCGGTATCGGTATGGTATTCGGTATATACCATACCGTACCACCCCTAAGTACAGCATTTATAGGATAACTTCCATCTTGAAAGTTTTGTGGCGTTTTTATAAGATATCCTGCCCTCAGCTCAAGAAAAAGCATTTCAAAGCAGTTCAGGAAAAACAATATAGAATTGAAGAAGCCATGGCAAATAATACAGAACGCATGACAACAAAGTATGCTTGGAAAAAGGAAAAACAAAAGAACAGTAACTACAACAAAATAATAAGGTAATCGAAGTACAAATTAACATTCAAAAATCCCCTTTTTTTTTCTTAAAAAAAGACACATAGATTGCCCCACCATCACGTAAAGTAACTAACTTTCATGTCAAAGAAAAAAAAAATTACCATGGGGCAGGGCTATCAGGGCCAAAGAAAGGTGGAGGATAAGGAGCCATGTGTTTATGCCAAGCCCTAAACATCCAAAGTGCGTATAAAATCATGGCAATCCCTACCATTCCAATCAACGAATTAACCACCTTCAATAATGATTGCATGCAACTCGTCGCCATCCTCGACATTTTTTTCGATTGAAAATCCTAACCCTATATTGAATTTAGGGTTTTTTGAAAGGTTAGGGTTGTTGGAGTTGGTGAAGATGACGATGAGTTGGAAAAATTTGAAAGAATTTTGTGCTTCGATTTTTCACCGAATACCGATTGAGCTGACGTCGCTATCGATTGTCCGTATTTCAAGCAATAAACTGGGACAGTTGGCGTGTTTGAAAATTTTCAAGAAAATGTTCAGTAGTCTGTTTGGATGGGCAAAAAAAAAAAAAGTAATTTATAAGTTATTTTCAGCTTATAAGTTATTTTAGATAAGCTAGGCTAAACAGATCTAATTATTTTTTTAGATTTATTTTAAGTATAAAATGATTTATAATATGAACAGTCAAATACTCAAAAAAGTTAAAAATAACTTATAAGCGATTTTCAGCAATTTATAAGCCAACCCAAACGGGCTCCAGGTCCATGTGAATATGAAAGGGGGAAAATGGAAAATGGTTATATTATTCAATTTCAATTAGCTAATAATTTATTCAATTATTTTTTTAATGGTATGGTCAGTGTTTTGACAGTTTGAATATGGTGGAAATGATTGTATCAGACGGTTCCTTCCATATTCAGAGTTGTATAGATCAACTGATTAGAAAGGTCATGAAATCTTAGTTGTAGTATTCTAATTGATTTTTACATATTTTTGTTATTTTAACTTAAAAATAAGTGTTTAATTTTTTTTTAATTAATTCAAATGCTATAAAAGTACTTAAAAGCACCTAAAATAAGTCTATCCAAACAGGCTCATAGTTTGTTAAATGAAGTTTCGTTAATGCAAGAGCATTTTTTTGGTACATAAAATGCCATCAAGGAACTTTTGTACCCACAAATTCTTTCGAGAAAAAAAGGTTATTCCCCCTAAGATACCTCGAAATGGTAGGTAAAGGAATCATGGCAACTTCATAACAAGAAGTTGCTGTGGTGTAGTGGTTATCACGTTAGTCTTACACACTAAAGGTCCCCAGTTCGATCCTGGGCAGCAACATATTATGTTGCATTTTTTGCGATTTTAAATTTCACCTGCTCAAGACCAATTTCCCTTTTTGCTTCCTATTTTTTAAGGTTGGTACTTACCTTCTTCTCTCTAGTTTACAAGTTTTCTTGGAAATCGTAATTTTTCATTTCTCCACGTATGAATAAATTAAATTATTCTTTCAAGTTTTTTGAATTCTTTCTAATTGGTCTTACGGCTATAGAGAATTCAAAATATTCCAATGTGTGATTCAAACTATGTATGTCGAAAGCTTAAAGTCTCGTATGCAATTTTTTCAAAAAATCATCAAGGGGAAAAGGTATTAGAAATCATCCCACGGTTGAAGAAGGGGAGAATAAAGATATAGAAGGTGAAGTTCAATCATATACACCAAGAAAAAACTCGCAGGTGTTGATAAGAAGTTACATTTTTTTACTGGAACTTTCAAAGTGTAATAAGGCTAATCCAATGTGGATTCAAAAGCCGTTATTTTTTTTTTCTTTTCATTTTGAGTCCTCAAAGAAAATTCAAATTCAAAATGATAGTAGAGCAACATTAATTTTATAAACTGAGACCAAGTTCTCTGAAGATACAATTGGGTCATTCGGGAAAGAGCTTTGAAGCTGGAATAGGAGGCAAAAGGAAAATGCTAGACAAGAGATGTTGAAAAATTGTACAAGAGTATTGTTTACCCCCGATTTGGTAACCAATTGAATTTGTATGTGGATATAGGATATGTGCTTGGGCCTAAATATTGATTACAAAGATTGGATAAGAACGCTTTTTAATACACAAATAAGGAGCATAAATACCGGCTGTTTACACATATGACGAGTTGATTGAAGAGGTTCAACAAGAATCGGATGTATATATATATATATATATATATGTTGTGTTACAAATGCTCTTGAAAGTAAAAGAAGAATCAACCCCCTTAAGGGAGGAGGGGGCACTCTATTTATACTAATGAGCCCATGGGCCTCCTCCAATGTGGGTTTAATAAAATAGTAATAAAAGGGGACAGCCCCTGCACGGGTTTGGTGAGATTTGACTGACGGCGCCGTCTGACACACGCACAGTTGGCAGCTGACCATGATGTGACACCACTGACGCGTCCTAGCAACGGTCGCATCGGACCAACGGACTCACGGACACCGGACCAACGGTGATGAGACACCGAGGAGAGATCCCGAACCCTCGGCGGCTTAAAGACCGGGTCAGATGGCGCTTCCACTCGGCAGCGATCAAAGTGCTTATCCGGGAAGGTGATGTCCTCGTACGAACTCTCGCCCCTTTTCTCTCTCCGATCCATAGTTGCCCCGGATTTACCCGTATCCGGTTTTTTACCGTATACAGATAGCCCCCACGCTTCCCGGACCAACGATCCATCGGAGTGACGGGAAGTGAATGAATCATACATCCGACTGTCCGGACGACCTATCCTTATCTCCTTATTTTGGCGGGAATGGGTGCGTCATGTCTTCCCCTTTGCCGGCCACGTGTCTTATTCCGGATGGTCCGTTCCTGTCAACCGCCTCTTGCACGTCGTTTCACGTCGCTTCACATTAATGACTTGACACGCGGCGATCCTCGATTGTCCATCCTTGATAACCGTTCCCTTCCTTATGCCTATATAAAGCCCCTTATTCCCTCATTTTTTCACTTTTTTCGATCTGTCCTCTCTTTTCCTCTTCCCTCTGCGTTCCAGATCCGTCCTTTCTGTTACAAATTTGTTGCCAAATCTTCTTTTGTTTATACGAAAAAAGAAAAGAGGGGATTAACTTTGTCATCGTTCTTGCCAACTGCTCTTTGCTTCTTCAAATCGTTATTTCCTTCGTTTCTTTTGCGTTGTTTCCTAAAATCCTTTTCCTTCCATTCCGTCAACATGTCTGAAACCACTTCTACCGAAGTTCCTTCAGTTTCATCCCCGAGGGCCGAGGTTGTGTCCCCGACCAAACAAAAGAGTAACCCCGAAACTACGACCTCGGATGTTATACCGGCCAAATTTAACTTCAATAAAGACCTGGAGGCGTAAAAGCCCTCTGTCGTCTCGGACCGGGGATATGACGTGAGGAGATATCCTTCCTCCATAACCGAGGATAAACTCAACACGGTCCGGGCAGACTGTGGGTGGCGCACACGCCCGGTAGGGGTTTTTGCACCCGGGCCAGACGAATCCGTTACCGATCACCGGGAAGGGTTCTTGTACGTATACACTTATCCCTTTACCCTTAAGCTCGATCCCCCGGTTGATCCGGTCATACTGGATATGTGCCGGACCTATGGCGTGACTTTGGCTCAGATCGGCCCGATTGTTTGGAGGGTCGTTGCTTGCCTCCGGTTGCTAGCCAACAGAGCTGAGAAAGAATTCTCACTGGGCCACCTAATACGCCTGTACTCCCCAAGGATATTCCGGGGCGGTGTCATAAAACTAACCAAGCGCAGCCGGAACCCGCTTTTCTCGAAGATGGACGAAGATCGGGACAGGGGGTGGCTAGAACGCTACGTCCGGGTAAAAACCGAGGACATAATCCCGGCCGCCCATCTACCTTTTCCGGAGAAGTGGAACGACAAATGTAAGTTCGAACCTTTGAGCCATCGCCCTTACCTGTTCAGTCGCTTATGGTATTGTTATCTCACCGCCCTTTCCTTATTTTTGTAGCAAATGGGTTTGTTCCCCCGGTTATCCGAGATCTGAGTGAGTGGGTCACGACGCTCCTCAACCAGCTTCCCTATGAAGACCAGACTTGGGCCCACTTGTCACGCGGTCGATGGATCGCTCAAAATCATGGTAACTTTCGATTTTCCTTCGATCTTGCTGCATCTTTAGCCATTCGAGGTCGTCAATTTTCTTAACCTGCCAACGTCTTTTATCGTTCAGGTTTGCCGAAGGGCTCGGTGGCATCTAGATCAGAGTCGGGGGCCGCTTCCCCTGCACCGGCGTCCGCGTTTGATACGGCGGGTTCCTCCCGTGTTCTTGCCGAAGCCACCAAAAGAAAACGGCCCTCAGAAAAGGGGGAGCCGTCTAAACGAAAGAAGGCAAGAAGCGTTGCCCGGCCCCAGAGAGAGGAAACGGAGCCCGACATCATAGTTCGGAGGGTCAACCCGGCTCCGTCAACAGCCCCAACACCCGAGGATACTGCCTCCGAACTGCCCTTGCCTTCTATCAACGAAGGTATCTTGATTCCCGTTCTTCCTTCAGGTGCGGAAGAAATCCTTTCCCCGGCTCCTCTTCGGTCGGTTGACTTTGTCGATATTTTAGGTGAAACTTCCTCGGAAGATACTCCCCTGCAGAGGAGTAAAGGAGCCGGGGAAACGGCTGTCACTGCAACCGATAAAAGGACCATTCCAGTTTCGGAGACCGAAGCCCCCATTCAGGCTCGTCCATCGCCCGACCATGAACCTGTTTCTACTCCGGAACCCCCGGTCCTTGCCCGGAACATCGGGTCTATGCCAAGCTCGTCTACCCCCGCCCCGAGGATTGAAGACTTTGAAGATATGTTTTCAACTACTCCTCCTGCTACCGGTGAAGCTGCGGGTTTTGGCCATCTTCCAATTCCTCGGGTCACGAGGTCGGCCCACCGACAGTCAGAATCCGGCTCTAGAGACAACCTGGTGACTATCTTCCCAGCCCCGAGCGTAGAACCAAGAAGGACCAGATCGGCCGTAATCACCGTCCCCGAGGATTGTGGCTTTCTATCGAGTCTGGTAGGAGTAGACAGTTATTTGCGTCCTCTCGTCTCTGACTCGGACAAGCGAAAAATGACCGGGGTCACCTGGCAGTGTCTTATGAACGAAGGGATGCACGCGGGCAACCGGGTAAGGCTCTCGGCCATCTTTCTATATCAATAGACCTTATGCTTATTTCGTTTGATTCCTTATGTTTGCTTTCTTTGCAGAGTGTAGTACTGGCAAACGAAGCCTTCATTCGTGCCCAACACGAGATGGATGATCTTCGAGGCCAGCTAGATGCCCAAGGCCGAGAAACGGAGAAATACAAGCATCTCCTCCGAGAGAAGGATGAAGAGTTGGGTCGGGCCGCCGTTCTTGCCAACCTTCGTCCCGAGCTTGATGCGGCCAAGGACGAAAATCGTCGTTTGAAAAATGAGTTGGCCGCCATGACTGATTATAACCGAAGCCTCGAGGCTGAGAAGATTTGTCTTAGCCGAGACAAAGCTCAATTTTCGTCAAGGCTGGATGAGCTGGAGACCACCGTGTCCCAACTCCGGGGGGAACTTGATTTGGTGAAAGCCGATGCAACGAGCTTAGCCGGGAGGAACCGGCTACTGGAATCATATACCGCTCTATATAAAGAACGCATGAAAGTTTTCGAAGAGAAAGCCGAGGAGCGGTCTCGGATTAGTGAGGGCTTAAAAGCCGAGCTGGAGGAGGCGGTGAGTGCCAACGATGTTCTTAAGGCCGAGCTAGAAGCTGCTGTCCATATGAGGACTATTGCAGTGGCGGGTCGGTCCGAGCTGGAGACTAAGTTGGCTAAAGTTGAGGCCGATTTGGAGGAAGCCTGGAAAGGCGTGGAAACGGCCGAGGCTCATACTGCCATTGTCGCCGAGTATGAGAAGTGGAAGTCTCGGTGACTCACCCTCGAAGAAGCCGATCGCGGATTCTCTGATCTTCCGGCCCTGATAAACCAGGCCAAAGAGATGGAGGAGGAGGCAAACCATGCCCTCGGGTCCGACTCGGATGATTCCGAACGAACCGAGTCCGATCATTCTGCCTCTAGCCATGCCGAGTAGCATAGGATTTTTTGATGTAAACGTACTCTTTTGATGTAAATGTACTCTTTATAAAAGTATCCTTTGCGTATATGAAAGTTGCACTCCTCTTGTGTCTTCGTTTGAGTGCTTGTTTTTATTTTACCTTGAACTATTGGTCCGTTTTTCGGAAGAGATTATCCGTAGTCATTGATTAATTCTGCCCGCGGGACTTACCAAATGTTTTGTGGGCTTCGGACCTTTCCGTGCCCATGATAGGGGCTTCTCTAGGACCGGCGTTTTTCATGGCCGGTTTGTGATGACCTCATTGGCCTTGTCTAATATCGGCCATAGTGTCCGGTACAGGGCGTATTAATTGAGCAATGCCGAAAATACGGTCATTGTAATGGTTTCTGTATTGCAAGTGTTTGTACATATGAGAATTTTCATTTCTTGTATCTTTGCCGTAGCAAACACTAAATGGGACACGATTCATTATGATCGTTTGGTCCTTACATCGGAGGCTATGGACGGTGGCCGGGCCTTAGTTTTGCCGTAGCAATTGTTGAATGGGACACGATTTATTATGATCGTTTGGTCCTTACATCGAAGGAGGTGGCCAGTGGCCGGCCTCTGTTTTTGCCGTGGCAAATGATGAGCTTTTTTTTTTTTTTTTTTTTTTTTTTATCGTTTCATGCTCCGATGTGGGTACTGTGCCCTCTTAACACTTGTCCGAGCTTCGAGGTCGGGTGAGTGTTACTAAGCCCCCACTCGGAAGATGTAACCTCGGATACCCGAGTTCTGGCCCTTTATCTTCGTCGCGTAGCACGTTGTACTTGTTGCCTCGTTAAAAACCTCGTCGGAAAACCCATTTTGGGACAAAACCGCACTAAGGAAAAGAGTGCAACACTTGCTTTCAGTCCTAAATTTTATTTTTGTGCCGCCCTCGATTTCCTGTAAAAAAAAGGCAGCATGGTTATCAAAAGGTATATATGAGAGGATCATACCTTAGCAATAGTATCTTTTTATGTGGGCTATGTTCCAATTGTTGCGCAGGCATTGCCCATCCATGGACTCCAGCTGGTATGATCCTTTGCCCGTTACACCGGTCACCTTGTACGGTCCTTCCCAGTTCGGTCCTAGCTTTCCCTCGTTTGGGTTCTTTGTATGCAAAGTAACTTTTCGAAGTACCAAGTCCCCAACTCGAAAATGCCGAAAGTTGGCTCTCCGATTGTGGTATCTTTCCGTTCTCTGCTTTTGGGTCGCAATTCGGACCAATGTTCTTTCACGCATCTCATCGGCGAGGTTGAGTCTTACGGCCATGGCCTCCCCGTTTAATTCCTCGGTTGTATACCTGAACCGGAGATTCGGTTCGCCAACCTCGACGGGGATAAGGGCTTCGGCCCCGTACACCAATGAGAAAGGGGTCTCGCCCGTGCTAGACTTGGCCGTGGTTCGGTACGCCCACAGCACCTCGGGTAATACTTCTCTCCAATGATGCTTTGATGCTTCTAGCCTTTTCCTTAGGTTTTGAATTATTGTTTTGTTTGTGGATTCCGCTTGTCCGTTTGCACATGGGTGATATGGGGTCGACACAATCTTCTTGATCTTCAACCCTTCAAGAAAACTGTTGACTTTGCTACCCACGAACTGAGGACCGTTATCACAAGTTATTTCGGCCGGAATGCCAAAACGGCAGACGATGTGATCCCAAATGAAGTCGATAACCTCCTTTTCTCTGATTTTTTCAAAGGCCTGTGCTTCGACCCACTTAGAAAAATAGTCAGTCATAAATAAGATAAAGCGTGCCTTACCTGGTGCCCGGGGTAACGGGCCCACGATGTCCATCCCCCACTTCATGAACGGCCATGGTGAGACCGCCGAATGCAGCAACTCCCCGGGCCGGTGAACCATCGGGGCATGCCTCTGACACCCGTCACACTTTCGGACAAAGTTTCTCGTGTCTTCATCCATCTGATTCCAGTAATACCCGGCTCTGATAAGCTTTCGGACCAGAGCTTCCGCACCGGAGTGGTTGCCACAGGTTCCTTCATGTACTTCTCTCATCACATACTCCGTTTCCCCAGGGCCCAAACATTTAGCCAAAGGTCCGTGGAAAGAGCGTCAGTATAATTGGCCATCCACTAAGCAAAAACGGGCTGCCTTTGTTCGTAACGAACGTGACTCCTTTGGGTCGCTTGGGAGCTTATCATCACGCAAGTAATCAATGTATTTGTTGCGCCAATCCCAAGTCAAACCTGTTGAATATACCTCGGCGTGTCCGCTTTCTATGGCCGTGTTTGATAGTAGCACCGTTGACCCGACCCCTTCGACCGCATATCCCAAATTTGCTGATGCATCGGCCTCGCAGTTCTGTTCTCTTGGTATATGCTGCATGGTCCATTTTTTAAATCGGTGAAGCACCACTTGGGTTTTCTCGAGGTACCTCTGCATCCGTTCGTCCTTGACTTCAAATGTGCCATTCACCTGGTTTGTGACCAGAAGCGAGTCGCACTTTGCCTCGATAGTTTCTGCCCCCATGCTCCGAGCCAATTCCAAACCTGCAATCATAGCCTCATACTCGGCTTCATTGTTAGTCAATTTGGCAGTTTTGATGGACTGTCGGATGACATCACCGGCCGGGGCCCTAAGGACAATACCAAGCCCGGAACCTTTAAGGTTCGAGGCCCCGTCCGTATGCAGAGACCAAATGCCCGTGGCCCTTCTTGAGGTTAGTAGGAATTCTTTTTCGACCTCGGGGACCATGGCCGGGGCGAAGTCTGCTACGAACTCGGCCAAGATTTGGGATTTGATGGTCGTTCGGGGTCTGTATTCGAGGTCGTAACCGCTAACCTCTACAGCCCACTTCGTTAGCCTACCCGACAACTCTGGTTTATGCATGATGTTTTTCAAAGGATAAGTAGTCACTACACATACGGGATGGCTTTGAAAATAAGGTTTAAGCTTTCGGGAGACGCTCACCAGTGCTAATGCCAGCTTCTCCAAATGGGGGTAACGGGTCTCCGCGTCCCCCAATGTTCTACTCACATAATAGATAGGGAATTGCGTACCTGATTCTTCTCGGACCAAAACGCCGCTTACCGCCACTTTGAAGACAGCTAGATATAGAAATAGTGTCTCACCCGCCTTCGGCGTGTGCAGTAGAGGGGGGCTAGACAAGTATTTCTTCAAATCCTGTAGAGCTTCTTGACACTCGGGTGTCCAGACAAAATCGTTCTTCTTCCTGAGCAAGGAGAAGAACCGGTGACTCCTGTCCGAGGATCTCGATATGAAGCGACTTAGCGCTGCGATTCTCCCGGTGAGTCTCTGAACCCCCTTTATGTTGTTCACCACCTCGATATCTTCGATGGCTTTGATCTTGTCCGGGTTGATTTCGATCCCTCGGTTTGACACCATGAAACCCAGGAATCTGCCAGATCTTACACCGAAGGCACACTTCTCCGGGTTGAGCTTCATGTTGTATTTGCGAAGCACATCGAAGGTTTCCTGCAAATGCTTTAAATGGTCCTCTGTTTCCAGGGACTTAACAACCATATCGTCAACGTAAACTTCCATTGTTTTCCCTATTTGTTCTTCGAACATTCCATTAACTAGGCGTTGGTAAGTTGCACCGGCATTTTTTAATCCAAAAGGCATGACATTATAATAGTAGGTCCCGTACCGGGTGATGAAAGATGTTTTCTCTTGGTCCTCTGGGTACATCCGGATCTGGTTATACCCGGAGTAAGCGTCGAGAAAACTCAACATCTCGTGCCCGGCCGTTGCATCGATCATTCTATCGATGTGGGGCAACGAAAACGAGTCCTTCGGACATGCCTTGTTTAAATCTTTGAAATCAACACACATTCGAAATTTGTTACCTTTTTTGGGTACTACCACAACGTTAGCCAGCCACTCCGGGTATTTCACTTCCCGTATGGAGCCTATTTTCAAAAGTTTTGTTACCTCGTCCTTCACGAATGCGTGTTTAGCCTCCGCCATGGGCCTTCTTTTCTTCTTTACCGGAGCAAACCTCCCGTCCAGGCTGAGCTTGTGAGTTGCTATGTCTGGTGATATACCTGTCATATCTATATGCGACCATGCAAAGCAATCGACATTAGCACGGAGGAATTCAATTAATTGACGCCTGAGCTCCGGGGTGAGCCCCGTGCCCAGGTATACCTTTCTTTCTGGGAGATATTCGAACAGGATGACCTGCTCCAGCTCCTCCACTGTCGACTGGGTTGCATCCGAGTCATCCGGCATGACGAACGATCTGGGTACCTCGTAATCTTCCTCTTCATGCACCGGGTTAAACCCAGCGCACTTTGATTGCTATTTGGGAACTTCTCCTCCTATTGCACATTTCTCTTCCGGCCCCTTGGGCCGATGTGCCACTTCCTCTACTGCGAACATTTCCCTTTGCAGCGAGCTGCTCGCCTCGGATGGTTTTCACTCCCTCCGGCGTGGGGAACTTCAACAGCTGGTGTAGTGTTGAAGGCACGGCCCTCATGTTATGTATCCAAGGTCTGCCCAATAGGGCATTATATTTCATGTCACCCTCGATCACGTAGAACACCGTTTGCTGAATGGTGCCACCCACATTTACAGGCAGTGAGATTTCCCCCTTCGTGGTTTCGCTTGCCATATTGAACCCACCTAACACCCGGGCCACTGGTACGATCTGACCGAGCAGTCCCATCTGTTCAACCACCCTCCATCGGATGATGTTGGCCGAGCTACCCGGGTCAACCAAAACGCGTTTGACCTTAGTTTTAAAGACCAGTATAGAGATTACCAATGCATCATTGTGGGGTTGGATGATGCCCTCTGCGTCTTCATCATTAAAGACGATAGATCCCTCGGTCGAATGATCTCGAGTGCGCTTTTCACGGACAATAGAAATCTTTGTCCGTTTCATTACCGGCCCTCGAGGGGCATCAGTGCCCCCCACTATCATGTTGATCGTATGTTGGGGTTCAACAGGCTCGGGCATTTGATAAGATTCTCTTTCCTTATAGTGATTTTTGGCCCGCTCGCTCAGCAGATCTCGGAGGTGACCATTTTTCAATAGCCGGGCTACCTCATCTCTCAATTGGCGGCAATCTTCAGTTCGATGACCGTGGGTCCCGTGATATTCGCACACTACACTTGGATCTCGCTGACCCGGGTCCGTCCTCAATGGTTTAGGCCACCTTACATCGGGTATACGTCCAATAGCCGAGACAAGTCCCGAAGTACTAACGTTGAAGTTGTACTCCGAAATTTTTGGAGAAACTTTATTGCTGGCGGAGCTTCCGGTGTCGCTTCTAAACGAGAGTCCCCGACTGTTAGACGGGCGTTCAACCCGCTTGCTGCCCCGACCCGAGAAATGGCTCGGACTCTCTATTGCCTTTTCCGACCTGAAATTTTGCTTCTCCGTATAGGGATATGGCCAAAACCTCTCTTTCAATGATTCGGACTTGCCTTCATATCCCTTCCTCGGTACCTCGAAACCTCTATTTACTTTGGTCCTTACCGGAGGGAGCTCGAATTGATCATCCTCCACCCTGACCTTCGACTCATACCTGTTGTGGACGTCGGCCCAAGTTACGGCCTCGTATTCTAACAAATTCTCTTTCAGTTTGGCCGAGGCCACCGAACTCAGCATGTTGAGTCCTTTTGTGAAGGCCTGTGCGGCCCATTCTTCTGGCACCGGAGGGAGCTCCATACGTTCCCTCTGGAACCGGGTGACGAATTCCCGTAGCAGCTCATCGTCCCTTTGGGTTATCCGGAAGATATCAGCCTTACGGGCTTGCACCTTTATCGCTCCGGCATGTGCCTTTACGAACGCATCAGCGAGCATTTCAAAAGAAGTGATCGAATGTTTGGGTAAATGGTCATACCACGTCAATGCCCCCTTCGACAGGGTTTCCCCAAATTTCTTTAACAACACCGACTCGATCTCATCTTCTTACGTATCATTGCCTTTTATGGCACAAGAATATGAGGTCACATGCTCGTGTGGGTCTGTGGTGCCGTCATACTTCTGTATGTCGGGCATTTTGAACCTCTTCGGGATCAGTTTCGGGGCCGCACTTGGCGGGAAAGGCCTTTGGATGTACCTCTTCGAATTCGGCCCTTTCAGTAGAGGTGGAGCCCCCGGTATCTGGTCCACGCGAGAATTGTACGTCTCGACCCTCTTCTCGGTCGAATCCACCCGTTTTGCCAAGGTCTCGAGCATTTTTAGGACCTCAGTTGAGGAGCCGGCTCCGGAGCCGTCGCTCTCGATCATTTGTTCTCCGTTTCTTCCGGTTTCAACCGTACCTTTTGACTTTACCGGCCCTGCTTCACCCTTTCCGCTCTGCAGTTGAGCTATCGCTAGCCCTTGCTCGGCGATTGCCGCCCTTTGTTCCTGCAGCATTTCAAAGATCAAACGCAAGCTAACGCCGTCGTTTGGCGCGTCTGGCTCTCTCCGGACCCTATCCCGGGATAACGTAATGGAATGGTGAGTGTTTAGAGGATCGGTTGCCGGCGGAACGGCATTCTCTTGATCTACGGTGTTTTGCCGGTTAAGTCCTTCCCTTGAATCAACGGGGTTCGGATCAACGGGGTTCGGCAATGCCCGCAGTCCGCTCCCTTCGTTTTCCGCCACTATCTCGGCATTATTGACATGACCGGATTGTTCGACGTCAGCCATTTGGACCGTTTTCACAGAGACGGAGAGGGAGTTTTTGGTTTCGATGAATGTGGTGGAAGTTAAGGCCAAAGACCACTATTATCCTAGCCCCACGGTGGGCGCCAAACTGCTTACCCCCGATTTGGTAACCAATTGAATTTGTATGTGGATATAGGATATGTGCTTGGGCCTAAATATTGATTACAAAGATTGGATAAGAACGCTTTTTAATACACAAATAAGGAGCATAAATACCGGCTGTTTACACATATGACGAGTTGATTGAAGAGGTTCAACAAGAATCGGATGTATATATATATATATATATGTTGTGTTACAAATGCTCTTGAAAGTAAAAGAAGAATCAACCCCCTTAAGGGAGGAGGGGGCACTCTATTTATACTAATGAGCCCATGGGCCTCCTCCAATGTGGGTTTAATAAAATAGTAATAAAAGGGGACAGCCCCTGCACGGGTTTTGTGAGATTTGACTGACGGCGCCGTCTGACACACGCACAGTTGGCAGCTGACCATGATGTGACACCATTGACGCGTCCTAGCAACGGTCGCATCGGACCAACGGACTCACGGACACCGGACCAACGGTGATGAGACACCGGGGAGAGATCCCGAACCCTCGGCGGCTTAAAGACCGGGTCAGATGGCGCTTCCACTCGGCAGCGATCAAAGTGCTTATCCGGGAAGGTGATGTCCTCGTACGAACTCTCGCCCCTTTTCCCTCTCCGATCCATAGTTGCCCCGGATTTACCCGTATCCAGTTTTTTACCGTATACAAGTATGAATCGCTATACTGATTACAAAGCCGGTTTGAGAAAAGAACATACAATTTCTAGTGGGAAATCTAGTGGAACGCATGATCCTCCTAGGACTTGTGCCTCTATGAGAGTTTCAACAAGATTTGATTATCAACCGAATATTTGTAAGGACCATAAAGAAATGAGATATTGTGGATACGAGAACATTCGCAAGTTTATGCATGATCGAGGAGATTATAAGTCGGGTGGCAGAGAGGCAGCTAATAGTAGCAATATAAAGCAATTTGAATATTTTAACTAATGGTTCTCTAGTATCTTTACAATCTATACACCGAACATGTTTTGTTGTAAAATCCTTCCAAAATTCTCTTTATAACACCTCTTAAGTGGTATATTTTTTAATATTTAATTTTTAATTTTAAAATATTAAATTAATCTAATTTATTTAATTTTAAAGATAACTCAAACTACCTTTCAAAAAGTAAAATGTAACAAGTTTTTTAACCAGGAGGGAGTAAAACGGAAAAAGCCAAAAGGGAAAAGAGAAAACTAAGGTTTCTTGTAAATAAAAATAATTTCGGGTGAAAATTTTCACCCTCCAACTTTGCTTTAAAAATTAAACTCCCCCCTCAACTTTGAACAATAGTCATTCTCCTCCCTTTATCCTAATTAGCTTTTTTAAATACCTATTTTACCCTTATATTATCAACTCGTCTTTTTTCTTTTATTTCTTTAAAATCATGATATATTGTATCATCTTAATCTATATAACTAATTTTCTATAAGAAAATAAATATTATTTTCGAGACGGAAAAATAAAAGTAAAAAATTCTAATCGAGTATCTAACTTAATGTCATTCTATTATAAAATAAGCGAGAAGAATACGATTTTTTTTATTACTAATAACCAAAACTCTATTATCTAAAAGTAACAAGTAATAATAGCTTTATAAATATATTTCAATGCAAGTAATACAAACTAATTAATAAAAATAGAGGTATATTATTAATATTTCATTAATGACAACCAAAACTCGTTTATATATTGACAATAGAAAATAAGAGAGAATTGAAACTTATAATATGCATATACATATATATGTAAAATAACAGGTAATATGTATGTACATGTGTGCGCGCGCGTATGTGTGTATGTACATGCATGTATATTAAAATATCAATCATAGTAACATTAGATTTTGTGATAAATTCATAAAAGGATTATTCTACTTATATATGAACTTAAATAAAAATTTATAAATGCCTAGGTTAAAAAAAATTGTATAATATAAAATGGTATTACATAGATGGAGGATTAAAAATGTCAAGGGTAAAATAGATATTGCATAGGATAAAAGAGGGAGAATGTCTATTGTTCATAGTTGAGGGGGCAGTTTGATTTTCAAAGCAAAGTTGGGGGGTTAAAATGATTTTCACCCAAATAATTTTTCACTTAAAAAAAATAATCAAATATTTTTTGTAAATAATATTATAAGTGAATGTCCATGTATTATAAAATATGTATTTATTTACTTGGAGAGCAAGGTTTGGTTGGAGACCAATGTAACTAGGTAATAACTATAGTTGCTATGAGACTCATCTAGTTAGAATCTAACTAGTTACTTGGTGACCAAGTATTTCTATTCCTATAAATAGGAAGGTTTTATCTCCTTAGCATGAGATCAAAAAGATGACAATAAAATTTCTCCTTAAGCTTCCTCTTTAATTCTCTTATTTCACTCTCAATTTGTATAATTTTATAACACGTTATCAACACAATTATTTACTCTTGAGGATTAATATCTCCACCATGCACATTTCACTTTGGAACTTCTGCATTTACCCTATAAGATATTGTATTCAATTCCTTATATTAATTTAGATTATTAAAAGTGCAGGGATATTTCATGGTTGGACTCTTAAGAGGTCCACATTGTGCTCCAAATTTTCTCATTCATTACACTGACTTTGGATTATATAAGAAGATGAGCACCATTATCAATATGCTCCAGGAAAAAAAAATAACAAGCATTTTGAAAACAAAATTGCTTCAAAGACCGTTTAATTCTTCCATATTATCTATGGGACAAAGGTTTGAAGACAAAAGGTATTTACGAGTCTCTAATCTTATTTCTATTAGCACCTCGAAGGTGATTCAAGTAATACTGCACTCATTGAATTAAGCTTGCAAAGGAACCAAAGTATATATGATACTGCCTGACTATTTTGTGCCCACAAAATTTATTAATGAGAGAAGGTAAAATTTGCAGTTTTTGTTTGCTCCCTTTTGAGGTATATTATTGTTTTCTCTTTGTGATACTTTGGCCTAACTATAAAGTTTTCTTTGTATGATTATTTGAGGTTGACATCTCAATATTAGCTACAGGAAGCGAATTAGAGGAAGGTATTTTATCTCATATAACCTTTCGCTAGTTATCGCTCAAAATTATTTACGCGAAATATTATTTTTCAACAATACAAGAATTGATGCAGTGGTGATACTTATATTTAGTCCATTCAATAACATTTTAGTGGTTATGCCTATAACAACATAATTGCTATACAAGTCAGACATGCATATTATAAGGATAATAATCACTATTCTCCTTGAGTCCGATGAAATTAACATTCCAAGCATATTAGAGCTAAATGCTGTTGATTTAAAAAAAAAAAAAAAAAAAAAAAAAAAAAAACTTTTCTAACTTGTAGTATTTGGGTCACATCACTAAGTTGGAGATGTACTCATATTCCTTCTTGGAATTTAAATCACTTGTAAGCTTTATAAAAATATTGGGTTAGCATTAAATTGTTTAGATAGTTGATATTATTTTGTTGAAGTGTGAAAGAGATATTTTCTTTCTCTTATATTCAATTTGTGTCACTTATTTTCCTTTGTTACTATGTCCATGAATGATTATTATTAACTTGAACTCTAATAGAGTTTATAAAAGTGTTGGACCCAAGAATGGTTATATTTCAAATGTCTTGTTGAAACTTAACTTACTTATGTATATAATCATGAAGTAGTTGAGGGTAAGATGGTGGATTCAATTTCCATCACAATAAGAGGGTAAGACATCGGGTTTGAGTCCTGGTACACCATGATGATAAGATGTCGGGTTTAAGTCCCAGCAAATTATGGCCTAACACGCCTTTATATGTGTAAGACGTTGGTTTTGAGTCCCAATGCACCATGTCGTACCCCATTTTAACCGGGTTGATTTAGGAGTACAACATATTGGTGATTCCTATTTGTTTTATTTAAGGAGTCGCCACCTAATTAATTTAACGGTGAATTAGGACACCCAGATGTTAACTAAGGTAAAGTTAAAACTAAACCTCTGTTAATAGTCTGCTTAACCAATGTGATTCTAGGTAAGGGCTCTATATTATCCTAAAGGGAAGGGGTTAGGCATCCTTTAGAATCCGCTAATTACGGTTGTCCGGCCAAACTTAGGTTAATTAATTCAGATTAAATATAATACTTAACTCTTAAGAAAAATAGGTTGTAAATGTTATTGAGGTTTTAAAAGGAAAACGTAATGATGTTATTTGAACTGACTTGAAGAAATGCATAGTAGTCCACGTGAAAATAAAAAAACTTATAAATGTTGTTAAGCTTAAAATAATAATTTTATGGTAAAAATGGGACTGGCAAAATATAATGATTTGTATATAGATAGAAGCTTTAAGAGAAAACTTAGCCAATATGACATTATATCTGTATAATAGTGTAAGAAATCTAGACTTGTTTTTAAAGATAGAGTGCAAAGGGGATGAATTTCTTCCCTTTTTTTTTATTTAATTATGCTCGGCTGAAAAATAGACATGACTAATTCAAACTTGAAGAGTTATTTATAAAATAATACTTGAGTTTATACTTGCGTATTAGTGACGTTTTTGAAACGTTTATGATAGAAACATGATTCCCTTTACTTAAAATATATAGTCATGCCATTTTGCAAATCAATTATCCCAAATAAAAAATGAAACATGAAAAAGAATGGTATAACTTATGGAGTTAATTGTTAATCTTCCTTAAACTAACTAACCATTACTAAAACTAAATCTACTAAATCATTAGGATTCATCTAAGTTAATAAAATAAGACAAGGTTAGTCATACAAAAACAATCAAAATACGCAACAATAAAATAAAGTAGAGGGGAAGAAAGTTGAATGGATCTGGCCCATCTTCCCGGCCCAGCTGCTGCACACTATGCATGTTATTGGGCTTTGGCCCGATAAATTTTATATATTGATATTGCAGATTGTCTTGATGGGAAATGATTCAAGATGATTTCGTTGGGCTTTTAGCCCAACAACGCATGCAGGAGAAGAACGAGTCCCTCGGACTCGTATGCGAGTTTCATGCGAAAGATAAAAGGAAAAGGATTAGTATACACTCCACGAATATGGTAAAACATGTAAAAAATATAAGCTCAAAATAGATCAGTAGATGATATATAATCTGTATATTTTAAATATATTTTGTGTATACACAATTCACAGGGATGTATTAGATACATCAACATATACGAATTCAAATAAGCACAAAATCATCATGGCGTTTCACACGGATCTGCACCCCTTTTATATTAAGGTAACATGACTATGTACCCAAAAGTTAAGCCACTCTAATGAGGCAAATAACAAGCTCAGGCCTAAATAAAAAAGAAGATACATTTTCCAGTATAGTCATATGGTATTTCAAAGGTCAACCTTATATATAAGTCAGCGGGAAAGATTCAAATTTAGCTAAGAATCCAATTAACATCTTGCCATGATTTAACCAACCAAAATCTTAATATATTTACCGAAATCATTCCAACATACCGCCTCCATACAGTCCAATAGACTAAACCTTTCAGGACATTTTTAGATCTTATTAAGACTATGTGAACCCTGTTTCAGACAACAATAAACTTCTGCCAACAACCGAACCAATAGCAATACTTCACAGGCCAAACAAAGACTCCAAGGGACCATACTTTCCTTCATGCATTGACTTAAATTTATGTGTACCATTTCTTGCATCAGCAAATGTGAGGTGCACTAAACAATGAAATACACCTTTTGAAAATAGAATAGGGCATTAAAGCCATGCTTTTCAAGAGGAGTCAAAGCATGTCATTACACACTATAACCAGGTTATAAGGAAGCTTAATAGGATTCCTACTAGATGTTCATACTTCACACAGAGCATGTGAGTTCATATTAAGGAATAATAGTAATGTTAAATGTATACAAATCATCTTTTAAGCATTTAAGACACTTTCAATAGCCAACCAGTGAGACTGCCACAACAAGTTAAATCATTTATCAAGGAATTAAGATCAACACAGAGTTACTTATAACACTATTAGAGTCGGCTATCCTACAAGTGAATCACCTGATCAAACCATTAACTAAGCGAAGCATAAACAGATGTGATAAACTAAACATAAGCAAGACTGAACAGAAATCCATACTGAGGACTAGGTAGATCATATATAGTTTGATCAGCATATTAGCCTAAAACCTCAACTAAATAAGACTAGACTGATACACATATAAACACACAGTATGTTATACACACACAAACATACAGAATGCTGGAACATAAAGCCAAAGGAAAGGAGTTTACAAAGGTCTTGGTCAGTTTAATAACTCAAGTTACATGTTTTTTGGTCTCTATGAACGTAGTTTTAGATCCAAGCAGCCTTATACAAATTGGTACACAACTTATCATCAGGGTTTAACATACAACAAAATTTAAACTTCCTAAAGCCAAACATCATTTGAAATAACAACTCTGTATTGACTAGCAACCAGACATATGCGTGCTTAAAGATTACTTTGTTCTTCCAAATACCAAACAGCTACTGACAAGTCACATAGGGATCAGGTAAACCATCAAACATACTACATAAGCATTTTCAACGATTCTGACTAAACAAGATATTCAAGCTAGCACAATATGATCAAATTAATCACTTACACAAGTAAACCAATATGCTAACAGGATCGTAATAGGAATATAGCAAATGCCTGAGAAAGCAATAGGCAGAAATAGAACCAATCATGTACTTAATAAAATTTAAGACTAATAACATCTAAATCATGCCATATAGTAACTAAACGAAACAACACATAAAACATGCTAACCTAACACATAATCAACTACAAATAACCAAAGAGACAGAACAAAAATGCAAAGTAAAAAGAAAGGGGAATTACAGACCTTTTTGGGGTGCAGCGAACTAGGGTGCGGGGCTTCGATATCCACTCGAACACTACAGAAATTCGAACTTGCGTATTCTCGGATTCAAAACGAACATCCACAGCCCAAAAAACAGGATTTAATTTTGTGACGATATCGAACAATTAAAAGCCGATATTTTGAAAGGGGACCGGAACCATTAAAGACTTGTGTTTCGAAATGACTATCAAGAAGTATTAAGGTATCTCTTAGGGGGTTTCTGAATCGGAAAAAAAAAAACCTCAGTTTCCTTGGGGCATTTTTGAATCGAAAACCTCTCGGTTCTTGGGGGGTTTTCACCAATCAAAAATCCTCAGATTCTAGGGGGGTTTTCACCAATCCAAAAAACCTCCTGGTGGCTTAAAAAACCGATTATTTATAGGGCGATTCTAGGGTTTGTTGCGAAGAAGAGAGAGAGGAGCGGGGACAGAGGGGAGTGGGGTGACAGACGGAGGTGGAGGGAACAAAAGCGTGGGGGGACAAGGTGTGGTGGAGTGGCAGTGGCGTGGAGAGGAGAGAGAGAGAAAGGAGGGAGAAGGAGAGAGAGAGGATAAGGAAGGGGGAGGCGGCGGATCAGGGAGAAAATGAAGTTCCCTTATTTTGGACGGGAATTGGGCTTCCGGGTCGGGTAAAAAAATAGGCTGGTTTGGCTAAAATATAGGCTGGGCAAATAAAAAGAATGGGCTGGGCAAATAAGAAGAATGGGTTGGTCGGAAATGTTGGCTAATTATTTGGGCTGGGGTGAATTAAGTTGGGCTGGTAAATTAAAATGATGTCAGGTAAATTAAAATGTGGACTGGTTTTTTGTGAATTGGTCCGAAAATAGTACGAGTTGATTGGGCTACTACATTTAAATAAAAGACCTATTTAACTAACTTGTGTTAAAATATTACTTAATATAAAATATGCAATTATTAGTGCTCAGATAAAAAATGGCGTTGTAATAGCCGTGCAATAATATTTCAAAAATCCACAGTAAATAAACACTATTATCTAATTATGCAAAGATAAATGCGATGCGTGTGCGTAAGCTGACAAAAATGCCGGAATGATAAAATTGTGAATTATTATTATAATAATAATAATAATAATAATAATAATAATAATAGGTAACTGTAATAGAATAATAAAACGTGGGTATTGATAAGAGGCTAGTAATTATAGTAAGATATAATATATATATTTTTTAATTTTCCAAAAATATTAGAAGCGTAAATAGGTATTTCGGAGGAGAGGCGGGACAAAATTGGGTGTCAACACACCATATTGATGATATAATGATGATTGTGGCAAAATAATATATACTTTTGATGAAACAAAATTATGAAGTCCATCCCACTGAATTTGCTCCATTCCTGGAAGAAAATGTGGTAACAGTATATAATAAGTCTGAAAGATGACAAAATAATTATAGTGTCCGTATGAATGAACGTGGACCTGACTAGGGACAAAATAATCAGCATCATTGTGATAATTATAAAATGAAGAACACTATGGGTTCTCAAAATGATCCTTCAAAAGGTGAAAGTAATATTTGCCTCAACGTCGTACGAAATGTCGTGAGCACGCGATTGTTGTGTGACCTAATTTGATAAATTATATAAATCCTCCATCAAAAGAAAGGAATACAAAGTGGAGGCGCACTTGACCTTTCAAAGTGATGTTGAGGTGGATCACATAAATATGATAAACATTAAGACATGACAATGAGTTTATATCAAATTTATGAAGCACATATATAAAATTATAGTGCATTCCTTGAAGAGAATGAGACTTGTGATAAGCATCGTGAATGCTGGCCCATTCTTGAAAGTGAATGTGGCAAGAAATGATAAAAGATAGGGATAAAGACGTGCTTATGTATTATGCTAGTACCACAACTCACCTCTAGGAGAGGTTTGAGAGAAATTGTCATTAAGGTATAAGTAGTCATTAATCATCTTGTCGGTAATGATTATTGAAGGGAAAAGGTTAAAGCAAGAAATGAGTATTGCCTATAATAAATTTGATCATGACCGAAATGATATAATTTTTTCCTTTAAAGGATATTGATTATCAAGAAAGTATTATATTGTCATAAGTCTCAAAGAAACTTATTGAGTTTCAAAAATATTCGCCAAAGTGGCCATTCATATTGAGACTATAAATGATGGAAAGATTTAATATCTTTATATTACTGCAATCAGTATTTTAAAAGGCATTTTCGGGGCGAGCCCTAGGGCGGGGCGTACCAAAAATGCTCCGGGGCGAAAGTCTCCAAAGGCGTACGCCCAGCAATTCGGGGCGTACGCCCGAGCGTTTGGGGCGAGTTTTTTTTGTTGGGGCATGTTGGGGCGTAAGCCCAGAAAACTTCTTCAAACTAAAACGAATTTTGTTAAATAAGTCCTTAATATAATGCCCAAATTCTCAAAAGTCAACATGTAATTACTCAAATGTTTTAAAAAGGAACTGGAACATTAAATTTAAAAGTCAAGACCTTTTTTTATTGCTAGAATGCCTAATATATATTCTTTTCCAATTATTTATCTTGTCTTCTACTATCTCAAAAAAGTAACGAGCAGTCACTTGTACTTGTAAGTAGCATATAATAGATTGTTCTAATTAGTTTTTTTGTGGGGGTGGAGCATATATATATATCACTTATTTATAGTTTTCTTCAATTTTTTACGCTATTTCACCTATTTAAAAGTATTTATTATAATTATATCATTTTATAAAATACTAAAAATTAAAACCCCATGGGGCTTACGCCCCGTGCCTCGGGGCTTACGCCTCACTGAGGCAGATGTAAAACGCCCCGCCTTACGCCCTCGCCTTTTAAAACACTGACTGCAGTCATATGGCGGGTAAGAAATATAAATGTGAAATGTTACCCTGCTTCCCTCCTGTTTCTACTACACAATTATGAGCATGATGATGGAATTACATGCGATGGTAAAATAAAATTTTATTGAAATAAATATCAGTTGGCATGACCGATTGGCCATTCCGGTTCTAATGTGAGGAAAAAATAATTGAGAATTCACGTGATTATATATTGAAGAAATAAAAGATCTTCAAGAATTTTCTTGTGCTACTTGTTATCATGATAAATTGAACATTATACTAGCTAAAGTTGGGATTGAATCCCTCAATAATTCTGGAACATAAAAAAGGTGAATATGGGCCCGTTCACCTGCCATGTGGACCGTTTTACTCTTATATGATCTTAATAGATGCATCTATGTTACGGTCACATGTGCATTTGGTATCAACTTGCAATTTGGTTTTTGCACAGTTGTTTGCTCAAATTGTTAAATTAAGAGCATGGTTCCAAACTATGAAATTACGTTGATAATGCTGGTTTATATCCAAGTTAGTTTAGCAGAAATTGAATGCCTCTAATTATAGCTAAACAATTGGTTATGAGAACAAACCTCCCAAATATAATTTTGGTATGATGTGTTATTTAATATGTACCAGCACTTGTATGCATCAAGCCAACAAGGTTCCTTATCACAATTGGTTCAAGGTCAGGAACCAAATAATTCCCATCTAAAAATGTGAATGTGCGGTATATGATTCAATTGCTCCACCATAACGCACAAAGATGGGTCCTCAAATAAGATTGAGGGTAAATGTTGAATTTTCTAACATTAGGGGGAGAGGTCATAAGCAGCTGAAAATAAATAAATTATGTATAATGAATTATCACTAGTATGATCCTCGTTTAAAATATAATTCAAGTTAACTGCCAGATGCATTTGCTGACCAAAGTGAAAATACATATTGCAGCTGCAAATGCTCCTACTAGAATTAAAGTCCTTGAAGGATAGAGTCTATGGCATGCCTGAAGCGTGATAGACCAATCGGTTCCAAAGGTAAATCTCCTTGAAGAAGGAGAGGAGCAAATGATCAAGATGACCATAATAATGACGCAAGTTCTTTAAAGGAGCACCACGACATAACACTTCATGAAACCTTGAGAAAGGTTCAGGTACCTGAAAATGATGAAAAAATGAAGAGATCTCAATAAGTTATGTCGCATTGGAACCGGTATCAAATGACCGTTGACGGTATCTTTGATATAATGTAGCGCTCAACATTATAAATGGCGACGAGGATCTTGAATTCAAATCTATCAAGAAATGTGGATAGATAGATGATTGGCCAAATGAAAATACGCAATTCAAGTATATTTGGTTTCACATAGTAAGTGTGAAATATTTTGGATCTATATTCCAAACACTTGAAGGTATAATGTCAGTGGGGTATAAGGAAATTTTGTGCGAACAGTGAAATGAAAAATAAATTCGTACAATATAAAGTACGACTCGTGCATTGTGGTATAAAGGTTTTTCGCAAAAGTCCTGACATTATTGTATTGAGATGTGTTACCTGAGGTGGATGCAATGAGGTTTTATGCAATCTGACAATACATGAAAAGCTTGAATGCGTATAATGAAATATTTTCATGTCTAGCTAGACAGTGAAGTTTATATGAAAATTCTTAAAGGATTGAAAAGGTCTTAAAGCAATTCCATTGAGTACCCCCAATGGCTATATGATCGCTTAACATAAAGAAAGATCAATTTTGGATCTCATGAAAATGGTTGGAAAGTACCATGTCTTAGTGCAATTGATGCACTAATGTATCCTGCTATTACTATCCATGAGATAATGCTTTTATTAATTTGCAAGCAAGATATAGTCTCACTTTTACTCGTGGAGACATCAGGATGAATCAAATAGTGATTTAAATTTTTGCTAACCAGTATTATCAAGATTTATTGGTTATGAAATGCAGGGCATTCATATGATCTCTATAAAGTTAGATCTCAAACAAATTATGTGTGAGCATGTGAGGATGCTGCCATAATATGACATTCTACATGACAGTCAATTATTGATACTTATTCAAGTCCGTCAAGATATCAGCAACTTGTAAAGCAAGTCAGGAATGTATCTGGCTGAGATCAATACCTCAACACATTTTGCAATCATGTGATATTTATTTGGAGGTGAAGATCCGATAATATTATACGAAGCTTGCATAGTTCACTTGAAAGAAGGATATATCAAAGGAGACAGAATAAAGCATATTTCGTTAGATTTCTTTTTCAGACGCGATCTTCGACCGAAGGTGAAATAGATATTCAATAAATTTGCTCGATTGATAATTTGGCAGATCTGTCCATTAAGGCATTATCGACCTCAACATTTGAGAAGCTGGTATACAAGATTGAGATGTGTTGTCTCCGAAAAATAAAGTGATGTTATCATCAGGGGGAGTAAAATACGTGTTGTACTCTTTTTCCCTTAGTTAAGGTTTTGTCCCATTGAGTTTTCCTCGCAAGGTTTTTAACGAGGCAACTATCAAAATGTATTACTAGATATGCGTACTCTTTTTCCTCCACTAGAACTTTTTCCCACAGGATTTCTTTTCTAATAAGGTTTTAACGAGACACATTATCTATTAATGAACATTTAAGGGGGAGTGTTGTAAATACTATTATAAGTGATTGTCCATGTATTATAAAATATGTATATATTTACTTGGAGACCAAGTTTTGGTTGGAGATGAGATCAAAAAGATGATAATAAAATTTCTCCTTAAGCTTCCTCTCTAACTCTCTCAATTTGTATTATTTTATAACAATATTCAAGTTTTACGTCACATAACTTGTTTTAATTAGCACTTAGATATTATTGCACATTTTTTTGTTCAAATATCATCATAACTAAAATGATTTCAATACAGAACCATTTTCTCGAAAAAATATTTTCCATTTCTAATGCTAGGACCAAGTTGAGCTGAAATTGGCGTTGGAAGTCGAAGGAAACCAGAGAAAGATGAACGGATTAATGGTCCGTGCACCTATAATTTGTTTTTCATCGGTGAAATTTACTCAAGATTTTCATAATTATTTGTACCCTTCCAAGTTTTTCCACAAAAGAGCTTATCCCAAGTGCAATTGCATAAGAAACAAGGATACCCAAATTCCCCCCGAGGTACTTTTGCTTTCACCGCCTTTTTTTTTTCTTTCGATAACATATGTTAGCTAGAAGAAACTTAAAAACTTAACCTTTTGGGTGAGCAGAGAACATTTTAACTAGGATGGTTTCCGTCTGTTGAGTCTAATACTCCTCCGACTCAATTTTTGTGGCACTTTTCGTTTCTGGAGAGTCAATTTGATTAATATTTAAAGCTAAATTGAATTAGATTAGCTCAGGATTTTAAAAGTAAAAAAAATTAGATATTCAAAAATTATGCGGAAAGTATTTTAAGTTGCAAATTTTGGCCGTGTCAGTATGATGAGAATTGAGAAATACAATTTAAAATGTTGGTCAAAAGTCATATAGTTAGGATCTCGTGAAGCGAAAAGTGCCGCAGGATTTAGGAACTAGTTGGCTAATTAAGATTTCTATGTATATCTTTTGGGTCATGTTTTGTTTCTTGAAGTACCAAATACAAGGGAAAGCCCAATAAACAATGAAAATGTCGAGGGCAGTTTCTCAAAAGTTTGTATTGATGTGTAGGGTGTTAAATTTGAATCTGGTAGCTTAGATGAAATAGAAGTGAAAAGAGGTGGAGTTAGAGGTATATCCAGGATTTAGAGTCAGTAGTTTCGGAGTCAGTGTGATCTATTTTAAAACATACACATTTTTTTGCTCGCGTTTATGTGGTCTAAGCGGAAAGCAATATGTTCAATTGAACTCACCGGGAAGAGCTAGATCTGCCTCAGAAATGGAGGGGGAGGAAGTAAATAGGGGGAGACAAAAAAGGTACTAGTTTGGAGCTCTCCAGCTGCATAGCTACTAAAAAAAGCTTATAACTTGCTTTAAGACCATTCAACCTTTAATGACAAGTTTAATGTAGCTTCTCAAACTTTTGAGCAATTCGACATGTTATTGTAAAGTCATTAGCGAGGAAAGGGTTAGAACAGACTCTATTTTCTACATAAAAGCAGGCTACTTGGGGGTCCTAAGTCGTAACATCCTATGGAGAATTTGTACCAAACACTTCGGCTTAAAGGAAATGAGCAACAACAAAATGAGAATATGAGGTGCCTCGGCCAACCCCATTTAGGAAGAAACTGCATCCAGGATGTTACAGGTGTGCTTTGAGCCCCCTTATTTCATAAGTTAAAGAAAACTTTCCGACTTTTCTGCTACACAAGAAAAAATATATAAGGTTATTACAGACCCGCAAAGTAAGCCAGGACAGAATCTGGATCACATTGCTGCGATTTGTTGTCCAAAAGTAGGTAATTTGAGGTAAAAGACCGTCTTTGAAACTGGAACTCTGGAAGCAGAAAGTGAATCTGCATAACAGACGACATGGAGTTAACATTGATTCATCATGGCAAAATACTTGATGCACAGATTTTTGAATAAATCAAAACTCCAAAAAGACAATAAACCCAAGCAGGGAGCTAAGTCTTATAGCCGCGGGATAAATTGTGTTTGAACTGAATTTGATCCCAAAGGGGATGGGCTAGTGCTTGAGGTATTGGAGTAAAGAGGAAGCACCAATATGTGGGGTAACATGATTCAAAATCGAATCAACTTTCTTGAAAATAGTTACTTTGTATTTTTAAGATCAAAAGGGTTCTACTGATTAATGAACTGGAAATGGATAGTCATGAATGGTTAGTGATTAAGCAAGGTTTGTACTCAGTTTTCTACTCCAAAATTTGTACAATATTGTCATTCAGATAATTGAGTAAATGATTTTCAACTTAATAGGGCTTCTCGGTCCTTAAATCAGATAATCATTGTGATACGGGGAGTTTGTGGAGCAGTATGGCTTTCTACCTGTTCAGTGTGCATGTTCCTTTAAGTTTTGGCGGCTTGTCTGCTGTTACCAGCATATTGCATCGTTCAGCTCTTGATCCACAGACCGAGGTGAGTAAGATTTCTACATAACAGTATAAACTATTGCTATAATGAAGTATGATTTAAGTTCAAGAGATATACACATAAGTTCTCTTGTGTTCTCTGTTGCTTCTTGTGACTGGCTCAAAGTAAAAAAATCAGTTATCTTTCATTTCCTTGTTGCGCACAGAAGTTCTTACTATTAGAAATTAATTCCATCAAATAATAAAATTTGTGGAACTCAAAAGTGACATATATCAAACTTGGGTAGCTTTGAAACGTTAAACTTTTCTCAACTACAAAATAGTCCGTTAACTTGTGATTTTAATCAATTTGATAGTGTCATTGCTTGTTTTTCACCACAGGCATTGTCCTTAGTTGTACTTCAGACGTTAGAGCTTATCAGCGTTCTGTTTCTTTTAAGACGTGCTGGGAAGTCCCAATACAAGCTTCGTGATTTCTTTCAAGAGAAACAATCAACCAGAGAAAGGAACTGGTTACTTGCGTCAGTTCTTGGCTTCGGGTTCCTGGTAATTCTGGTTTTCGTGACATCAGCTATTGCTGACACGTTGATAGGTACTAAGGTAAGCTGTTTCCAATTCCTTTTTCAGTTGCATTATCAATTTGGGAGTTGAAATGTTTAGTGCATGTGTTCACCTTGAAATAGAAGATGAAGAAGAAAAGAAAGAGACAAATATTATAATACATCACTCTGTGTCACTTTATCACGGTAGTTACATTACAGAAAATTATACCCTCTTGTGAGTAACCTGCGCAACAAAGCAATCTCATATTTTTACTTTGGTTTTGATAGTTTTAAACCAGGGTTTGGCAGGCAGTGCAATTCTTTTATCAAATGAACTTGCTTTCCCTAGTGATAAATGTTTCTGTGTGCTCCTTTCTCTTTATAAGACCCAACTTTTGTTGCATAATTTCAACATATTTTCTACTTTGGCTTTAATTGCCTTTCCTTTGGGAGTTGGGACAACCGAATTGTATTTGATAATTGGCATTTTTAGATAGCAAAATTGGGGAAGGATTTTCTTCACTTGATTCTGTGGACGTTAAGCACGCATTATTTCAACTTTCAGTTAAATTATTGACGAGGAATCTAAAACATATATTTTGAATTAGAAGTGTGTACAACTGAAGCACCGGAAACTAACATGCTTAACTACCTGTATGTATGTATTTTAGTGAGTTATTTGCCTCTTAAGTTTGTTAAATTTAGAAGTATAGTGGGAGATTAAGTAGAAGGTGCATCCGTAGATGCATTTTCTCGTCTATATCCATCATACTATTATACGATCCAAATATGGAAAGTTTCCAATTTTAGCTTCTTTTCCCTTTTCAGTTGGTCTAATTAGTATGGATGGTTGTTGAAAATCAGTTAAGAGAGGTCACTTGATCTGGACGTGTTAGTTAAGGGACTGTTTCACTGTTAGAATTAGTTATAACTAACTTTTTAATTCCCCCTTCCCAATCTTTCCCTCTATCTATAGTTGTGATTCCTCTCCATTGTAAGGCGTCTTGGAATGAAAAGGTCAACCAAATCTGATTCTAATTCTAGTTCTTGAGCAAGCTGTTCAAGGACAATTTTCCTTGTTTGTTCTTTAGGCAAGCTTGACTTCTTTCCATTCCATCTCTTGAAATTCTGGATAGTATCATATTAGGTCTCACTTTGAGTTGTTGTTCAGCGTTGTATGATGTTATAAATCTAGATCGGTGGTGTGAGAAAGTGATCATTGTTTGATGAGCTTTGCAGGACGTCAACAATCCAATCTTGAAAGAAATTCTTTCGAGTGGTCCAATATCGATAACATCATGCATCCTGGTCTACTGTGTCATCACCCCCTTGCTAGAAGAAGTTGTCTACAGAGGGTTTTTCTTGACTGCTCTTTCCTCCACAATGAAGTGGCAGCAAGCAGTGATTGTTAGCTCAGTTGTTTTTAGTGCAGCTCACTTCTCTAATGAAAATTTCATACAATTGTTCATCATAGGTTTAATCCTTGGATGCTCTTATTGCTGGAGTGGAAACTTAAGGTCTTCTATTGTAATTCATTCACTATACAATGCTTTAACCTTACTAATAACATATGCATCATGAGTTGTTGCTTTTTGAGAGCAAGATAGATCTTTCTTTTGGGGGTGCGGGTCAGAAATTGAACTGTTTAGCTCAAGTGTCGGGGTAGTAAAACTCCTCTAGCATGATAAAAAAGAATCCTAAGTAATGAGGGAGATCGGTACGAATATCGTAATAATATGGCTTTTGAGCACTTTCATAAAGCGTTTTGAATTTTGCAATATCATCAACATAACGTGTGTGAATAACTAAATCTACATTCAAAGATGTAGTCTGACAATCAATGAAACTGGATTGAAGGAAGGAGACTAATTTTCAATTTTCCAAAGATAAAAGGATGTCAAGCCAGATGGGGATCGGAGTAACAAGTACCTGATGGATTATTCTTAGCCAGATGTTATGCTTGTGACAATTAAAATTACAAGAGAATACGAATTAGTGAAAAGGGGAAGGGGATTTGTAAGGAAGGTTTAGATATCAAATTTAACTTCCCAAATTGTAAATCCTATAGAAAGTCCTGTACTTTTGTATTATCTCTTAAAAGAATGATAAATATGGCTGTTTCCATCCAATGCTCGTTGTTTTCGCAAAACAAAAAAGAAAGTCTTTCTATAATTTGATTTCTTGTGGAACCAGATCTATTAGCTTATTTCATATTGATTCGCACTAGTACTTTCAAAGCATCACTGGATCATATACTATGACCTTTTTGATACACCAATTGTTTATTAAAATCAAATTATCATGCAAATTACATTATGATAAATATGTTTAACTATAAAATACATATAATATCGGTATGATTTTAATAGTTTATCTTTCTTTTAGTTAAAATCAAACTAAACCAATTATGATTATTTTTTTCAATATTAATTCATATCAAACCTAATTACTAATCTTTTTTGTCGTTCAATTTTACAATTTTCACTGAACACCGCTAATTGTAGAAACCGTTGACTGCTTCAAGTTTGACTTGAAAATGACAAGTGGAAAGCTTCTATTTTGAGAACATGTGAAGATGATCATGTTAAGGAAATATAGCTGTTATTGAGCACTTGACAGGTGAGATTTGATTAAAAAAAAATCATTGCTCTTTCAAATCCTTTTAAGGAATTTGTCTACTGTATATACGAGGAAATTGTGAATGGAATATACTAGAAGCACAAGGGACCACCCGTTGCTCCAAAAATCAGTTCCTTTTAGGGGAAAAAGAGCCAACGTTTAAGAAATATCTGCAAGCTGTACAATAATGGACAGACAGGCATGTTTAGCTGGTTCAAATGTAATCGACATGTCTCGCTGGTTTATGCTGGCTTCCCATACTTTTCTTTGAACTTTTTGGAGGTCTTGTTCACCCTAATTTTTTAAAGAATTTATCATTTATAGAAAAGTAATAGTACTCAATTTGTCCCAGTTTATATGACATTTTGTTTTAAGATTCTTTTCATATTAAATAACATTCCAAGTCTTAACGCTTTTAGCCTGCTTCAAACAATTCAATCTTAAGCTTTTACGCTGCTTCCACTTATTTATTTGCTTTATGTATGATTGTGTGCTAGACTGCTATTTAAACCACAATCTCCAATCTTTGGCTACAAATATAAAAGAACTTAACCCACAATCTCCAATCTTTCGCAACAAATATAAAAGAACTATTTTCTTAAAATGGAATAAAAATACTATTCCCTCAGCCTCACTTTAAGTGTCTTAGTTTGACCAGACATGAAATTTAAGAAATAAAAAAGGTTTTAAATTTTGTAGTTTTAAATTAAAGATGTGTATAAATTATGACGTACTAAAATGCCCTTTGAATCTTGTGGGTATAAACTTGTCATGTAAAATGTTTGAATTGTCAATTTAATAAATATAGAAAGAGACACTTGAGACATAAAAAAGAAAGTTAGACATTTAAATTGGGATGGTGGAATAATAAAAAGAAACAAAACAAGTTGAAAAAATGAAACGAGGTAAAAAGAAAGTTAGACATTTAAATTGAGACGATGGAGTAATAAAAAGAAACAAAACAAGATAAAAAAAGAAACAAGGTGAAAAGAAAGTTAGACATTTAAATTGAGACGATGGAGTAATAAAAAGAAGGGAAAATGGTTAAAAATACCCCTCTAGTTTGAAAAAAGGGCTAAAAATATTATCTAAACTTATTTTGGGTCAAAAATACCCCCGTCCTTAAAGTTTTTAAATATACCCCTGTCTTGACAGAAATTATCTCCAAAATAATTCGAAATCATTTTTTAAATCCGCTCCATCATTTAAACCCGACTCAACTAAATAATAATCCATAAGATCTCTTTATTTCCCTAATTTCCTCAAACTTCATACCTATGCATTGGGGGAATAAGGGGATTTTATGGGTTATTATTTAGTTGGATCGGGTTTAAATGATGAAACGGGTTTAAAAAGAATTTCGGATTATTTGAAAGGATAATTTCCGTCAAGATAGGAATATATTTAAAAACTTTAAAGATGAGAGGGATATTTTTTATCAAAAATAAATTTAAAGGATATTTTAAAAAAAATTTCAAAGTAAAGGGATGTTTTTGAACCTCTTCCCTAAAAAGAGACAAGACAGGTTAAAAAACGAATCGAGGTTGTCCCAAAGAGGTGATTGCAAGGCCCCCACACAGCTCTGGATGACCACAATTTCCGCTAAACACATTAAGAAATATCCCAAGTAACAAGATTGACTGACAGCCCACTCCTTTAAATTCCAAATGCATACATATCTAATGTGCTGGATTCCACTAAGTATACAAAAAACAAAATGTAATGTAGGCCCCCAACTCCTTTAAATTCCAAAACTTCTGCTTGAAACCAATAGATACATTCTTGAAATTCTCTACTTCTTCTTTCTCTCTGCAAAATGGGTGCCTTTGAGAATCAAGTAAAGGAGAGAGCAAAAGGTTTGAAGACCCTTTTCAAGAAGGGAGTGAAGATTGTGCAAAAGGGTTGGCACAAGGTCAGGCACATGAGGCGTTGATTTTTTTTTTTTTTGAACATGTAGAAAAAGATTTGTTCTTTCTTTTCTTTATCATTTTGACTTTTTGAGATTTGAGGGGTTTTGGAATTTGGGTTTGGGGGAGAGTTGGTTACTATCTTTAGATATGTACTAATTTGGGTGTTGAGTTGTAAACAGTTTTTTTTGTTTTTCTTTTGGGTAGGGTTTGTAATTGTTTTCAATTTGTGCTCTTTGAAGTGTTACTTGTTAATTCATCTATTCCTGGGGTCTAAAATGTGAGAACTTGTGAATGAGAAGATTCTGGTCAATTGCTTAATTTGGATCGGAGAATTAACCTAAATAATAATCCATTAAGCCGCTTAAATTTAAAATAGCCAATGAATATAATTTATGTAAAAATTTCATTTCAATTTGCATTGCATGGACACCACCTTAAAAAAAAAAAAGTTTAATCCCAAGAATATTTAGAAGCAAATTACTTTCTAAGGTTCAAAATTATTGATGTTTTAACCTCTCTAAAAGTTAGTCTAAAATAATTGATGTTTCACAAAATTGAGAAGGTATTTTCTTTTTCAAATTTACTATCGACACATTCCTAATGCAATGTACAAATTTAATGATAATTATGTCAATTAAAAAAGAAAAGAAAGTCATAAATTAAGATATTCTAGTCAAAATTCCTCTTAATATTTTCAAAATAAAGGAATTTTTTATTCTATGTGCACTAGCCTACCACATCAATTATGTCAGTCTAAGGAGTTATGATCTAGTTAGTTGAACTTACATAGTTAGACCTTTCTAGTTATTTCATTCTCTAATTTATAATTTAATAGGCTATTGAGAACCAAATTATTTTCACCGCATAGAAACTATATGTCGATGGCTCTATAAACAAAATAATCCTGTGTTTGTCTGAATTTGTTGTAACACATTTAATTTTTATGGGATTCTATTACCCCCGAGTTATTTTTAACTGAAATAAATTTCACCCTAAAATTGAACAGCCTAATTTATGGCTGAACGTATTGCACCGTCATGTGTACATTTTACAATATATATATATATATATATATATATTTTTTTTTTTTTAATTTATGTTCTTTTTCTTTTCCCTATTTTGGGTAATTATTTCCTTTTTTTATTTTCTTCTCATTGTTGCCTCCTTCACTGCTCTTTATATTCTTCCTTTTTCTCTACCTAGTTCAATGATTGAATTCATGGCTAGCAATCTAGTTCAAATTGAGCTCAATTTTTTTTTGCATGTACGAAAATTTCTCCGGTGGGCTCTTTTTCTATTTTTCTTCACAGATTTGGAGGAAATTTAGGAATTTTTTTCTGGATTTTGCGGTTATAAGGTAAAGCAATTCAAATGGATGTAGAAAAAAATTTATTTTAAAAAAATAGAGAGATACTTTTCAGCGAGTTTTTATGATTGTAACTGAGAATTGTAACCGGAGAAGATGATTAAAAATGATCATTGTTGTTTTTTGTCGTCTTTGCCTTGTAACTGACAAGAAAGGATGATAGTTTCAGGAAAAAGAGTCAACCATAGCCGGAGAGATTTCCAGCGACTGAGAAATTTCAAAGGTATAGAAGCAGCGAATAAGAGGAAAAGAAGAGAGAAAATGAAAAGAAGAAAAGAAAAAACTAAGTAAAGCTTATAATTTTTTCTTTTTTAACACTTAGGAGCTTAATAATACCAGGTAAAAAATGTCCAAGGGGACAATAGAAGGCGTGTTACAGCAAATTCGGGCAAAGATTGAGATGCATTTTAAGCATTTTCCCATCATTATTTAATAAGCTATTTTGCTTCCATTTCTTCACCACAAGTAAATCACTTGTTTTGATTTGAAAATTAAAAGAAGTTCAGGAAGTTGCTGCATTTAGCCTACTGACCATAAATTAATTAACAACATTTGGCCATAGGATCTATGTACAACTAACATGTGAAGAGGATCATGTCAAAGGAAAGCATAGTTGTTGTGAGCATTTTCGAAGGCGAGATTTGATTCAAAAGAAGTCATTGCTCTTTGGAAGCCTTCAAGAAATTTGTCTGTTGGAATCACATCACAATAAATACGTGAAGATTGGCAATAGAATATTGGGTTAATTATACTAAATACCTCTCGAATATGACTTTAGATACACTCTTCATATTTTAAAATTAGATATTTACACTTTTATAATTCTATATTTATACCCCCTATAAATCATATTTATAATTAAGTATATTAAAATATAATTATGATAGATGAATTAAAATTACAAAATAAAAAGTTTTTACATATTTATTTTTATTGTTAATTTTTTTATTTACGCCTCTGATTGAAAAGGTGATAAAATATGCATTTTCCTTTTGGTAGCTAACTTGGGAAAATGACTTTTTTAGTCCCTGCATTATCACATAATTCCTCTTTTAGTCCCCGTATTATCAACCTTAGCGCATTTAACCTTTAATTAAACAGTATGAGTGGTTTTGGTCCAATTGCTAACGGGGCTCACGTAACCTAAACGGATTCTTAATGTATATAAAGGACACTTTTGGAACTTTATTTTCCAGCTTATATTTTGCTCGAAGCATGCTTCTGGTACAAAAGTGATTTGTTTAGTCATTACATTCTGACCAGAAAATAAAAAAGTCATTACATTTTGATACCACGTGGCAAACTCCATTAGAGTATGTGATAAAACACTTCACAAGTTTTCACTTCGAATGAAGAGCTTTTCTAAAACTAGAGAAATCCTCGAATAAGGTCTATGAAAATTTCATGGCGGAGCTGCTAAGGAGAGTTTATTTTGCGCCACTTTTTGAGTTCTAGACTGAATTTTCCCAATTTCGAGCTAGGATTCCTAGGGTTCTCTCGATCCCTTATTTTTAAAATCTTGCATTACGAGGTTTAGTGTTTTGATTTCTTGTATCCATGTTCTAATGCCCCTTCAATCGTTCTTTTATGTGTAAATTGATTGCATGTTTGTAAACTGATTTCATTATATAGTGTATAGACAACGTGGGGAGAAGTCGGGAGTTTTCATTTCGATAGATCCACCTAGTCTAATCCGTTTTCACCCTCTAAGTTACAGAAGTTTCACAATGCTGGTATTTTTTTCTATTTAATTTGAGCTTTTTCTGAGTTGGTTTCATCTCAAAGTAACCAAGTTTCATAATGCACTGGGGATTGAAGGAGATTATACTTCCTGCCGTGAGTTTTATGTTTGATAGAATCGCAGTGATTGCGTTTCTTCTTTAAAATTTAATTTTAGTGTAGTTTAATATTGCGTTGAAACACGGGAAATATCCAAATTGCCCTTTGAGCAGTTAGCAATCCGTGAGCCCTGTTAACAATTGGACCAAAACCACTTATATTGTTTAATTAAAGGTTAAATGTGGCTGATAACACAGGGACTAAAAGAGAAATTATGCAATAATACATGGACTAAAAAAGCCATTTTCCCTAATCAATAATCACCGATAGTCTCTTCGGGGACATCCGATAAAAAGAATTAACAATCACCAATGTAAACAGTATGGAACCATAGGTCCATAGCCAAATAACACATTTATCTATGTATCATTCTCTAACCTAATAGCATGAGTTCCGTACTTATTAGTCTCTGAGCTTTTGTAACATAGCTCTAATTTCTGGTGGGCCTCGAACATTACAATCATGCTACCTCTCTTGTTATAGAGTCCAAACCAAATTTTTTTCTCAAAGGTTCTTTAATTTCTCTCAATTCAGACAGAGTAAACATCTTATGCATAGACCATTTTGAAAATTTGAACAACCTGTGATTTGCCTTTAGCAGCAGTGAACTTAAAGGATCAAAATTGTTCAATGCATACTTAAGGAAATATTTAAATCTACCCTCAAAACATAACAATTTTTGTCATTTTCTCGTACTTTTAATTTAAGTTAGTTTGACCAACTTTTAATTCAAACACCCTCTTAGTTAAGTTTGAGCAGCTTCTCTTCTTTCGTCCACGAGATTCTGATTGACAGACATTGCTTCATGGTTCGAGTCCTCAGTGGCATATCAGAATCTTAAGCTTGGCTCACCAACTTCGACGGGTATCAGGGCCTCGGCTCCATATACAAGGGAAAACGGAGTCTCCCCGGTGCTCGATCCTACCGTTGTGCGGTAGGCCCATAAAGCCTCGGGTAGAACCTCCTTCCATCGGTGTTGAGAGCTGGCCAGTCTTTTCTTTAAATTCTACAGTATAGTTTTATTGGTAGACTCGGCCTGGCGATTCCCGCTCGGGTGATACGGGGTGGATAAGATTTTCTTGATTTTGTATTCTTTAAAAAATTTGCTGACCTTGCTACCTATGAACTGCTTCCCGTTATCACACGCGATCTTCGCGGGTACCCCGAATCGACAGACTATATGGTCGTAAATGAAATCAATGACCTCTTTTTTCCTGACTTTCTCGAGTGCCTGTGCTTCGACCCATTTAGAGAAATAATCAGTCATAAGTAAAATAAATTACATCTTACCTGGTGCCCATGGCAAAGGCCCCACTATATCTATGCCTCATTTCATGAATGGCCATGGGGAGAGGATCGGATGGAGCTCTTCCTGGGTTGGTGTATTGACGGGGCGTGCCTTTGGCATTCGTTACATTTTCGAACGAAGGTTTTGGCATCTTCCTCCATCTCGTTCCAGTAGTATCCTGCTCTGATTAGTTTGCGGACCAATGAATCGGCTCCCGAATGGTTTCCACAAGTCCCCTCGTGAACTTCCCTCAGAATGTAGTCGGTTTCCCCTGGTTCTAGGCATCTTGCCAAGGGGCCGTGAAATGACCTTTGGTATAACTGGCCATCGACCAAACAAAACCTAGCTGCTTTGGTTCAGAGGGCCTTTGATTCCTTGGCATTGGGTGGAAGCTTTCCTGTTTGGAGATAGTCTATGTATTTGTTTCTCCAATCCCAAATGAGGCTGGTCGAGTTTATCTCGGCGTGGCCGGTCTCTATGACGAATTTTGTCAACTGCACCACAGCTCCGGAATTGAACCCATCCGATTCTACCGAGGATCCCAAATTTTCCAGGGCATCCGCCTCATTATTCTGATCTCGGGGTACATGTTCCAACGTCCACTCCTTGAACCGGCGAAGGATAACTTGCAATATTTCCTAATATCTCCGCATTCGATCATCCTTGATTTCGAAGGTTCCGTTCGTTTGGTTGACTACTATGAAAGAATCGCATTTGGCTTCAATGATGTCGGCTCCCAAGCTTTTAGCTAATTCTAAACCTGTAATCATAGCCTCATATTCGGCTTAATTGTTAGTCAAATCAGCCGATCTAATAGATTGTCTTATTACGTCACTCGAGGGAGGTTTAAGAACGATCCCTCACCCGGACCCTTTTACATTAGAAGCACCATTTGTGTAAAGAGTCCAGACTCCCGTACTAGTCCCCGAGGTAAGAAGCATTTCCTTATCGACCTCGGGAATCATGGCCGGTGCAAAATCGGCCACGAAATCCGCTAGTATTTGGGATTTGATCGCAGTTTAGGGTTTGTATTCAATATCATACCCGCTAATCTCCACAATCCACTTTGCCAGTCGGCCTGAGAGTTTGGGTTTATACATGACATTCCTTAGGGGGTACGATGTTACGACGCGTATGGGATGACACTGAAAGTAAGGTTTTATTTTTTTAGATGTACTCAATAAAGCCAAAGCGAGTTTTTCCAAATGTGGATACCTGATTTCAGCGTCACCGAGAGTTCTACTTACATAGTAAATCGGGTATTGCGTACCTTTCTCCTCTTGAACCAGGACACAACTTACCGCTATCTCGGACACTGCCAAGTATAGATACAACTGCTCGTTCGCTTTTGGCGTGTGGAGTAGAGGTGGGCTTGGTAAGTACCTTGAGTTCTGCTAAGGCCATCTGACATTCGGGGTCCATGCAAAGTCAGTTTTTTTCTTTCGCAACGAGAAAAAACGATGACTTTTGTCTGGGGATCTGGAGATGAATCCGCTTAGGGCAGCTATACGTCCTGTCAATCTTTGTACCCCTTTAATGTCGTTGATCACAGTGATATCTTCAATCTCCTTTATCTTATTCGGGTTGATTTCGATCCCCCGATTTGATACCATGAATCAGAGAAACTTGCCCGATCCGACCCCGAAGGCACATTTTTTCGGGTTCAGCTTCATGTTGTACTTTCTTAATATGCTGAAAGTTTCCTGCAAAAATTTCAAGTGGTCCTCTGCTCGCAGGGACTTAACGACCATGTCATCTATATAAACTTCCATTAATTTCCCTATTTGGTGTTCAAACATGCGGTTAACTAAACGATGATAGGTGGCACTGGCATTTTTTAAGCCGAAGAGCATTACATTATAACAATATGTGCTGGACCTAGTTATGAAGGAGGTTTTTTCTCGATCCTCCGGGTCCATTTGTATTTGGTTGTACCCGGAGTAGGCATCGAGGAAACTCAACGTATCGTGACCCGGAGTAGAGTCGATCATGCGATCGATGCTGGGCAAAGGAAATGAATCCTTCGGGCAGACTTTATTTAAATCTTTATAATCTACGCACATCCTGAACTTATTCCCCTTTTTAGGCACCACCACAACGTTAGTTAACCAATCTGGGTATTTTACCTCACGAATAGACCCTATATTAAGAAACTTGGTCACCTTGTCCTTGACGAATGCATGTTTTACCTCAGGTTGTGGCCTCAGCTTTTGTTTGACTGGAGGGAAACTTGGATCCAGGCTCAACTTGTGTGTCGTCACGTCTGGTGGAATACTTGTCATGTCTAAATGGGACCAAGCAAAGCAATCTGAGTTATTTTTAAGGAACTCAATAAAAATTTTCCTGAGCTCGGGCGTTAACCCCGTGCCCAGGTATACCTTCTTTTCTGGTAGATGAACGAACAATATGACTTGCTCGAGTTCTTCGACTGTGGACTTAGTGGCATCAGAATCATGGGGCACCACGAATGTTCTCGGCACCCCGAATTTTATATCTTCGTCTAGTGTATCTCCGTTTCGATCTTCTGAAGATTCCGGGATCGGGATCTATGATTGCTATTTTGCATTCTTCCCTTCACTCCGATTTGGCGCCTTTATAGTCTTAACAGATTCTTCAACCGCGAACATTTCTTTTGCGGCCTGCTGTTCACCACGGACGGTTTTGATACCTTCTGGAGTCGGGAATTTCAATACCTGATGCATAGTTGAGAGAACCGCTCTTACGAGGTGAATCCACGGTCTGTCCAGCAATGTATTGTATCCCATGTCTCTCTCAATCACATAAAATTTGGTCTACTGCGTAGTTCCTACCATACTGATCGGTAAAGTGATCTCACCCTTCGTCGTTTCGCATGCCATGTTGAATTCGTTGAGGACCCGTATTGCCGACACGATCTGATCTAGTAGTCCCAGCCGTTCGATGACTCTCCATCGGATGATATTAGCCGAGCTACCTGGATCAATTAGCACATGTTTAATTCTCAACTTATTGACAAGGACAAATATTACCAGTGCGTCATTATGCGACTGGGCGATGCCTTCCATTTCCTCGTCATTGAATGTGATGGGGCCATCGGGGTCATCGTTCCGGATACGCTTTTCCCTTGTTATGGAAATTTTTGTGCGTTTTATAACCTTTTCCCTTGTTATGGAAATTTTTGTGCGTTTTATAACCGACCCAATGGGGACGTCAGTTCCTCCCATGATCATGTGTATCACCTGCTGAGGCTCTTCCGGCCTATCCTGCTTGTTGGAGTCCAGGTTTTTAAAATGGGGTTTTTGCTCGTTCACTTAGGAATTCTCGAAGATGTCCCAAATTGTGTAGACGGGCGACCTCCTCTCTCAGCCGCCGACAATCCTCGGTTCGATGGCTGTGAGTACGATGATACTTACAAATAAGACTTTTATCCCGCTTCTCTGGATCAGATTGGATTGGCCTCGGATGTCTTGTTTCTTTGTTTCGGATAACGGCTACCGCTATGGTTGCTATATCGACGCAAAAGTTGTACTCGGATAACCTTGGAGTTTCTCTGTTTCCCGGGGCTCTATCGACAGCATTTCTGTTTATCAAACAACGACTATTTTGGCCTCGATCATTCTTTCGATCGTTCCTCCTATCATTCTTGCCTGATTCGTTGTTGCACCCGTTCCCCCTTCAATCGAGCGGGTAAGGCTGGTACTTGTTATACGATGATCGGGAATCTCGATCTACCACTCTCCTCGAGCGATCAATCCCTTTACCGGAATGCCATGATACTGAAGCAGCCCTCAGAACCTTATCATCTTCGACCCTGATCTTTGACTGATACATGTTGTGTACATCAGCCCAGGCGATCGCCAGGTACTCTATCAGGTTTTTTTTAGCTCCATAGATGTGATCGAGCTCCTCGAATTGAGCCCCTGGGTGAAAGCCCTAATGGCCTAATCGTCAGTAACTGAAGGTAAGTCCATGCGCTCCATTTGAAATCGAGCCACAAACTCGCGGAGGGTCTCGTCATCTCTTTGCTTAACGTTGAATAAGTCCGATTTTCGAGTTTCGACCTTGATGGCCCCGACATGAGCCTTAACGAAAGCATCAGTGAGCATGGCAAATGAATCAATCGAGTGCTCGGGCAAGTTATGATACCAAATCATAGCCCCCTTTGACAGAGTCTCCCCAAATTTCTTAAGTAGTACCGATTCCCTTTCGTCATTGGCGAGATCATTTGGGTCCGTTGTCCCATTGTACTTTGGGATATCGGGCATGCGAAATGTCTTGGGGATTTTCATCGGTGCCGCACTCGGCGAAAATGGCATTTGAACAAATTTTTTCGAATCCGGTCCCTTCAACACTGGTGGAGCCCCCGGAATCTGACCGATCCTCAAGTTGTAGTTCTCCACCTTCTTGTCGTTCGCCTCTATCTTCTTTTCACCGGACTCGACCCGTTTAGTCAATTCTTCGAGCATTCTTATCACGTCGCTGCTTTGCCCGGGGTGGTTCTCGTTACCCCGCGGAACGCGTCTTTCCTCCGAATCCTGGGTCTGTTCTGATGGGGCAATATCGGGTGCCTGACCCCGGTTTTGCAGTTGTGCTATGCTCTCTTGCTGGGACTGCAACTGTGCCATAGCCATATCTAACTGGTTTTGGAGCTGTTGCAGCATGACTCCATTATTCTCGTCGGCCGGTATGTTGCCCACCGATGATCCGACTTGAGCAGGATTAACGGGAGGCGCGTTGTTGTGTGGTGCGTCCCCGTCGTCGTGCTCGTGATGACTTAGTTCCACTTGGAAGTTGACAGAATGGGAATCCGACATTCTGGTACACCTGAAATCAAACCTTAACGAACAAGTGAAGAATATCGAGTGTAACCAGAATGTTGTATTGAACCGCCACTACTATCTAGGGCCCCACGGTGGGTGCCAAACTGTTTAACCTTAAAACAGAGAACAATTAAATTTATGCGGGATGCCAAAGATATGTGGCTAACTTCAATTACGGATTAAATAGTAAAATAAGACAATAATTAAACGAAGAAGCAGTAATCTGACCGACTACCAAGTATGCCTAGCCTCGGGTATAGAGACCGAGGTAGATACTTCTGTTGAACACTTACACGGTGAATAATAAAGATAAACTTAAGAACAGATGGGGATGATTTCTAAGGACTCTTATTATTATTGATATGAACTCTTTTATCTTTTTGTTGCCAATCTTCTATAATGGATGGGAACCTCCTCTTTATATAGTAGAGGAGTCCCAACCCTAGTACAATTCTAAATAAAGAAAAGAAATCTGGTGACAGCTGTTACCGAGATCGGTGCCGAAATATCCGATTGAGGGCGGACATTTCAGCCTTCTCCTTATGGCAGTTAACCGCCCTTCCTTTATCGCCTCATTCCAGATCGAGCTCGATGCCTCGTTGCCTCGTTGCCGATGAGCCGGTTGTATTGTGCCCGAGCATCACCATGATAACGGGAAACCGAGCGTGCCCTTATCCTCGGTTTTACCCGTATACAAATATACCTCATAAGGGAGTGTAAATATAAGATTTCTATTGAATAGAGGGTATAAATTTTTGATTTTAAAACATAGGGGAGTATATCCGAAACTGAGTCATGTTATTATAGGAGTATTTAATGCAATTTGCCCAAGAAAACTAATAGTATATCGTAAAAGTAGAGAAATATTCACAATAATAAAAATAAAAGAGTTCACAACTTATATTATAAAAACAAACCCTACATCTATGACTAATTAGCTAGAAAATAGAGATATATTTTTAGCTGAATCTGTGCTAATTCGCATATTAGCTTGGGATTTTGATTTCCATATCTGTGACTAATTACAAGTTTTCTTCTACTGAAATTATTTGCATACCTCCTTCCCCCCCCCCCCCCCCCCCCTCCCCCCCTCTCATTTGCTTCTTTGCAAACGAAAACAAATTGGTTTTCTCATGTGCAAGTATAATATTAGACAATTCTATTGGAATAAGAGTAAAATATTAGGACATGAAAATTTAAAATTTCTAGATAAATATTGGACAAGATATGTCTAATGTAAATTTGCCAATTGCAAAATCTTCTTCTTTTGTTTTCTCGGGCATAAATTAAAATTGCTTAATTATTCTAAATGCAACAAAACTATAAATAGGTCTTGGAAATTTTGTTGCCGTGTGGTGTAAAAGATGGTCATGTACGCATAACTATATATGCGTAGTGGAGTAGTAGTTTTTTAATCCCCTAGAGAATAGACTCTTAATTTGTGTTGGATCTTCTTAATGAATTTGCTCTACAATGGACACCAATTCTGATGTATAAATTCAAGTTCAGAAATGAATGAAATAGAAAAAATAAGTGCCTTGAATTTCTAGTTTGTCAGCTTTCTCCTGACCGTTAAATTAATCTTTCCATGTCAGCTTGTAACTATAATGAATTATGAAGGTGATTTTTTCTTATACATTAGGTGGCTAGCTGAGAGCAAAAATTGAAATATACAATCAAACATCTCAATAATTATCATTCTTTATAACAACATTTCACTATAACGACTTGATCTTCTCCAGAACCAATTTTTCATGTTATATTTTACTTCTCTATAATAACATTCTACCTATAACAGCAGTGACATTCATTATAGCGGTACACTCTTTATAAAATTACCTCTCTATAACAGCCATACTCAAATATTGTGTAATGATATTTTGTAAAATAAACTAAAATATTATGTATAGAAATAAAAGTTATTGTTTAAGAGTCAGCTATTACTTCTGGTGAGATAGAAGAGTCAACTGTTAAAGACTTAGACAACCCTCAAAGGGAAAGCGATTGAATTCATTTTTGCTGAAAGTTTGGACAAAATTCTTCGTAATTCAAGCGTTATATTATCACTAAGAGACTGAAATTTATGAAACAACCTACAATCGTAGAATTCGTACGTCAAACTTGAAATATTTAAATTCTCAATTATTTTAAATGCATATGTTCCGTATATTTTAATTTTTTTATCGGTATGATACAACTAGTTATGAATTTATTAGAAACTTATTAGTCTTTTTCAATATTTAATTAATGAGATATGAAAATCAATTGAGATTTTAAAATCAACAAATATATAATTTTCGTTTATATATACCATAAAAAGCACTGAAAAATAATTGTCTGCGTATTTTTGTTTATAACAACTAAATAAGATCTAAATATCATATTTCGGTACACATACATAACAGTAACTCACTATAGCAGCCATGAAATTTTCGAACAAATAGTGTCATTATCTAGAGGTTTGACTGTACTCATAGTTGATGCTCTTAGATTCTCCGGGATATCAAATAAACGAATGTAAGTTATGCAATTAGAAAATCAATATTGTTACCACCTTTAGAATCTGCGTCACGTCATCGAAGGTTTCAATTATATTATCAACTAGATGGCCTATGTGCACGGGCCCAACACTTTAGATTATAGTGTATTTATGTATATATAGTTGTTTTTAAATAGTGATAATATATATATATTATGTTCAAAACACGATTAATATAACATTGTAGTTTGTGCTCCGTATCTAAAATTTTATTATATTAATGTTTGCTATGAACACAAAATGGGCAAATTTATTAATATTTTTTAAAAGAGAAGACTTGTTTAAAAGGAAACTATTTTCTTCTCTTTGAGATAAAACAATAGCAACATTTAAGCATCAATTGATACTTTCAATTTTAATTCGATTAATTTAAAAGTGTAAAATACTTATTATTTTTTATCAAATTTTGATTTGGAAAATTCTAATTCAAATTATTAAATTAATTTTACATGTTTAAAACGAAACAAAGTAGAAATTATTTTTTTATTTAAACGAAGAAATACTATTTTTTAATTTTTAGTAAATATTCTCGGTTTAGCTTATTTTACTTGTCATGTTGTTTTTTGCATGGTTTTTTAAGAAAACGTCGATTAGAATTATAATTTGACTAATTTACCTTATTCATTATTTGATCTGCATTTGATATTTTTTTTACGACATTAATTTCCTTTCACATTTATTAGAGTAAGAATAAAAATAAAAAAGTAATTAAATTCTATCTTATTTTAAAATATAAATATTTTAAGTATATTTATTTTAGTAAACATAACAAATAAATGACACGGCGGAATAGCAAATACAACAGTTTAATATCTAGATTAGATCTCAGGCTAATATAAAAAAAGAAAGAAAATTGTATGGTTTGACTACTTAACCTTTTGAAGAAAAGCAATTTCATGGATTGACACGCACGTGGTAATGAATTCATCATTATTGACTTAATGAGATACATTGGAAATTACATGAATATTATTTGATTTTTTAATAGGGGGTGCACTATTTTTATGCATATATATACTATGTTTAAAACACGATTAATATAACATTGTAGTTTGTACTCCGTATCTAACACTTTATTATATTAGTATTTACTACGAATACAAAGTCTGCACTTTTTTTTTGACATTTTTTTTTAATATGGGGTTCACTTTTTTTTTTTTTGATATACTTGATTTTGTTAATATGAGGTCCACTTTCTTTTACCGTGAGTTTGGAGATGGTGGGATCCACTTTTTTTTTTAATATGGGATTCACTTTTTTTTTATATATATTACTTGATTTTATCAATATGGGATACTATGTTCAAAACACGATTAATATAACATTGTAGTTTGTGCTCCGTATCTAAAACTTTATTATATTAGTGTTTGCTACGAATACAAAGTCTGCACTCTTTTTTTTTGACATTGTTTGTTTTTTTAATATGGTATTCACTTTTTTTTTTTATATTACTTGATTTTGTTAATATGGAGTCCACCTTTCTTTTCGCATGAGTTTGGAGATGGTGGGTTCCACTTTATTTACTTTTTTTTTGTTAAATATTGGTTGGTATTTAATACGGGGGCCACACTTTTTTTTTTAAAATGCTTAATTGATTGGTGTTTTTTTGAATTTTTTAATATTGGCTGGTGTTTAATATGGGGACCACATTTTTTTTAAAAGTATTTTAAGTATGTTGCTGTACAATAATTTCATTTGCTCCCACTAATAAGTTGATACGCATGTGACAATAAATCCATCATTATTGATTTAATTGTTTGATTTTCTAAGCACTTTTGTATTTTAAGTATGTTGCTGTACAATAATTCCATTTGCTCCTCTAATGGGTTGATACGCATGTGGCAATGAATCCATCTGGCTATATGGGCCCACAATTTTGTTTTTCAAAAATTGGAAAACGGGTATATATATAAGTATTTTAAGTATGTTGCTGTACAATAATTTCATTTGCTCCCACTAATGGGTTGATACGCATGTGACAATAAATCCATCATTATTGATTTAATTGTTTGATTTTCTAAGCATTTTTGTATTTTAAGTATGTTGCTGTACAATAATTTCATTTGCTCCCTCTAATGGGTTATGTGGCAATTAGTCCATCATTATTGATTTAATTGTTTGATTTTCTAAGCACTTTTTTTTAACATTGTTTATTTTTTTAATATGGGATTCACTTTTTTTTTTAATATTGCTTGATTTTGTTAATTCGGGATCCATTTTTTTGCCCCGTGAGTTTGGATGTGGTGAGTTCCACTTTTTTTTCTTCTCTTTTTTTTTTATTACCGGTTGGTGTTTAATATGGGGCCCATAATTTTTTTTAAATATTAGTAGTTGTTTAATATATGTGGGCCACAATTTTTTTTAAAAATATTAGTAGTTGTTTTTAAATATTAATAGTTGTTTAAAATATGTGGGCCCACAATTTTTTTTTAAAATATTAGTAGTTGTATGGGATCCATTTTTTTTTCCCCGTGAGTTTGGATGTGGTGAGTTCCACTTTTTTTTTCTCTTTTTTTTATTACTGGTTGGTGTTTAATATGGGGCCCACAATTTTTTTTTAAAATATTAGTAGTTGTTTAAAATATGTGGGCCACAATTTTTTTTTTTTTAAATATTAGTAGTTGTTTTTAAATATTAATAGGTGTTTAAAATATATGGGCCCACAATGTTTTTGGGCCCACAAACGGACGACGAAGGGGCACCAACTGGTGCTTCTATATAGTAGTAATAATAATACAACTGAAAGATGGAATATTTATGATAATACGTACTACAATCAAACCTTTCTATAATTGCCATTCATTATAACAACCTTTCACTATAACGGCCTGATTTTCTCCGGAATGGATTTTTCATGTTATGTTTTATTTCTTTATAACAGCATTCTGCCTATAACAACAATAGCATCCATTATGACGGTTCACTCTTTGTAAAATTACCTCTCTATAACAGCCATACTCAAATAGCGTGTGATAATATTTTGTAAGAAATATATTATGTGACAACAAAAGTGTCGATGAAGAGCCTCAACCTACTGCTACTTGGAGATAGAAGAGTCAACTGTTAAGCACTTAGACAACCTTCAAGGGAAAGCTATTGAATTTCCTTTTGTTGAAAGTTTGGACAAAATTCTTCGTCAGTTTAAGCGTTATATTAGACTAAGAGACTAGAATTTACGAAACAACCTACAATTGTAAAGTTCTTACGTCAAACTTGAAATATTTAAATTCTCAATTAATTTAAAATGCATATGTTCCATAGATTTTAATTTTTTATCTGTGTGGTCCAACTAGTTATGGATTCAGTAGTAATTTATTAGTCTTTTCAATTTTTAGTTTATAAGATATGAAAATCAATTGAAATTTTAAAATTTACAAGTATATTGTTTTCGTTTATAACAATAAAGTACAAAAGGTTAATTGTTTGCGTACTTTTGTTTATAACAGCTAAATGAGATCTAAATATCGAATGTCGGTATACATGCATAACAACACCTCACTATAACAGTCATGAAATTTCCGGACAAACGCTGTCACTATATACAGGTTTGACTGTACTACCTTTGGTGGCTATTTTTTGTCGCCCAGACATGGAATTACGGACAAAACTAAAAGATTGGAAGGCGGCTGGATTTTTTTTTTTTTAAAACGAGAGTATGGAAGGACATACAATAATTGTAAAAAAAAAAAGAAAAAAAGAAAAAGAAAAAAGCACATACAGTATGGGTGTGTAGAAAATAAGTGAATTTCCAATATTTTCTCATGTTCGTTTGGTTAGTGGAAAATAAGTGAATTTCTTATTTATTTTCTCATGTTCGTTTGGTTGATAGAAAATAATTTTCGGAAAATACTCATCCAAGTCTCACCAACCCATACCCCCACCCACTCACCTATGCCCCCCCACTCCCCACCCCCGCCTCCAAAAAAAAATTTCTTTTGATTTTTTTGTTTTGTTTTTTGCACCCTCACCCCAACCCTCACCAACTCCAACCCAACCCCATACCCCCCACACCCCACTCCCACCCACTCCTACGCCCCCGCTACCCCCCCCCCCCCTAATTTTTGATTTTTTGTTTTTTGCACCCCACCCCCAATCACTCTGTAACCCATACACCACCCCCTCCCCCTACCCACCCACCCTCCCCCCCACAACATTTTGTTTTAAGTTTTTAATTGTTTTTCTGAATTTTCTACACGACCACATCCCCATCACCTCCTCCCCTCTTGCGTGGAACCCATACCACACCAACACCCCCTCCCCCCACCCCAACATTTTTTTTGGAAGTTTTTTATTATCTTTTGCGGGTTTCTACACCCCCAGACACCCCTTACCCCAAAAAAAAAATCTTTTCAACACCCCCCCCCCCCCCAATACTCCATCACCCCCTCCAAAAGTTTTAATTTTTAACCACGCAAACATTCATTTTTATAATTGTCAACTTTTTTTCAATTTTTTTTTGGGGGGGGGGGGGGGTGGAGTGCAAAAAACCAAAACAAATGACAAAAAAAAAATTAAAAACAAATATTTTGGGGGGAGGGAGGGGGGGGGGGGGGGGGGGGGGACGGTGCGGGGTTAAGGGGTTCAAAAAACCAAAAAAATGTCAAAACTTCTTTTTCAAAAATATTAATTTTTTTTGCGATGGGGTGGGGGAGGGGTAGGGTGCGGAGTGGGGTGGGAGTGAAAAAAAAAAGGTCAAAACTTTTGTTTTCAAAAAAAATAATTTTTTGTCCCGGGGGGGGGGGGGGGGTTAGGGTGCGGGGAAAAATAAAAAATAATGTCAAAGCCTTTTTTCCAAAAAAAAAAAAAAATTTTTGGGCGGGTGTGGGGGGAGGGATGGGGTGGTGCGCGGGGGGTTGGGAGTGGTTGAAATTTGGTGGTTGGTGGAATGAACTCGTGAAAGGAATAGGAAAAATCTTATACTAGTTAGACTTAACCTGTAACCAGCTCTGTTTTTTGATTCTGTCTCAAGTCTCACCTTTCTTTAGAAAATTATGAGAAAATCTTTTCAGACATATGATATTGTCGGGTGGAAGCCCTTATCTTATTCCCGGGATGAAGAAAGTCAGTTTTGAAATCGTTAATTTATACTACCTCCGTCCCAATTTGTATGACACATTTCGTTTCTCGCAAACTGCATAAACTTTGATTAATATTTTAAGATGTATTTTTTCACCAAAATGATACTAGAAAACTTGTAACTCTTAATACTTTTTATTTAGTTTTCAAATATATAAATTTTAATGTTAAAATATTAAATTAATCTAATTAAATTTAACTTTAAAATTTAGTCAAATTGACTATCGAAAATCGAAGAGTGCTACATAAATTGGCAGGGAGAAAGTTATAAAAATAGAGCCGGTACTTATAAAGGATATCAAAGCATTAATATGTAAATAGCTAGGTAAATAAAGTAGGCTAGTATTTTCCTAATAAACGATTATTAACGTCTAACTTTTTCTCCTTTATTTCAAACTGGTACTTTAAAGTTCTAATATGTATCACCAATAGTGTAAAAAGAATTATTCTACCTAATTAGTATTATTATTGTTGTTGTTGTTATCAATAATTTTTATTCTTATTATCATTTTTATGTCTTTGTGGCGTCTCATCTTCCTTGACTCAATCAAATGATAATATTCCTTTAATTTTATGTACTTTATAATATCTACTACAATATCAATATTCACTAAACTTTGAAACATCTCAAAATCATCCTAGCTATTTAAATAATATCGATTATAAAATTTTTATCACATACTGAATAATTAAATAATACTATTAATGGTATTATGTAGTATAAAATTATATTTATCCGAATGTAAAAGCCCAAAAATACAAGGGAAGAACAAAAGCTTTATATGGACAGACCTACCTTGAGAAATACGAAAAGAAAAATAGTAACTCCTCTACACAAAGTATAGCATAACGGGTGGGGTTGATTACGTTTTATTTTGAAATTTTCACTACATATTCCAGTTCAATTGATAGTTGTGTAGAAAGAGAATTATGATCAAACTATGTTTGGACACAATATAAAACTTATAATCATGCTTTAGGATACTGCATGGGTAAAAAAATGTACCTGACACGTGGACCAACAGGTAGACGACAAGTGTCAGTTTATTCAATGACGAATAAATATTAGATAGTAATGCCGAGCATAGCATTTACGGAAAGGCAACAGATTGGGTCAACGGTGAGAACATTAACAGAAACAACAGATAAGACCCTCTTTATTGCGCATTAAATGAAATTAACGCAGTAAAGGCTGAAACGGTTATTAATGGCAAGAATCAAGGAAATTAAATGACAATCATTAATTCATCAATGACAAACACACAACGGGAAGAGCACCAGATAGGATCATATACCTATAAACATAATTTTCATCGATAGAAGAGGCATCCAATTCTTACTGAAAAATACACTATTATCATTATTTCTTGCTTATTGTCACTTTTATTCTTTGGTCATCAAGCTTTCTTTCATTCTTGAAGATTAAGAACTACGCTATTGTTGTTCATCAATATTGGAATAAGTTTGCTCTTTCCTTTTTATCTATCTATTCTTTATCTATTTTTTATCAATAATTTAGAAATTACTTACCTTAATTCTTTTATCTGAATCAAATTACTACCAACTATAGTTAACCTCAGCACAAATTCAACTATTTGAGTTAAATACGAATTTTGACCCAAACAGTTTGGCGCCGTCTGTGGGAACTCTACAACTGGCTTTGTAATTTGATCTCAATTTTATCTATGTCTACGCAAACGTTGTTATTTTTGGTATGATTTTGTGTTTTCGCATATTGATACATATATCCAATAGCAAACATGAAAGTCATCGCCAACAATTATAGCATAAACAATTTGAAGCTATGTCATTACGAAGACACATTGTACGAGATATACCCTTCAACCGGGGTTAATTCCGATTGAATTTTAACAAGTAAAGGCAGGAAAAAGGATGTGCGGGAATGAATACATGCTACATTGTTAGAGTATATGTAATTCATACCCAAACAATGAGGGACTATAATTAGGGACTGTCAATATGCATGTACACACTAGGTACTGCTAAACATAAGTTACAGTACTTTAGTCTCAGTAGGTTTTCAAAATCGCACATCGGAGCACATGCCGCGAACATGATCCCGATTCATGGAGCGATTATATCAACCTTAACTACTGTTACATGATCTCGATTCATGGAAGCGATTGTATCAGCCTTAATTATTGTTATTAAAAAAAATATTCAAAATAGGGAAAACACAATAGAAGGATACTCGGAAATATTCAAGGTACACATGAGTCAACTTTTCTACTTAAAAGATCGCAGGGATCTAAGAATCAACAATAGTGATCATTGAAAGCAAGAATCTAAGAATCGGAAATAGTGATCATTGAAGGCAAGAATCTAAGAATCAACCATGGTGACCGAAATTGGATGGTACCACGAACCAAATCAGCACACACTTTTTCAAGATTCTTAACGTTCTTGGAGGAAAGAGTGATCCTAATCGTGGGAACCCTCTCTGGAATCCTCCAAATCTTTAGGGGATGCCGATGCAACATGAAGCTCATGAGTAGCAGCTCGAAGAGATGCAGTAAATTAAAACCTGAAGTAAGAGCTTCTTCAAAAGCCTCATTCCGAGATTTAAGGATATCCACATCACATTAAAGGCGCAGCAGCTTACACCGAGAGTAGCAACGATCACGAGAAGCTTCAACACTTTTAAAACAATCTTGAAGGTCCGCATAAGATGTGCTCAATACCTGTATTGCATTATCCTGATGCTGTAGTGCGTAAACTGCATCCTCCAGGCGCGACATCAAAGCAGCTTCAACAAAGTCAGAATCCTGAAGGTCAGACTTAAGCTTTTTTATTTCTAACTTAAGCTGCTCGTTTTCTTTTCTCATTTTAGCGGCATGGGATGAAGAGGCCGTTGAAAGAGAGTAACCTTGAAGAAGCATCTAGGATAAACGAACCAAGGACAGCTCTGCATTACCGTGGGACATCCTTGGCAACGGGAAGGATCCCGAAGAACTTTCTTGTCGGAAATGGTTGACGCTCTTCCGAGATGACTCTCTCGCCAGTATCTCGGGATTAGGCAGAGGAGGAGCAACGGAATGACGAATATCAGCTTGGATCTCCTCCTCATCATCATCTATTATTATTACATCCCTCTTTCGTTTCCTGTTTGAAGGTCCGAGCCTTTCTGTAGGAAGAACTGAGGGAATAAGTCTTAAAATCCTCCAAGAACGTGTAACATCCCGAGAGGCTCCCAACAAACCGGTGATCAAATCAAGAATGTCCGCGATTTCATTTGGATTGACGGGACTCGAAGTTGGGTTCCATATCTTCAGGAAAACATCATCGGATGGGCGATAGAGTAATTCTGTTCTAATCTTAATAAATCGCTTCAAACGATCCACGTCACCGGAATCAGTAGAATTGATGAGATTGCGTTCTCCACGGGTAAACAAATGAACGTATAGATGGATCAGATGATCCAGGGTAAAATGAAGATTAGCCTTAATGGCTAGAAACTGAAGGCAATAAATTAATCGCTAGGAATCAGGGACAATTTGGCCAACACACACATTGTATCGGCGGCAAAATTCCTCAATAACAAGAGGAATGGGTAACAGAAACCCAATAAGAAAAGGAAAAACGGGCATCAAAGTAAAACCATCAACATGGTTATGAAGTTTTGTCCCGCTGTCAACAGCCAAAATAACATCAGGACCCAAACCACATTCCTGAGCAACTGATGTAATATCTTCAAGAGCAATAGAGGATTCAATATCCTCTATGGGAGAAGAATGGTGGAAAATATCAAAATCATTGGAGTAGTCGGAACGAGTGGGAAGACAGGCATTAGCTAGAGTTTCTAATTCAAAAGGATTTGATGGAATTTTCGAAGGATTTTTATCAAAAGAAGACGACATGTTCAAAAAAATACGAAAAGATTGCAAGGAATAATTTTAGCTTCAAACGACTTATGAAAGGAAAGAAGACTGTGAAATATTTGATTAAGGATTCACTTTCTTATATATTCAAAGGAGGAATATGAAGAGTTGGGACTAACAGTTCCAATAAAAAGCAGCTTTTATGGCTAATTATGAGACGTTACGCGAACCGAAGAGGATCATCGAAAAACTAAACTGTCTTATTAATCTTAGTCATATCCTATTTTCCCGCCAAAAGTACGTGGGAATTGAAACGTTTCGCCGAAGAAGAAGAAGGGACTATACACACAGATGACAACGTTTTGTGTAATAACTGCGAAATAACGGCAAAAACATTAAGTACAAGCGTTTACAAAAGTTAATCATTATTAAAGGAATATGGCAATTTAATTGCAAGATACCCTTTCAGATTCCGATCTTTTGGGTATCCCCGAATCATTTAGCATCACGTTTTTTGAATTACGACTCAAAAAACTTAAAGGGCTAACGTAATCACGTCATGCTATATGGGAAGGAAAATATTATCTCCGAATATTGGAAGATGCCAGGCATAACTAAGTTTCGCTCACCCAAATCATTAACGATTTAAGGTATTTTTGCCTTCTGTATTTCAAAATTACTTTGTGATTAAGTAGTTAATGGATTATTTGAACTTCGTTTTTCACAAAGTAGAGTAAATCTCTCATTAAAAACAAAGCCCTATTCTTCGGCATTACGACTGAAAGAATTTATTCATATTGAGTCAGATGTCTAAACCATCTTTCCGAATATATTTTTGCGGCAAAATTGCAAATCTTCTTACAAGTATTCCGAGGTCGGAACTCTGGAACAGATTGATCACCTGGGAAAGGTTCTAACCAAAGAAATCTTACAAGAGATTTATCATAAAAAGGAAAATGTGAAAAGGTTCATTCATTGTAAAATCTGCACAGAATGAAACTACTACAAAATAATTAGCGGAGCAGAAAAACAATCAAACACCAAAGGGGAAAGAAATACAAGAACTTCTGAAATGATCTAAGTATGATCCTCATCAGATGGAACTTTCTTTCCAAAAAGTAAATCATCATTTGCATCCCCAGAATCGCTTTCCTCCTCTGCCTCATCTTCGTCATCCTCTTCAGCATTGTCATCTCCGAACATATCACCAAGAAGATCACGAGCATCCTTTAACTTTTGCTCAGCAGTAGCAAAAGCATCAACATGATCAAATGAGGAAAGGTCAAGTTTTTTCAGAAAATTAGAACGAGTCTTAAGGACTGCCAGGTTAACAACTTTTTGCTTTTTCATGGCATGAATTTCTTCCAACTGTCACTACTAAAAAACTGGCAAAATTCGACGGATAAAAAACCGACGGACTGTGTCGCTTTGAAAAACCGACGGAAAACTGACGCAGTGCGTCGGGTTTGTGTATTTCTAATTTTTTTTAATTTTTTAATTTTTTCCGCAAAATTTTGAAATTATATTTCCGCCAAATTTTTTTAAAATATATTAAATAATTTATAATTCATTTTGTTTTGTAAAATATTAATAAACGATTTTTTTTAAAGAAACCGACGGACCGTGTCTGTTTTTTTTTAACAATATGATAGAAACCGGTTTGGCATATCATTTGCTATCTTCCCCCCAAAAAAATCCACTTCTCTCTAAAATAAAAAACCCTAACCCGCCGCCCACCCCCCTCTGCCCACACCCGCCACCTGCTGCTACCCGCCACCCATCCGCCGCTACCTACGCAGCCCAACCCCACCTACCCCAGCCCCGTTTTTAACCTGTAATTTGAGGTAGTTTCTTTTAAATTAGGGCTTTTAAAATTCTTTCAATTTTATTTTTATTTGTAGATTTTAGGCCTAATGTTAGTCTATTTAGCTTTGTTAAACATCATTTGTGATGTTATTAATGTTGAATTTGTGAAAAAATGTAAACTTTATTTGACTAGTTTACTTTTCATTTTTTTTCCGCTTGAGATTGTGCTATATTTTATGTTCATTGTCAATGTATTTTTGTTAGCTTAGTTATCATTGGTTGTAATGTTATTGATGTTGAATTCGTGCAAAAATGTATACTTTATTTGACTAGTTTTTTTTTTTTTGGTTGGAATTGTGCTTTTTGTTAGAATCCATAAGTTAGTAGAATTTTTATTGAGCATTCAAAATTAGAATTGATTGAGATTGTGCTTTTCAAAGTAGAATTGTTAACTTATAGTAATTTTATAACCTCAAAACTAAAGTGTAGACTTTATTTGACTAGATTTACTTTTCAATTTTTGAAATTGGTTGGGATTGTACTTTTCAAAGTTATATTAAAGTTAGAATTGTTATTGAGAATTCAAAGTTAAAATTGGTTAGGATTGTGCTTTTCAAGGTTAGAATGTTAAGTTGTAATATTTCTATAACAATATTATAACCTCAAAACTATAATGTAAACTTTATTTGGCTAGATTTACTTTTCAATTTTTAGAATTGGTTGGGATTGTGCTTTTCAAAGTTATAGTGAAGTTATAATCCATAAGTTGTTAAAGTTAGAATCCATAAGTTATTAAAGTTAGAATTGTTATTGAGAATTGAAAGTTAGAATTGGTTGGTGTTTTGCTTTCTTAAATTATTGTTAAATTTGTGAAAAAATGTAAACTTTATTTGACTAGTTTACTTTTCATATATATATTTGCTTGAGATTGTGCTAATTTTTATGTTCATTGTCAATGTATTTGTGTAAGCTTAGTTAGAATTGGTTGGGATTGTGCTTTTCCAAGTTATATTAAAGTTAGAATCCATAAGTTATTAAAGTTAGAATGTTATTGAGAATTCAAAGTTAGAATTGGCTATGATTGTGCAATTCAAGGTTAGAATTGTTAAGTCACAATATTTCTATAACCTCAAAACTAAAATGTAGACTTTATTTGGCTAGATTTACTTTTCAATTTTTAGAATTGGTTGGGATTGTGCTTTTCAAAGTTATATTGAAGTTATAATCCATAAGTTGTTAAAGTTAGAATCCATAAGTTATTAAAGTTAGAATTGTTATTGAGAATTGAAAGTTAGAATTGGTTAGGATTGTGCTTTTAAAAGTTATATTAAAGTTAGAATCCATAAGTTATTAAAGTTAGATTTGTTATTGAGAATTCAAAGTTAGAAGTGATTTTAAAAGTTATATTAAAGTTAGAATCCATAAGTTATTAAAGTTAGAATTGTTATTGAGAATTCAAAGTTAGAATTGGTTGGGATTGTGTTTTCTTAAGTTATATTTTAAGTTAGAATTCTTAAGTTAAAATATATTTCTATAACCTCAATAATTTGTGAGTATATTTTTGTAGATGGATCGTATGTGGATGTATCATATAAATAATAGTGATCGTGTGGGTGTACACGATGAATTTGTTGACAAGTTTACACACATGCAATGTCACTTCACCCTTTTCAAAATGAAGGGGTAATTAGGTGTGCTTGTTGTCGTTGCCTGTGTAAGAAGTATTTGAAACCGGAAGCGGTTAGGGTTCATTTATATAGTCGTGGGGCTTATGTTTTAGTTTGGATTTCATAATGGACTTATGTTTTATGCTTTATGGAACTAGTTAATGGTACTTTTGGTTGGACATTTAAATATTTTTGAACTTTCAAGGTCTATTTAGATCGTATTTAATGTGTTTAGATAGTGTTTGATGTGTTTGATTGTTACTTAGGGTGATTTTATGTATTGTAGCTCTTTTAGAATTGATTTGGAGCATTTTAATGCTAGTTTTAAGCAGCTTTTGGTACTGGTTCTGTGCAGGTGTGGCCGCAGAAAATGCATGAATTGCATGCAGGAAATTTTCCAGAAAACCGATGCAGTTCGTCGGTTTTCTGGAAATTAATTTTGAAAATTTTCCAGAAAACCAACGGAAAACCGACTCAGTCCGTCAGTTTTCTGGAAATTAATTCTTAAATTTTATGAAAAAATCGTCGCACTGTGTCGGTTTTTTATTTAAAATAAAAAATTTTAAATAAGATCATAAAATATATATATTGTTTTAATATAAGATCAAAAATCAGAAATTAAAAAAACGGACTCAGTCCGTCGGTTTTTTATTTATTTTTTATTTTTTAAAATTATTGGATAAAACCCGACGGACCACGTAACCGACGTGGTCCGTCGGTTTCCAAAAAGCGAGGCTATGTAAACCGACGGACCGTAAAGGGTCGGTTTCCCGTCGATTTCATTAAAAAAACCGACACGGTTCGTCGGTTTTTCCCCTTTTTTTAGTAGTGTGTTTAACCTTCTGCTTATACTTGTCTTTTCGGTGTATAAGTTGCTTCCCACGCTCTTGCAAGTCTTCTGTTTCTCTCAAAATTTTAGCAATAAATCTATTTTTCTTTTCCAACGAAGTTTTCATCTCGAGATCTTTCTCGGTGTACTTCCCCTCAAGCGCAATTATGTCCTTGTTACTTTGATTTAAGTCAATCAAAGCGCTAGTTAGATCTCCATAATCTTGAACGCTCTTAACTTGTAATTACTGAAATTTTGCATCAAGCTCGGCGAATTTGGTATTCCGAGAAGATAATCTATCTCGGAGACTCTGGATTTCCTCATTTGCTTTTTCAAATTTGGCTTCCGTTTGTATGAGTTTCACACTTAAATTGCCAATAGCCGTATCCTTCTCGGAGATATCCTCTTTCAGTTTGGGGAAGTTAGACACCTAATCTCGCAGACGTTCTAACTCCACTCTATATTCATCAGCTTTTGCCTTGGCTTCAGACAATTCCGTATCAAAGCGAGATTACTTCGCCTTCAGAGATGACAACTCTTGAGTTAGAGTAACATTGTCTTCATTGAGTTTATCAATGTGCTTTGATTCACCCTCAGAATGCTCTAGACTTCCCACCAAATAAGTCATAGCCTGCAAGAAAATCATCAAAAATTTATAACGAGTTAGGAAAGCGTGATGGAGAAGAATTTATAGAAGAGATTGAAAAGAAACATACCTGGATCATAAGCCCTAAAGCAATCATGTTCATCTGGTATGAAGGCATGTCCTTTAGAATGGCGTGTTCTTTTGGCCCTATGAAGTTATTGGCAAAAGTACTCATCACATGAGGATTAGTCAATAAATTTGCCTCATCAGATAAACTGAAAGATCGGGTATGATTAACAGTAAGAGGAACAAAAGACTGCATCCACTTGACTGCAGGATCATCAGCCCGGAGAGCTTCATCACCAGTATCAGCTTCATGTGAATCTTCCTGAACAGGTCATTTTCCTTCTACATAATCAGAAGCTCGACCTGATGAAGTAGCAACATCGCAGGGGAGGGTGTCAATTTTAGAAGAACTGTCAACCCTATCCCGAGAGGTATAAACTTTGAGAACAACGACAGGCTCTATACCGGCAACATTGGCGTCGGATATGTTAGCAGCAATAAATGTGTCTTGGAGAGGTACTTCAGAAACATTATGAATGATCATCAACTCAGGAATAGTAGCAGATAAATCATCTTCCTGAGAAGTCATTTCGGGGATGCTAGGTTGATCTTCAAGATCCTTCGTCGGGGATGCCTTTGAGACATTTACCACATCAATAAGAGAAAGGTTAGTTCTTCTTCTTTTCCTCAAAATTAAAGGCCTTTCTTTCTCGGAATCTGTGCTTTCAATGCAAAGCCTACCTTCAGTCTTCCCAATCACGGAAGGCCCAGAAGAAGATTGCTTCTTCAATTTTCTCCTCTTAAGAATAGGTTTATCAACATCCTTTGAACCTTCAGCCTCTGCACTCGACCTTTTTCTGACAATGGAACGAATATTATCCAATGCCGAGTCATCATTATTTGGAAGAATTAAGGCTCTTGACGATGACCTCATTTTGCCGGAATGACCTGACAAAATAGAAACTATGAATACAATTGTGATCACGAAAGGAAGATTAATAAAAATAAATACCTTTATTTTTTATGGAATCATCCAAAGTGCGAATGCCACGTTGCACTGCCATTGATTCCCAAGTACTAGCCCGCGCCGAGAATCGGATCATTGTTTCTGTAAATTCATGAGTATTCCCTGAAATATTTAACTAGGGATTAAAAGCTCTCGCATTCCACTTCTCCGGAAAAGACCCGGCGTCTCTACTCACTAACTGGTGAGTAGGAATAAACACAAAATCATTAAACCATAAACTGTCGTGGCTATCTTCATGATCCTCGAATAATTGATTCTGGCCCCTGACCCTAAACATTATCATAGAACCCCTTACAAAACGAAGGGAGTTCAAATATAAAATATGATCCAAGGTAAGTTGTACATTGGCAAGACGAGAAGTAACAGGCCTCTCTGATTTAGGAACAAGAATCTCCACATGGTGGTCCGCCCAATGACACCTTTCAATTACGGAAAGGATATGATCTTCAGTAATGTGAGATTTAATCCCTGACATCATCGTCATTTTGTCACTGTCAGATTCATATTCGTTTATCTTCAAGTTAGTAGTATGAGAAGGATGTTTGGGGAGTACACCATCCACAGGAGGAAGATTTATCTTTCCAACACTAGTACTAGCAGATAAAGAAGAAGACCCAGTAGATGCAGCAGTAACAGCATCACCCATCAATTTCTTAGGAGGCATTCTATTTTTATGTTTTTAGCACCTATATGAGGAGGAAAGGCATCAACAATAACTGTCTTTTCTGGCAATTGCTCTGAGAAGATGAAGGAGAAGACATGATTAAGGGAAACAGAGAAGAAAAGGAAGTAGAGGAGAAGAACTTTGGAGCGGAAAATTTGAGATAAGACAGTAGAAAAAGGTAAAATTTGAACTTTTGTATAAAATGTAAAGCCGCCATCATTACCTTGGGAAACGGCGAGAAAACAAAAGGCACAGTTACAGCCACGTGGCCCACGTCTAACTTCATCATTTAATGCAAGTCCTTTCAACTTTTGTGATTATGCCACGTATTCATCACCCCAGTGGGCCACGATCTGCCGCCAGTTACAACGTTTCCTCTTCCATGGAAAGAAGATTCAAATGTGTAGATTAGAGAGAATTGATGAAAATCGGCGAGACAATTTCTCGGGAACATCTTTGTGATGAACCCGAAAAATCGAGGGACTATCTGTATGGGTAAAAAAAAAAATTTACCTGACACGTGGACCAACAGGTAGACGACATGTGTCAGTTTATTCAATGATGAATAAATATTAGATGGTAACGCCGAGCATAGCATTTACGGAAAGGCAGCAGATTGGGTCAACGGTGAGAACATCAATAGAAACAACAGATAAGACCCTCTTTATTGCGCATTAAATGGAATTAACGCAGTAATGGCTGAAACGGTTGTTAACGGCCAGAATCAAGGAAATTAAATGACAATCATTAATTCATCAATTAATGATTGCCATTACAAACACACAACGGGAAGAGCACCAGATAGGATCATATACCTATAAATATAATTTTCATCGATAGAAGAGGCATCCAATTCTTACTGAAAAATGCACTATTATCATTATTTCTGTTATAAATATTATTTATTATTGTGGATGTCTATCTTTAGGAGAAATATTAGGGTTAGTGACTTTGGGATCAAGTCACTTTTCCCCTATAAATATAGAGGTTCTCCTTCATTGTAAATCAATCCTAATAAGAGAAATAAAGAATTCCCCTCTCTTCTCTCTTACTCTACAATATTCTTATTCTTGTTTTATTATTTTATAACACGTTATCAGCACGAGTCTCTAATTTGGTGGATGATTGTCTCAATCAAGATCAATCGTTGTTAAGGTGTTGTATATCTACTCTTTTGCTACTTAATGTTCTAATACATGAATACGTATGGATAATCTTATCCCACTTACTTAAACATGGTTTTTCCTTTGATATAATGATATTAAAATATGCTGTGAAGCATTCTTGACAAAGAGCCAATGGAAGACCTTTTAAAATGTTGCAGATTTTTATTTGATATAGGCAAGTCGTGTTTTTCCAGTTGACATAAATAAATTGTTTTGAGTTTTTATGGTGGGGAATGTCACATAAATTCTGGCCACCATCAGTCGTAATATTTTATAAATTTGTAATTGTAATTGAAGATTGTTAGAGAAGAATTCTCTACATTATACACATGACTCGATTTGCTCCTGAAGTAGCAATATCTTAAAAGAAGTTTTAAGCTATCATAAATTGATATGGTTATGACACATTCAAATGATTATGTTTCATTCTTGAAGAATGAAAACTTTTGATAAATGTTTTAAATACAGATCCATTCCCTGAAGTGAATGTGATGATGTTTAGTAAAGATTATAAATACAGACGTTCTCTTGGCTATGAAAATATCACGCCTCATCTCCAGAAGAGGTGGAATAGTTAGAAAAGATATTCTAAATATTCTACATTTTATTTCTGAAGTAAACAAATATGCTCTCGAAGTAGCAAACTCTAAAATCTTCTCCAGAAGTAGCAAATTTTGGACTTTACCCCTGAAGCAGTAAAACATTAAACTTTGCTTGACATAATAAATCTGAAATTTACTCGAAGTAGCAAAACTCTGAAATTTACTCCAGAAGTAGTATATTATCTCCGCCAAAGTTACGTTTCAATCCCTTCTATCCGCAAGGTATGATTAACTACTGACTTCTTGTTTGCCTATACACGCTTACCATCCGAAGCCCTTCTGTAATTTCATATTATTTTAATCCTAGTTAACACGTTTTGTTAGTTTTTGGACTTGTATAAATATGACATGTGCTTTTTCTTATAGCAAGTATAACACTTCACATGACCATTCAGATACTAACGGAAAGTCTAATTTTAAAGTTAGACCAATTTCAATTTGATGAAAATCTTTTGCGACGTATTTTCTGCCTATTTCTAGTTAATTTTGAGTTGATATGAGGCATATGATTAACTTAAGGCTAATGTTTTGTGGCACTAACTGTATAGGTTAAAGCTACTATGGATAACATCTACTATGGATAACAGACTTTTAAGAATTGAAAAAAAAAACCGGATATTACATACGGAAATTCTTATTTTCAACAAACAGTAGCATATATATAAGTTTATTGATGAGATCAAAATATACTTGTGCAATTTTATTACTATGGATATGCTTGAAGTTTATTATAATTTGCTTATCCACAATTGTTATTATGAATTTGCTTATAGACGATGGTGTTAATTATATGCTCGTAATATTTTCATATGTTTATTGTGCTTGAGTAAAATAATGAGCCGCTAAAAATTATATATAAAGCTCATCTAAATGACCAAGTTTCATTCCTCGAAGTGAATGAAGAAATACCACAACACACCTCCTGAAGAGATAAAATAACAAAGGATATAGAAGCTATTTTGTGGTATGAAGGTCATTGCTGCACGTACCTGTCGTACGTCAAATTATCTTGGATACCTTTATAACGTATCATTCCAAGGGATTTTGTAGAATATTTTCTATTATAACCACATTGATATAGCATTGGTTAGTTGTTATTGATTTTCCTAGAGGAAATAACAAATTCATATATTTTTCTTGATCAAGGATGTAATTTTATGTGGTCACCGCTAAGATACAAAATATTTAGATGTTAATAGCGAATCTCCCTGAAGGAGATGTTTGAAATACTAAAGTTTAGAGCATAATGTTTATTGTTAGTTATTTATGAATTTATTATCTTTAAAAGTAAATTTGTTTACTGTATTCTTACATGACATCAGAAAGATCATCAAATTCTCTTTCGTGACACCAGCAGTGTCTAAGCAATATTTGGTAGTGCAAAATTAGTGACCAAGGTCTCCAGAAGAGCTTAATTTTTTGTGCACAAGAATCATGACCCAGCAGTGTCCAAACAATATATGATTATGGAAAGCATATTGAAAGCTCCTGAAGAGTTTATCTATTATTATGTCATTCTTCTTGTATCGCAATATAAAAAAGTTGTTATGATCGAAATACAAGTTGTAGTAAACTCGAAGTTTACTGATAAAAATGATCAATACTACAAAGGATTGGAAGATTGAATATCTTCAAGTTACTACAGGTAAGAAATATATTTATGAAAGGTTGCCCGATTTGTACTACAAATATAAGCATGATGAATCACATGAACAATAAACCAGAAGTTTATATTGATATAAAATTCATGTCATAGTAAACCAGAAGTTTACTAAAACAAATAGCACATGACATGGTAAACTTGAAGTTTACTAGTATAATTAATTTTATTAGTCGGCATGAGCGATTTGGTCATCCCGACTCAAATATGATGTGCAGATTGAGTATTTGACATATATTGAAGAACTAGCAGATTCTTCAATAAGTTATTGTTGTTGCTTGTTCTCATGATAAGTTGATTATACTGGCAAAAGTTGGGATTGAGTTCCCTAAATTCTGAAAAAATATAAAAGGTGAATATGGGCCCGTTCACCTGTTATGTGATGTCTTAAATAGATGCATCGATAAGACGGTCACATGTGCTTTTATTGTCAACCCGCAGTTTGACATATGCAAAGTTACTTACTCAAAATAATTGAGTTGAGAGCACAATTTTCAGATTATGTAATCAAGAAAATTCATCTTCTTAATGCTGGTTTATATCCAAGCTGGTTTGGCGTTAAATGCCTCTACTAAATAGCTAAACCATTACTTATGAGAACAAAGCTTCATGTGGTGATCTGAAATATAATATATTGTATACAACATCACTTGTATGCTTCAGACCAATAAATTATGATAAATTCTCTCCTCACAATTGTTTCAGGGTTAGGAACCAAATGTTCCATCTAACAGTTTTTTATGTGTGGTATATGATTAATGAATCTACCATGATGCACAAAGATGGATTCCCCCAAAGAAGATGAGATATATGTTAGTTTTTCTAACATAAGGGGGAGAGAATAAGCAGTTGAGGAATATGTTATGAATTATCATTAGTATGATCCTCATTTAAAGGATAATTCAAGCCAAATGCTAGAAGCATTTACTGACCCAAAATTAATTTCTAATTTCAGCTGCAAAATGCTCCTATTAAATTCATGTCCCTGAAGGACAGAGTCTACAACATGTATGAAGCGTGGGAGACTAATCGGTTCCAAACGCAATAATCATTGAAAAGAAAGAGGAGCAAATGATTAATGATCATTTTAAGGAGGCAATGTGCTCTTGAACAGCCTACGACATAACACTTCATGAAACCTCATGAGAGATTTAGGTACCTAAAAATAATGGAAGTGATGAGATCTCAATAAGTTATGTCATATTGAGAACCGATACAAATGATATATCGTCGACGATATCTTTGGTACAATATAGCGCAATATTGTAAAAGATTATGAGGATCTAAATTCTATTGTGAGGATCTAAATTCTACGTCTATTAAAGCATGCTAACGTAGAAATTATTATCAAGTGAAATGACACATCTTGGTAAGCATAAAACTTATTGGACTTATTGTCTAGACACCAGAAGATGTCACATATTTAAATAGAAATAGATTTTGTCACAGCCTATATGAATTACTTGACAAAATTATATGAAAATTCCTGAAGAATTTGAATGCCTGAAGCATATACAAGTTGTAGAAATTTGTTTATAATTCTCATATGAATTAAGTGAAGCAAGATGAACGCGATTTTATCACCTTAATGAATATTTACTGATTAAGGGCACAAATGACTCTATTTATCCTTAGGACTTTGTGAAAATCAAAATCTGTCACATTGTTGGTGCAAGTTGATTACTTGAATATTATTGAAACTCTTGAAGAGTTCTCAAAAGCAATTTATTATCTGTTGAAAGAAGTTGAAATGAGAAACTTGCAGAATTTTTTGGTCCTGAAGTGCCATATCTTTATGCAATTGATGCATTTATATATTTTGCTATGACAATGAAGGATTATGGTCATACGATGTTGTTTTACATGACAAACAAATCATATAAAGATAACATCTGTTTATAAAGCAAATCAAGAATGCACTTGGAATGATTTCAACAATATTATATGCTGATGCAACTCTATCCAAAGACTGAAGATGCAACAACATACATAGTCCAACTAAAGAGTGGATTCATAAAAGGACAAAGCTCATTTCACCAAAGTTGTTCTTCACAAACGAGCTCCAAAAGAATGGTGATACCAAGGTGCAACAAATTGTTCGAATGATAATATGACCGATGTATTCACCAAGTCTATACCAACTGCAACTCTCGAGTGAAGATGTGAAGATTCAAGTTTTTGGATTGAAGTTCTCATCAGGGGGAGTTAATACGCATTGTACTCTTTTTCCCTTTCAAGGTTTTTGTCCCACTAGGTTTTTCCTTGTAAGGTTTTTAATGAGGCAACCAAATAGCGTATTATTAGAAATGTGTACTCTTCTTCCTTCACTAGATTTTTCCCCATTGGGTTTTTTCTAGTAGGGTTTTAACGAGGCACATTATCTATCAAATAGACATTCAAGGGGGAGTGTTATAAATATTATTTATTATTGTGGATGTCTATCTTTAGGAGAAATATTAGGGTTAGTGACTTTGGGATCAAGTCACTTTTCCCCTACAAATGTAGAGGTTCTCCTTCATTGTAAATCAATTCTAATAAGAGAAATAAAGAATTCCCCTCTCTTCTCTCTTTCTCTACAATATTTTTGTTCTTGTTTTATTATTTTATAACAATTTCTTGCTTATTGTCACTTTTATTCTTTGGTCATCAAGCTTTCATTCATTCTTAAAGAACTACGCTATTGTTGTTCATCAATATTGGAATAAGTTTACTCTTTCCTTTTTATTTATCTATTCTTTATCAATAATTTAGAAATTACTTACCTTAATTCTTTTATCTGAATCAAATTACTACCAATTGTAGTTAACCTCAGCATAAATTCAACTATTTGACTTAAATACGAATTTTAACCCAAACAGATACTATTTTCAATGCCGTGACACGTGATCGCAACTAATAATCACAATTCATTTTTGTATAACATTTTTCTGCCAGACTGCTAAGATTAAAAAAAAATAAAAAAAATTGGGCGTGGATACCTGTTTAGAATACATTGTGTCGTCCAGTTTACGATGACTATTAACAATAGCTGATTGCTTAATTTGTATTCTTCTGGCGAGGGAAGTGCTAATTTGGTGGAGTACTGGGTGATTAATTTTCTTTCATTCATCCTTGAGGCTTCATATCGTTGTTGTAGTTTGAAAATTAGCACAAATTGTTGTAAATCTTGAGAATGTCGTGGTTTTTCCCAAGAAAGTTATGCATAAACAATTCCAGCGCAAAATGCTGGTACGTCAACATATGATGTGAGGATGACTGCTGGAATCATATTTTTGCTAATCTAGCAATGCTTTACTTTGTGTAGAGTAGGAGTACTATTTTTCTTTTCGTATTGTTTCTTTCTGCAACCATAGATAAAGATAAATGAAAATCGAAAAGCTCTAGCTCTTTCTTCGGTTTTTTTTTTTTTTTTAATACCATTTCCCCATAAGCCACTGCTTGACACTCTTCTGCCACGTTCAAATCACAATGGCCTTTGGCCCATATCAAAACCTTTGTGTACAAAAACTAAAGAAAAGAAAAGAAAAGGAAGCAAGCAAAAAGCAAATGTATGCTAGAATTAGCTAAACATATTTCAATTAATATTCAAGGCCAATGAAAATGGCCCAACGTAAAGCAGCCTGGCATTTTGATTTTGAGTCCGAAAAGCAGTAAAGACAAAAGGACCAAAAGTGGTCCTATCTTGCGAATGGCATTTTGAGTTCGAAAAGCATTAAAGACAAAAGGACCAAAAGTGTCCTATTTTGAGAATTGCATGTTGAGTACGAAAAGCAGTAAAGACAAAAGGACCAAAAGTGTCCTATTTTGGGATAAACCGGACCTAGATATATTTGCATGCTTTATAAAACCTATGCACTAGCCTTATAGATCTTGATAGAGCAAACTGGAGACACGGGTCCCTGTTGATGAGCAAGAAAAAAGTTATATTAACACTTGAATTTGTGGGTGAAGTAGAGTAAAAAGTCAATTTAAAGTCACAAACCTGTTGTGGTGGTAGTGAATCATGCTCAGGAAAGCGCAATCCTATGGAGGGTTTAGCCACAATCTCCGGACTCTCACACCACGCATCATAAGCATGTTGGAGTTTCCGCTTGTATTGGCGCATCTGCATTATAAATTTTGGATTCAAAGACAAAAATCTGTTCATAAAAAAATAAACACATTGATCCTACTGCTACACTGTTGCAAAGAGGAGTAACATTATGGACTTTTTTCACCAAGTAATATCGTCAGTTCATTGTTGTGTTTCACGACAGAAGTGAAATTGTTGTAGGAAACCAAAAAAAGACTTCTCTTTTTGTTTCTATAAAACCTCCCAAATAAATCAACTTTTCTGCTAAATCCTTGAATACATTTACATTTCTTTTCATTTGTATATCCACTTCTCTAAATTACTACAATCAAATATTGTGAGAATCACAAGCTATGGAGCTAAGAGTAACGTCGAAAATACTGCAGCGTTGCACTATTGCTAACTGCAGCACAGTCAAATCAAATGAAATACAATGAAAATTTTCAAAATAAAACATAATCAACCCCACCCGTTATCTACCCACAAATTTGTGTTGTATATTACAATTAGCATATGCAAATGGTAGAAATTACGTGTTAGATGGACTCAGGGACTGTGAGCATATTTGTAGAGGAGGAAAAGTAACAAAATTATGAGAAAAGACCAACCTGACACAAGGTTTCCTGAGTAGGCCTTTCAACCATAGCAAATACATTCAAATCGTAGACAGCACCGTCGCCCGTTCTTGACATTGTGGGCAGAAAATTGGATGTAGCCCCTCCTTGTCATGCTTTTCACACTCCCAAAGTAATATCCAGCTGACAAGACATGACATGTGATACGCGTGAAATGCCTACAACGAAGAAGAAAGTTCAATTAGTGAAATTTTGATTCGTAATCACTGAATCACATACTAAATAGACATAACAAATTTACAAAAGTTTGATACAAAGATGATGGGTATTTCCTTAAGTTAGTTATTTCCATTCAGAAGATGGTTGTACGAGTCGTTTTGGAGAGGATAATACTAATATAATCCCTTAGGTATGGGTATAAGAGTATCTTCGTCCCTTAAACTATATGCTAGTGAACACAAAACATGCTTTATGTTTATAAAAGTGGACATCTTTGGTCTAATCCTAATAATTTTTTTGAAACTAGCGGAAAAAATCCTAGAGCTAACGGCAGCTGGTCATTCTTTCACTTTTCTGATAATTTTCTCACTTCTATCGTTTACATATATGCTATTTGTAATTTAAACCACAAAGGGTTTGGGAGCTAGTAGATGAAGAGACATAATGGGTGTGATAAATTTTCTTGTTTCACTTTTTTTTTACTCTTATTCCATTCAAACAATTAAATATTCTTTGCAAAAAGTATAATAAAATATAACTCCATCTTTGACTAGAACTTCAAAAAATTCAAATAAGGTGAAAAATATTTGGTTTCCTACAGCATCTTCACTTAACAGTCATGGATCTCAGCCATGAACTGACAATATTAACTGGTGAAAAAACAAAGGATCAATTACGTGTTTAATTTTTTATGACCAGATTTTTATCTTTTGAATGTGGAAATTTGCTGCAAAAAATAATCCCCCCGTCTTTTTTTCATTCGTTTTAACAGTTCTGTTAAGGGTAAGACCAAAGCATACTATATGTATGAAATTTTTCCTCCTAAATTATTTTCTCTTCTGATTAAGAAAACCATAAAAAATGTGAGGGGATATTGAAATAAAAGAGTTTAAAGGGAACATGAGATTACCCCTTTTTCAAAACCTCTGAAGGCACAGGAACTCTTGTTGAAAAGTACTCCCACATCTTTACCTCTGAAGCATGTCTTGTTTGCAAATCTCACATATTGAGTAAGAAACTGCGTCCATCTTTTCCTTTAATTCTTTTGCCTTGATGGTTTTAATACCCCCCTTTAGTATAGCCGCGTCGAGATATTGCGAAAGATTTGGAAATCTACCCAATGTGTTGGACCAACGAAAGGTCACAATACCAAAACTATTTTCTCCAACATCAGACACTTGTTCCTTTGCCCTCCACTCACACCATATCTTATTTATTGCATTTCCTTCAACGTTCTTCCTTAGCATTATTTTCCCAACTCCAACAACAGTAGTCCTCAGATCAACTATTTGACCATGATGGAGCACTTTAGGGATGATGAGATCACAGTGATCAGCATTGTGAAAGAAATGCATGCCATCATTGAATGGCCATGGTTCATCTTTTTGAAGAGTATCATTCACCACTTTCAAAGTTGTAGCATGGTTTTCCTCTTTCAAGTGTTGGTTCAGGTCCTTGTTCGTTTTGAAGTTAACTCTACACGCTAAACAGCGAAAAACAACTGTTTCTCTATTTCTTATCACCTCCAGAAAAATGGTGACCTTTGTCAATCAACTTAGTGAGATTCGACCTAAACCACGTCTCTTTTTCTGACACAGAGATCGACATTTTGGGAAGAGGGAGGAATGATTTTCTTTAGAGCGTTTGGGAAAGAAAATTCCTACTGCTTTTTCTTGGTTCATACGAAAAACTTTCTTGAAAGTTGAGCTTTAAGTGAAGAGCACAAGTAGGGTGGAGTAGTATCTTTTTTTATTTAAGGGACACGATTAGCTCAGGTGAAAGGCCTAGATCTGTTGATCTGTTCCACGTGTCCATCACATTGAATTGTCCATATTTTAACGGTAGTAAAAGGTAAGGGAAAAATTAATAAGGATAAAGGGAACAAAAGGAATTGTCCGACTTTCTACCAGTCTTGGCTTCATGCAAATTGTTTACTATCTGGCTTGTTTAGCACACTTTCTTTTTCTTTTCTTTTTCCATCTTCAAGAATGTTTTCTTGCCTCTACTGTTCTCGCAAGTTTTGCACTTCTCAAGCTCTAGGTGGACACCAAAATGCTCACAAACGTGAAAGAGCCGCTTCTCGTCGTACTATGTTCTCCACCACTGACTCCGACCGTAATAATAACATGGTACGCTTCCATTTTGTTCAGAACAACAACGACAAGATGGAGCCCACTATGATGCCTGAACAAAACATCATGGACAATGGTAAATGGTAACACTAATTACCCTTTCACTAATTACTGCTGTCTCCAAGCACCACCTTCAAACAATAACAACTTTAACCCTTTCTCTTCCACCTCTGACGGGTTTTATGCTCCTCCTCCACCGAATCTCGGACATCATGTTTATTTTAGTACTGGTGATGCTGCTACTCTTTCGAATCCACAGGATTTGTCTTCCTTTGATGAACGCCAACTCGACCTTACTCTTCGTTTGTAGGAGAAACTGATCAGGTACTGTGCTGCTTGTATCATGTATGAGCTCATAAAGACCCTGATGTTGTTATTCCTACTTCCAGTTGCTTGTTCAGTTATAACTCAAAAATTTGACACTGCTTTAAAATTTGATTCGTCATCTTATTTTTTTAACGCCATGTACTGTGCAGTGTGCTCAATAAATAATCTTTTCATGAAATCAAAGAAAAAGAATCATATATCCATCTTATATTTTTTATTTCTAATTTTCTTTATTATATTATTATCAATTAATATAAGATGACGCAAATATGGCTTTTTATTTACTATTCAACGGGCTTAACATCATCGTCTGCTACTTTTTCTTTTTCTTTTTGGCGCGGATTGCCCTTCATACGGATTGGCCTTTAATATTTGCCCCTCAAAAAACTTGTCTTTCATTCTTGTCCTTATTTCTCATTTAATAAAAATTTATGAGTCGAAGTATCCTTGTCTGCTGTTCTACGAAATCAGAGATTTTGGGTTTAATCCCCAGCAGAGGCGATGTATATGATGTTTCCGTACAAAAAAAAAAATTCACATTTCATAAGTTTAAAGAACCTTTGCCTTGTCCGGCATAAGTTTTGTAGGAATTAAATTGTCCAACATAAGTTGTATAGTAACTAATTTGCAAGGCACAAGTTTACAGAAGTTTTTCTTTGTTCGGCAAAAGTTCTGTAGGATTATAATATCCGGCATAAGCGGTGTAGTAACTAACTTGCTAGGCACTACACAATTTATGCCGGAAAGTTTAATTCCTACAACAATTATGCCGGACAAGGTAGAGTTTTTATAAACTTATGTTTTGTGAAATGAGGACATAGATAATGGTAGCCCTTGAAGTGGTACATTTAGCAATTGCGATATTCTTTGTACTGTTGAACATATTATCATTTCGGGCCAACAATCCAAGAGATGATATTAGTGATAGGTTGTCTCTAATGATCTTCCATGAGTAGTCCCTACCAGGATTAACAATGTCAAGATTTGCCACTAATGTGTAGTTAGTAGATCGATAGAGTTGTATACCAGAAGTAAATTACATTTGAACACTCAAAGACAACACAATTTGTCTGAATGTTTAGGCCAATAGCATTAAGATACGAAGTTTGTTGGAAGCTTGACATGGTGGTGTAGCTAGAAAAAAGTATTTTATTTTATTGAGTGCTCTAGTTTTCAAATCCAGTCAAAATGTTTGCCATGTAGGTTGACATAGTTGAAAAAACATGTAGGCTGACTTAGCTGAAGAAACATGCAGGTTAACTCAGAAGATTAATCCATAAAGTAAATGTTTTTTATTTTTTTATTTTTTAACTTTTGCTAATTATATTCTCCATATTAAACTGACTAATAAGGCTCGGGTTAACTTCACTCCTTGAAGGCCTGGACCACCATTAATACTCGTTATTGTCCCAGCTTAGTAAGTGGAGTTCTTTTTTGCTATTAGTAATCCTCCAAATAAAGTTTCTTTTTCTCTTTAGATTCTATTAATGTGTTTGGGATAGATACGCGAATCTGAATGTATTGCATGATATGGCTAAGAATGTTATTGAAGGAGGCTTTATAGATAGAAGGGTACGACCTGCTAAATTTTAGTTTTTCAACAAGTTAACTTGGTGTTTAGATCATCAATAATAAATTAAAATTCAAAATTAGTCGGATTTTAATGGAAAATGGAAAATTCTAAATACTTACCAAAAATATTGCTAAACTTGATTGATATAATAATATTAGTAAAGTAAATTATGTAATCCTTTTTACAGACTTTACAGTAGCTGGGAAGATAACTTTTGATTACTATAATTAATTCTCTGACCAGAAACTTGATTAAAGTCATATAACATGTTTAAGATAGTCGTGTTTTTGTTGTTTATCTGAGCCACTACGGTCAGATCATGGATAAAACAAAAAGTGGAAAAGCTTAGGTCCCGTTCCTCCAATCTTATGGGGGCCAGTTCTGTGTTTTTTTTTTTTTTCTTTCTCTCTCGCCTTTCTTTAGAAAATTATGGGAAAATCTTTTCATACACATGATAAAAATGTGGGGTGGAATTCGGTGCCTTTATCTTATTCCGTTGATGGGATTAAAAAGGTCAGCTTTGAAATCGTTAACTAGTATGAAAATAGAGCCAGCAATTACTCCCTTCGTTCGTTCACTTTTACTTGGTTACTATTTTTTTTTATAAATTTTTATTTATCAATTTTCACATATTAAGGTAAGATAAATAAAAAATTCTTATTTTACCCTTAGCATTTATTACTCATTTTCTCAACTCCAATATAATTATACACCATTTAATAGGAATATTGTGGTAAAATACCTATCTTAATCATTATTTCTTAAACAGTATGAAAAGTCAAAACATGACAAGTAAAAGTGAACGGAGGGAGTAATTGCTGTTATCATCATCCTTTTTATTCTAATTACTAGTAGTATCATTTTTATTGTCTTTGTGGCATCCTATCTTCCTTGACTCAAACAAACGGTTATATTCCTTTAATTTTATATTTTTACTATAAAATATCTACTATAATATCAAATTTCACAAAATTTTTGAAACATCTTAAAATTATCCTAGTTATTATGTCGATTATAATATTTTATGGACATACTGAATAATTTAATCATAATACTAATAGTATAAAACTATATTTATCCGAATGTAAAAGCCCAAAAATACAAGGGAAGAAAGGCTTTAGATTTAAAAATCAAAAGCTATGGACAGACCTAAAAGCTATGACCTACATATGTAAAGGCTAGAACATATTCTGTTAGGGAATGTAATTGCTTCTATGAGGACAGTGTCATACATAGTCAAGGGCGGAGCCAGCCCTTCGGGTGTGGGTTCGACCGAATCGAGTAGCTTTTGTCCGAATCATATATTTATATTAAATTTTTTGCCAAATATGTACACATCATTAATTAAGAATCCAGTAACTTTAAAGAATTAGAATTCTGAACCCATAAACTTCGAATCCTAGCTCCGCCTCTGTACATAACGTGTCTTGAATCGGGTTTTTCAAGTTCAAATCTGTTCTATCTTTATTATTATTACTATATTTGTTTGTCTGTTATTTATTCTTTTTAACGTGATCATCTCTAATATTTTATTAACAATTTCAGAGTAGAATTCTAAATTTTAGTTAAGAGGAGATGATAATTGAGAAGAACAAAACTTAAGGAAATTTAATATTTGTTGGCAAATTAAGGAAATATTTCATCGCGTAAAAAACTTATTCTCTACGTGGTTATTAATTCTGCAACATTTTCATTTGACAGAATTTGCTGTCTCACAAAATTAATTTATGAATAAAGTTTGATCCATGAAAATTGTCTTTTCCATGCTTCAACTTTGAAGGAAGAACAGTAGTTGTATGGTCAAATTGAGAAATCTAGCAACTATGAACAAGAAAGGCTTTTGTATTTCGAATGAATGATTTCCAGTACAAGGGCAGTGTATTTATACACATGCCAGACACAGTATATCGTGCATATCAGCTGTATACAGCTAGATTCCTAATGGAACAATAAGACTTACAACTTATCTCTAAAGATTACATCTTATCATTAATAATGATTATCTCTTAATCAACCTTATCATAATCTAACTAATCCTATCATGAACCTTATCATGATCATTATCATGAACCTTGTCATGATCTTCAACACTTCCTCTCAAGCTTAGTGGAGGTGCATGCACCACTCTTAGCTTGTCTCTGAAGAACCTGAACTGATCATTTGCTAGAGCCTTGGTGTGAACATCAGCTAGCTGATGCTTAGATCTAACAAACTGAGTGACTAGCTGGCCTTGAGCTACCTTTTCTCTCACAAAGTGATAATCCAGTTCTATATGCTTGGTTCTAGCATGCAGTACTGGATTTGTAGTCATGTACAGTGCACTCATGTTGTCACAAAACAAAGTTGGAGCAGACTTAACGTATATTCCAATATCTTGCAGAATGTAAGTTATCCATGTGAGCTCAACTGTTGTGGCAGCTAAAGCTCTATATTCATCTCCTGCACTTGACCTTGCAACTGTGTTTTGCTTCCTAGAGGACCCGGACACACAGTTTGCACCAAGATATATGCTATAACCAGCGGTGGATCTTCTTGTTGTTGCACAACCTGCCCAGTCTGCTTCTGAGAACCCATAGAGTCTGAAGGAAGACTGAGATGTAATACAAAGTCTATAGCTGATAGTTCCTTTCACATACCTCAGTATCCTTTTCACAGCTTGTAGGTGCACAAAGTTGGGATTTTGCATAAACTGGCTTGCAAGATTCACAGCATGGATTATATCTGGCCTGGTTAATGTCAAGTATTGCAAGCTTCCCACAATACTCCTGTATAATGAAGGATCAACTGCAGTCCCAACAACTTCTTGTAAACCATGCTTCTGAGCCAAAGGAGTATGAACAGCTTTAGTGTTTGTCATGTCCACCTTCTTGAGCAAGTCATTTGCATACTTGTGTTGATTCAAGTGGATTCCTCCTGGAAAGTAATTCACCTCAACACCTAAGAAAAAACTCAGTTGTCCAAGATCCTTCATAGCAAATTCAGTGCCTAACTTTCTCACAATCACATCCATTTGCTTAGAGTTGCTGCCTGTCACAATTATGTCATCTACATATAGCAGTAGTAATATTGTTGCTTCTGAACTATGAAGAGCGAATAGGGATGAATCAGCTCTACTGCATTTGAATCCAAGATGAAGCAAATATAGACTGAACCTTTCAAACCAAGCTCTAGGAGTTTGTTTGAGACCATACAATGCCATTTTCAACAAACAGACATGTTCAGGATATTTTTGATCAAGAAATCCTGGTGGTTGACTTACGTATACTTCTTCTACAAGATGACCATGAAGGAATGCATTTTTAACATCTAGCTGTCTTATAGGCCATTTTTGAGTGACTGCAACAGACAAGACAATTCTTATGGTGGTTGCTTTTATAACAGGACTGAAAGTTTCTTCAAAGTCTATTTCTTCAAGTTGTGAATAGCCTTTTGCAACTAGTCTTGCCTTGTGTCTTTCTATTGATCCATCTGGTTTCATTTTAGTTCTAAACACCCATTTTGACCCTACTACATTCATATTAGTAGTTCTAGGAACCAGAATCCAAGTCTCATTTTTATACAGTGCTTGAAGTTCTTCCTTCATGGCTTTTACCCAATGTGGAGTGTTCAATGCTTCTTTGAGTGACTTAGGCTCACTATGTATAGTGTTTATCCCATTAGCAGACAATGAAGGATGGGTCAATTTTAGGTGTATGGCTTTTGACCTGGTTATCATGACATGATCTGTTGCTGACCTTGAAGCCTGTTGCTGAGAAGGAGCTTGATCAGCCAGTTGTTGAGGAGGGACTTGATCTGTAAAAAACTTGGACAGATCAACTTCAAGCTGGATTCCCTGCTGGTTTTCAACACTGATTTGTTTAGTCTGTTGCTGATTACCAAGATCATGAGCTGCATCATGAACTATTACATCATCAGCATCACTATGAGCTGCATCATCAGGATTTTGAACTTCATGAGCTGCTACATCATCATGATCACTATGAGTTGTATCATCAACATTTTGGTCTTCATATTGAACTGCTACATCATCATGATCATTATGAGCTGCATCATCAACATTTTGAACTTCATCATGAACAACATTTTGAACTTCATCATGAACTGCAACTGCATTTTATTCTGATGACAAAGAAGCTGATTCTTCTGATTCTGGCAACACTTCCCCTGAAGTATCATATTGATCAACACCAGGAGTAGGCAATACATTAGCTGCATTCTTTGATTCTGAGAAAAAATAAAAAAATGTTGCAAGGTGAGTGGAACCTGCAGAAGAGCCGTCAATACTGTTTTCCTGCACATAAGGTAAAGTTAGTTCATCAAAGACAACATGTCTTGATATAAACACTCTTCTGGTAGATGGGTGATAGCATCTGTATCCCTTGTGGAGGCTGCTGTAACCAATAAACACACATGGATAAGTTTTTGGTGAGAACTTGTTGTTTCCTTTGATGTAGGGAAAACACCCACAACCAAACACCTTAAGGCTATTATAATCAGGATGTACTCCATGTAGTCTATGAAAAGGTGCTTCCTTCCTAAGCACTGAGGATGGCAGCTTGTTAATCAGAAATACAGCAGTAAAAAAAGCTTCTACCATAGAAACATAGGCAGCTTGGCATGAAACAACAATGTTAAACCAGTTTCCACCACATGCTTATGCTTTCTTTCTACAATACCATTTTGCTCAGGTGTGTTTGGACAAGAAATGTGCCTAACAATAACACAACTCTCCAAATGATTAATGAACTGCAGACTAGAGAACTCACCACCACCATCACATTGAAAGATCTTAATGCACTTGGAAAACTGGTTTTCAACCATTTTTTGAAATTTGACAAACACTTCAAAAAATTCTGATTTCCTTTTTAAGGGATATAGCCATGTGAACCTACTATGATCATCCACAAATAATGCATGGATTTTCATCAAAGGTTCTCTTTCAATTTTATTTCTCAAACCAAAGGGAAATTTACAACCTTTTCCCATTTGACAACTAACACAAACAGTAGGATTCTTATTCTAACAAGTGATATTGATACACTTATTTTTGTCTAAAACTTCTAAAAACTTAGAGTTTGGATGCCCAAGCCTGGCATGCCAAACATCACTAGAACTAAAACTACTCCTTCTTGTATGTGTTGTTGTCAATGCTAGCAGGTTGTTGTCTTCCAGTGCATAGATGTCTCCTCTCTTAGTTCCCTTGGCCAGATACTTCCCTGTTTTCTTGTCCTTTACATCAAAAGTGGATTCATCAAACTCAATTGTACATTAATTGTCCTTAGTTAGTTTACTTACTGACAGTAGTTTCTTCTTAAGTTCAGGAACAACTAGGACCTCTTTCAATTTTAAACCAGACATGCTTCCACTACCAATGTGTGTAATTTTGAGTTCATTTCCATTTCCTACTACTACCTTATCATTTCCTTTATAAGGTCTCAGATTAGACAGTTTACCTGAGGATTTTGTCATATGAGCACTTGCCCCTGAGTCCATATAGGCTGCATTGTCTCCATGATTAGACTCATTCAAGTTGACTGATGTCAAGGCTTGAGGCAAGTCTTCTGATGCTTGGTATGAAAAATCCCACTTGTAAAAACATTTTAGTGCAGTGTGATTGTTCCTACCACATATTTGACAAGCATCAAACCCTTCCTTCTCCTTTGAATGATTTGCATTTGTCTGAGCATTTTGGTTCCCTTGATTTGCACCTTGTCCAGCTGGTCTGAACCCTCTCCCTCTTGAGTTGTAGTTCATGTTTCCTCTTTTATTATAGGAGTTTCCTCTTCCCCTATTATTGTTTGACCTTTGAGCAGTAAAAGCTGTGTTATGATTGACTTGTTATGTATCATCTCCATCATCCTCTCTAAGATCAAATCCTCTCAGTGCATTTACCAACTGATTCAAGGTTGGATAAGGTGGCTTGCCAAGCATGATTGTCCTGAAAGTTTTGTACTTTTGACCTAGTCCTCTTGCAAAGTTGATTACTTTGCTGTCCTCATCTACTGGTTTGTGTATGGCTGCTAAGCCATCACATATGTTCTTGAACTCTTTCAAGAACTCATCAGTAGTTTTATTTCCCAATTTAATGGTTTGAAGTTGTTGCTTCAACTGAAACTCTTTATCCTTAGTGGCCTGAAGGAAAGTCTCTTCCAAGGTTTCCCACATTTCCTTTGCAGTTTTGCAGCCTACAATAAGGTACATGGTTTCTTCTGATAAAGTACCAGAAATCCAACTTCTTAGCAACACATCTTTTTGTTCCCAATCATCAATATTATTGCATTTTTCATTAGTTTCTTCACTGGCAGGAGCCTTGTCACTGCTTGAAGTAGTTTCTTCAGTGACAGCAGTGGTTGGTTTATCCTTGATGAGATATGCCAATCTCATGACTTGCATTAGTTGCAACATCTGAGTTCTCCATATCAGATAGTTTGAGGGCTTAAGTTTTATGGAAAATGAGGCAATGAGGTGGTGTAGTGATGAGGTTGAGAGTGTGTTTGATGCCATTTCTTTGGACAAAGGTTTTGAGCAAAGTTTGATGATCAAATGGTTATATGCGGAAGAAAAAACTTAATGCTCTGATACCATGAGAAATCTAGCAACTATGAACAAGAAAGGCTTTTGTATTTCGAATGAATGATTTCCAATACAAGGGCAGTGTATTTATACACATGCCAGACACAGTATATCGTGTATATCAGCTGTATACCGCTAGACTCCTAATGGAACAATAAGACTTACAACTTATCTCTAAAGCTTACATCTTATCATTAATAATGATTATCTTTTAATCAACCTTATCATAATCTAACTAATCCTATCATGAACCTTATCATGATCATTATCATGAACCTTGTCATGATCTTCAACACAAATCTCTGCCTTATACATCTGGTCTTTAGAAAGTGACTTTTCCTTCTGACCACGTTTGGTAAATTTCTGGATATATGTAATTGTTTCCATGCTTGTCTCCTTGCGGAGAAAAAAAAGTTGCACGAAATTGATCCTTTCATTTGACCAAGATGAAATTCCTTCAAGTATACCTTGGGACAATATTTTTGTATTCAGTGCTTATAAGTTTTCTGCCAGGTGCTTCTGTTTCTCTTTATTTTTTCCTGTTTTTGTGGAAAATTTGGGAGTACTGATCTTCAAAGGCAAGACTCTTTAGCGTCGCCAAAATATTGGGCATTGGACGTGTCTGCCACTATGTTTGTGAGCACTACAGATCCGCTGAAAAACTTACATCAAGTGAATGGACATTGAAAACGGAGTGTCAGTATGCCACAAACGGTCTAAGTGAAGAAAAACGTTACTCCGTATATTATAATCGGGTTCTATTTTTTGAACTTATTATTTATATGTTATTATTCTCTATATTTTCTTTTGATGAAGTACTCCAACTTCTCTCAGTAGCCATTTCATAAACATGAGTATCTCAAGATTAACTTATATCGTGTTATACATGCATGTTATGATTAGGAATATATTTTTATTTGTTTTTCAAAATGCAAATTATTTGGTGTACATATGTTACATATGATATTATGTCTAGTTTACTTTTGGAAAGTAAAGCGGTGTGAATAAATTGTTTGTAAAGAAATATTTGGGCGTTATTTTTGCGACCATGTGTAAGCACCTACCGCTAAACTAATTTCGCTCTCGTGTTTATGGAACCTTTGTGGTTCAGAATTTTTTTTTTCTTTTCTTTTAGTGGGTTTTCATTAATCAAAGAAGTGCAGTTGACTCAATTATAATACACAACGAGTTTGGCTTAATTCACAGAAAATTAAACTTTCTACATGGACATTTTTGTAAAGACACATATCTATACTCGAAAATTATTATGGCATTTTGAGGTCATAAAAATGATATTTTCGTGTAGACACGATTCTGAAATTTATTAAAACTTTAAAATCTTACAAAATTTGAAAATTTTCTTGTGACTTGTGAAGAACATAATATTTATTTTTTGTGTGTCTCATTCCATGTTGACACCAATTAAAGTACGATAAATATTCTCTTTTTGAATGAATCTGCTTCATGCTTAATTATGCATGTGGTCAAGCCATATTAACGTTACAAAAGGGATTATGCATAGTAGTTAGTAGTGTTAATTTGTGATCTTTCTTCTATATGCATAATAACGTGGATATTGGAATTCATGCATTGACATATATAAAATGTGGCGATTAGCATTTGAATAATTGTTGCAATGTATATGAAACTGATATGTACGCTCAAATAGTTTAAATATGAGAGATTAAGCTTTTGCAACGCGAGGGCTTATTATATGATTATCTTAGTTGAAATTAAAAGAAGTTAGATGTGAGAGATATCATTATGCGAAAAACTTCCTTTCAAATGAAAATATTTCAAGAAACATGTGTTTCTTGATATAGTTCAGAATTTTATATATATGTTGTCACACCCCAAAACCCACCCTAGACGTGACCGGCATCCGACGTCATGAACAACATCGGAAGAACCTAAATAACACAATAACAATACTTGAACCCGCCAGGTTCAACATTCGCCTCCAACAGTTTATAAAATAAAGGTAAACAAATCCTGCACATAAGAATTCAATCAGCGGAAGTCTTTAGTTATCTAAACTTGTCAAACACAACAACGTGCCCAAGAGTTAATCAATAACTCAATAACTACCCACAAATGTATACTAGGGAGCTTCTAGGATAAAGGAATAATAGTCTGACTCATCGGGACGCAGCCCGGACAACTAATGTAATAAATAAGCAATCCAATAGGGTGTCCCACGAATGAATGTGTGGGCTCACCAAATTAGCCGCAACAGCAAGTCCTTTCTAAGCACCGGGAGTATCAAGAACCTGCTCTTCTCCGTTACCTAACATACCATCAAAAACAACAATGGTATGCCTGAGTACTTCATACTCAGTGAGTGCCTCGGGGACAATGAATAATACGAAAATAAAGTAAAATAGTACATGAAGAAATCAGTCTTGAGAATCATATAACACCAACGTAAGAACAATTATTCAGTCTATGTATCTCAATAAGAATTATCAAAACCAATTATAAATCCTCTTGTCAAGTTACAACTTCAAACATGCATTTTTAATCAATTAAGATAGTCATCAACAATTCCATAAGAGAATAAGGATGTCACACATGCCAATACAGGCCCAAGAACCAAGCATATCGCGCATAGCGCACCACACCGGAACATATAATTCTCGGTGGCTATCCTTCCTCCCGAATAGCTAGGCATAAATCACACCGGACTATGTAGTACGCGGTGGCTATCCTTCCTCCCGAATAGCTAGGCATAAATCACACCCCGGGTAGCGAACCCAGCGGTGGCCACTCTTCCTCCCGAATGGCTAGGCAATGACACACTAGGATCCATAGTGGCTACCCTTCCTCCCGAGTAGCTAGGCCAAACACAACAACAAAGTTCATAGCATAGAAGCCGATTCACAATTTGTCTCAAAGTAATCGCACCATAAAATAACATTAAAGTTCATTATGCCATTACGAAATTCCATATTTTCATAGATAATCTTGAAAACGTTTCCACTTCTTTAAACAAGATTCCTTTGTCATAGTTCCTTTGTAAAATCATCAATACCAAAAATTAACCATCATCACTGATCATCCCTTATAGAAGAAAATGATTATGATTTCATATACGTATACAGAGGATAATACAATCAAGGTTTAATGTGGGCTTGCCCCCTCACGCACATTAACCATTAATCAAAACATGTAATAAATTTCAAGAGTGTAAAACCAATTCATCATATCATTCAAAACATGCTTTTATAAAGAATCAATCTTTCAAGAGAGTTTGCAAAAGAGACATATAATTTACCTTTATATTCAAAAAGGATTTTATTTTCTAAAGAGACATACAAATCACAACCAAAGAGTTCGTAAAAACTGATAGAAACAGTATGTTCAAAAGAGACATACCTTAATTTGTTAAACAAGGTTTAACAAATCACTTTTCTAATGAAGAACACCCAAACCCTAGCTTGAATCTCTTTGGGAAGAATTATGTTGCAAACCTTAGGTTTTGGTCATAAAATCATGTTAGAAAGGGATTAGGAACTTGAATTCAACCTAGAATCATGATAACACTTACCTTGTATGATTCTTGAGGCTTGGGACTTGTTGTTATTTACTTTAGGGAAATTTTTCGTGAATGGGGTGCTGGGGAAATAAACCCCAAACCTTAGATATAACTTAAAACGCGTAAACCGACTTTTTGACCCGAAACCGACCCTGTTATGCGATGGTAGCGCGACGCACATGCATCGCACGACCATACTCAGATCATCAGTCAGAGAAGGGGTTTTTGTGTGATCGGCGTACGGCGTGGGGACATCGCACGCGCCCGCAAGCGCCCTCACAAGCGGCAGGTGTCGGTTCTGCACAGTGTTCGGTAAAATAGGCATAACTCTTTGTACGAAGCTTTTTTTGGGCTGAGTGACCTACCGTTGGAAAGAAATTTCAAAGATATACAACTTTCATCAAGGAAGGTTTTCCAAATTCGCAACAAAATTTCATGAAAATCGCCCAGAAGACAGACCTACCAAAACTTAGGCGAATTTAAGAACCCTTAAGGACTTCACTAGTTGGTTTTACTTCAAAATGACGATCCTCCACCCGAATTCATCAAGAATGGATTCATATAGATAAAATATCATCTTAATACTAGATTTTTACACATTCACACCTAGTTCAAGTTTACGAGGTGTTACATTATCCCCCCCCCCCTTAAGATCATTCGTCCTCGAATGAGGATAGTATTCTAGGAAGATAATTAACCAACACGAGTTTTAACCACACAAACACCTTGCGCACAAATAGCTCAAAACTCAACTCATACCTGAAATAGGGATCAAGTGAGGATATGTCTTCTTCATGTCCTCTGCCGCTTCCCAAGTAGCTTCCTCAGTATTATGATTTCGCCACAACACTTTGACTGATGCAACATCCTTTGTTCTCAACCTTCTAACTTGGCGATCTAAAATCTGAACTGGTTCTTCTTAATAAGACAAGGATTCATCAATCTCAACCTCTTCATAGTTCAACACATGAGAAGGGTCAGGTTTATACAACCTCAACATCGAAATGTGAAACATCGGATGAACCATGGACATCTCAGCCGGTAATCTCAACTCATAAGCTACCTGCCCAACTCTTCTAACAATCTCATAAGGACCAATGTAGCGAGGAATAAGCTTGCCCTTTCTGCCAAAACGCATTACCCCCTTCATAGGTGACACCTTCAAGAAAACTTTGTCACCAACAACAAATTCCAATTCCCTACGCCTCATGTCCGTATAAGACTTTTGTCTACTCTGAGCGGTTTTTAGTCGTTGCACAATAAGATTTACCTTTTCGATCGCCTCATGAATTGAATCAGGACCCAACAACTCTACTTCCGTTGGTTCAAACCAACCAATTGGAGACCAACAACACCTCCCATAAAGAGCCTCATAAGAAGCCATCTGAATACTAGCTTAATAGCTATTATTGTAAGCGAATTCCACCAAAGGTAGGTGTTCATCCCAACTTCCTCCAAAATCGATTGCACGAGCACGCAACATATCCTCCAAAGTTTGAATAGTTCTCTCTGCTTGCCCGTCAGTTTGAGGATGAAAGGCAGTGCTCAGTTTCACTCTAGTCCCCAAACCTTCTTGAAACGTCTGCCAGAAATGAGCAGTAAATTGCGAACCTCTGTCAGATATAATGGATGTTGGAACACCATGCAACCTAACAATCTCCTTCAAATATAACTTGGCGTACTCTGCAGCGGCATATGACGTCTTTATAGGAAGAAAATGGGCAAACTTCGTGAGTCTATCCACGATCACCCAAATTGAATCATACTTGGTCCTTGTGCGAGGTAAACCTGCAACAAAATCCATATTTATCATCTCCCACTTCCATTGAGGAATCTCAATGTTTTGAGCCAAGCCACCAGGCCTTTGATGTTCAGCCTTCACCTGTTGACAGTTCAAACACTTAGTCACAAAGTTAGAAATATCAACCTTCATGCTCTTCCACCAATAGTGTTGTTTCAAATCCTTATACATCTAGGTGGATCCCGGATGAACCGAATACTTGGAACTATGAGCTTCCATCATTAGTTCTTGTCGAAGACCATCAACATCGGGAACACACAATCGTCCTTGCAATCGCAGAACACTATCGCCAGTCCCAACCGTAAATGAAGTGTACTCACCCCTTTCCACTCCATTTCTCAGCTTTTCCAAAAGTTCATCATCATATTGCTTGAATTTAATCCTTTCTACAATGTCAGACCGTGATGGAGTGATTCCCACTAACTCTCCATCTTCAGTTTCATGAAGCCTAACCCCAAGACTGGCGAGCCTTCGAATCTGTTTCCCCATGGGCATGTCATGAGCACGCAAATAAGCCAACGTGCCCATAGATTTTCTACTCAAAGCATCAACAACCACATTAGCCTTACCAGGATGATACAAAATATTCAAGTCGTAGTCTTTTAACAACTCCAACCATCTCCTCTGCCTAAGGTTCAACTCTCGCTGTTTGAAGATATACTGCAGACTCTTGTGATCAGTAAAAACATCACAATGCTCACCATACAGGTAATGACGCCAAATTTTCAAAGCAAATACCACAGTAGCCAACTCCAAGTCATGAGTCGGATAGTTCTTCTCATGCTTCTTCAACTGACACGAAGCATAAGCAATCACCTTACCGGTCTGCATCAATACACAGCCCAAACTAATTCTAGAAGCATCACAATACACCACATATCCACCAGACCCCGAAGGTAACGTCAAAATAGGAGCCGAAGTCAACCTTGTCTTAAGCTCTTGGAAACTCTTTTCACAAGCTTCAGACCACTGAAACTTAGCAGTCTTCTGTGTCAATTTAGTCAATGGAGAGGCTATTGACGAAAAACCTTCCACAAACTTTCGGCAGTAATTTGCCAAACCCAAGAAACTATGAATTTCAGTCGCACTAGTGGGTCTAGGCCAATCCTTCACCACTGCAATTTTCTGAGGGTCTACTTTAATGCCTCACCAGTCACCACATCGCCCAAGAAATCCACAGAATCAAGCCAGAACTCACACTTAGAGAATTTTGCATAAAGCTCGTTTTCCTCAAGTGTTGTCAAAGTTATCCTTAAATGATTAGCATGCTCCTCACGATTCTTAGAGTACACCAAAATGTCATCAATAAACACAATAATGAATCGGTCTAGATATGGCTTAAAAACACGGTTCATCAAATTCATGAATGCAGCAGGCGCATTAGTCAAGCCAAATGACATGACTAAAAACTCAAAGTGCCCATAACGAGTACGGAAAGCAGTTTTCGGGATATCCTCCTCCTTTACCTTCAATTGATGATATCCGGACCTCAGGTCAATCTTCGAAAAGAACTTAGCACCCTGAAGTTGGTCAAACAAATCATCTATCCTAGGCAAGGGATACTTATTCTTAATGGTCACTTTATTAAGCTGACGGTAGTTAACACACATTCTCAGGGAACCATCCTTCTTCCTAACAAACAAGACTGGAGCACCCCAAGGTGAGGAACTTAGTCAGATGAAACCCTTATCCAACAAGTCCTTCAATTGATCCTTCAATTCTCTTAGCTCCGCTGGAGCCATACGATAAGGTGGAATAGAAATAGGTTGGGTGTCGGGGATAACATCAATCCCAAAATCAATAACTCTATCAGGAGGAATACCAGGAAGATCTTCAGGAAATACTTTGGGATAATCACTAACTATGGGAACAGATGCAAATTCGGGTACTACGGCTTTGGTATCATTAATAGCAACCAAATGGTAAATACACCCCTTAGTAATCATTTTATGAGCCTTAAGATAGGAAATAAATCTACCCTTTGGCTTAGTAGTTTCACCCTCCCACACAATAATAGGCTCATCGGGAAAGGCGAAACGAACTAACTTATGGCGACAATCCACATTAGCATAACACGCAGACAACCAGTCCATCCCCATAATTACATCAAAATCCACCATCTCAAGTTCATACAAATCAGCCATGGTCTCACGACCTTTAATCACAACAACACAATTTCTATACACTCTAGAAGCAATAACAGGAACAACCGAAGGCGTATCAACAGCAAAGGGTTCCAACAAAGGTTAGGGTTTCATACCCATATCAAGAGAAAAATAAGAAGTCACATAGGATAAATTTGAACCCGGGTCATTAATGAGTAAGCATCATGAGAACAGATGGTAAAGATACCTGTAACCACAGCGTCAGAAGCCTCAGCTGCCTCCCTACGAGTCAGCCCATAAAGTCGGGCTGTCCCTCCACCAGAAGTATTAGCAACTTCCTTTCCTTTGCCGTTGTTACGGGCATTCTGATTATTATTGTTAGCATTACCAGCAGGCGAATTTCTAGCAAATGCAGAAACAGACGGAACATTCTTTTGGTTATTCATAGCAGCCACCTCACGTAGCCACTTTCTGCATTCCCTCTTGATGTGGCCTCTAATCCCACAATGATGACAAATACGCTCTTCCCACCCTGGCAGACGACTACTTCCTTGCAAAAACTTAGTATTATTATTATTTTTCTAGCCTTGCCTACCAGAAGGCACACTAGCATGCGAATAAGCTCCAGACTGAGCAGGTGCAGAATACCCTTTACTCTGCCCTCCCTTATAATTATTACCATTGAAACCACCCGCCGATCGGGCCTTCTTGTTTTGATATCGGTCTATTCTCTCCTCATTTTTCCAACTCTCTTGTTGCTCAGCAAACCCAACTAAAGATGAGAAAGTACAAGTAGGAGACATAGCAACAACTGCACATGCAGACTTGATACGTGGTACCAAGCCTTTCACAAAGCGAGTCAACTTATGGTTTTCAGTCGGAATCATGTATAACGCATACTTTGACAGACGAGTGAACTCCAGACTATACTCACGAACTGACTTGTTACCCTGCTCTAGGTTTTCAAACTTCGTAGCCATAGCAATTCTTTCCTCATCAGACAAGAACCTTTCCATGAACGCTTCTTAAAATTCAGCCCACGTGGGAGCTAAAGCGGCGTCACTTCTCTCAGATTCCCATATCTCAAACCATATGTGAGAAACATCCTTCAACTGATACGAAGCAAGCCTCACAACTTCTGAATCCTGGGCATCCATTGCCCTCAATGCCTTAAAGGTCTCATCTAAAAAGTGTTGGGGGTCGTCCACATCTCGTGACCCAAAGAACTCTGGTGGCTTTAAGTCTAGGAACTACTTAAATCTGCCTCCACCATGAGGTCCCACACCTCCACGCTGCTGTTGAGCCGCAACCAAAGCAGTCAACATTTGAATAGCCATTTGCATAGTACCAATCTCAGGCAAACCCGCAACAGGAACAACATGAGCAGGCAGTGCTGGGGGTGGTGCTTGATTTCCAGCATCATTTCCATTACCCGCATTCGCGCCCCCAAGATTTTGGTTAACTTTCACGGGACGTCCGCGTTTACCATTTTTGGATCGCGTTAGAGTCATTTCTGCAAGGCACGAATTAACGAGCGAATTAGAGCGATCCTAAAAAGGACTTTAAGCTCTACAACACAATCTAGAATCAAGAAGAATAGGAAACACCTAAAAATGTCCTGGGAGTTTCTCGATCATGCAGGTGATCAGGCTGCACAAGGAAAACTCCACTAGACACAGGTGCACAGACACCAACAATAATCCTAGGACGTATTTAAACCTAGGCTCTGATACCAAGCTTGTCATGCCCCAAAACCCACCCTAGACGTGACCGGCATCCGACGTCATGAACAACATCGGAAGAACCTAAATAACACAATAACAATACTTGAACCCGCCAGTTTCAACATTCGCCTCCAACAGTTTATAAAATAAAGGTAAACAAATCCTGCACATAAGAATTCAATCAGCGGAAGTCTTTAGTTATCTAAACTTGTCAAACACAACAACGTGCCCAAGAGTTAATCAATAACTCAATAACTACCCACAAATGTATACTAGGGAGCTTCTAGGATAAAGGAATAATAGTCTGACTCATCGGGACGCAGCCCGGACAACTAATGTAATAAATAAGCAATTCAATAGGGTGTCCCACGAATGAATGTGTGGGCTCACCAAATTAGCCGCAACAGCAAGTCCTTCCTAAGCACTGGGAGTATCAAGAACCTGCTCTTCTCCGTTACCTAACATATCATAAAAAAACAACAATGGTATGCCTAAGTACTTCATACTCAGTGGGTGCCTCGGGGACAATGAATAATACGAAAATAAAGTAAAATAGTACATGAAGAAATCAGTCTTGAGAATCATATGAAACCAACGTAAGAACAGTTATTCAGTCTATGTATCTCAATAAGAATTATCAAAACCAATTATAAATCCTCTTGTCAAGTTACAACTTCAAACATGCCTTTTTAATCAATTAAGATAGTCATCAACAATTCCATAAGAGAATAAGGATGTCACACATGCCAATATAGGCCCAAGAACCAAGCATATCGCGCATAGCGCACCACACCGGAACATGTAGTACGCGGTGGCTATCCTTCCTCCCGAATAGCTAGGCATAAATCACACCCCGGGTAGCGAACCCAGCGGTGGCCACTCTTCCTCCCGAATGGCTAGGCAATGACACACTAGGATCCATAGTGGCTACCCTTCCTCCCGAGTAGCTAGGCCAAACACAACAACAAAGTTCATAACATAGAAGCCGATTCACAATTTTTCTCAAAGTAATCGCACCATCAAATAGCATTAAAGTTCATTATGCCATTACGAAATTCCATATTTTCATAGATAATCTTGAAAACGTTTCCACTTCTTTAAACAAGATTCCTTTGTCATAGTTCCTTTGTAAAATCATCAATACCAAAAATTAACCATCATCACTGATCATCCCTTATAGAAGAAAATGATTATGATTTCATATACGTATACAGAGGATAATACAATCAAGGTTTAATGTGGGCTTGCCCCCTCACGCACATTAACCATTAATCAAAACATGTAATAAATTTCAAGAGTGTAAAACCAATTCATCATATCATTCAAAACATGCTTTTATAAAGAATCAATCTTTCAAGAGAGTTTGCAAAAGAGACATATAATTTACCTTTATATTCAAAAAGGATTTTATTTTCTAAAGAGACATACAAATCACAACCAAAGAGTTCGTAAACACCGATAGAAACAGTATGTTCAAAAGAGACATACCTTAATTTATTAAACAAGGTTTAACAAATCACTTTTCTAATGAAGAACACCCAAACCCTAGCTTGAATCTCTTTGGGAAGAATTATGTTGCAAACCCTAGGTTTTGGTCATAAAATCATGTTAGAAAGGGATTAGGAACTTGAATTCAACCTAGAATCATGATAACACTTACCTTGTATGATTCTTGAAGCTTGGGACTTGTTGTTATTTACTTTAGGGAAATTTTTCGTGAATGGGGTGCTGGGGAAATAAACCCCAAACCTTAGATATAACTTAAAACGCGTAAACCGACTTTTTGACCCGAAACCGACCCTGTTATGCGATGGTAGCGCGACGCACATGCATCGCACGACCATACTCAGATCATCAGTCAGATAAGGGGTTTTTGTGCGATCGGCGTGCGGCGTGGGGACATCGCACGCGCCCGCAAGCGCCCTCACAAGCGGCAGGTGTCGGTTCTGCACAGTGTTCGGTAAAATAGGCATAACTCTTTGTACGAAGCTTTTTTTTGGCTGGGTGACCTACCGTTGGAAAGAAATTTCAAAGATCTACAACTTTCATCAATGAAGGTTTTTCCAAATTCGCAACACAATTTCATGAAAATCGCCCAGAAGACAGACCTACCAAAACTTAGGCGAATTTAAAAACCCTTAAGGGCTTCACTAGTTGGTTTTACTTCAAAACGACGATCCTCCACCCGAATTCATCAAGAATGGAGTCATATAGATAAAATATCATCTTAATACTAGATTTTTACGCATTCACACCTAGTTCAAGTTTACGAGGTGTTACATATGTTAACCCTCTATCTGATGGTACAACTTGGAGAATGTTTTGAGATTTAATCGATAACGCCATTGCTGAAAACCGTATGTCACACCCCTTTTTTGGGCCCCGCGCTATAAACGCGCAAGTTTTTATTATTAAAGGGTTTTTCCATTTGAAGTAACGGTTTTGAAAAGGAATTAATTTATTTACAGAGTCGCCACTTGGAATTGAGTTTTGGTGTTCCAAGCCACCTTACGAATCCCTAATCAAAAGGAAATGACTCTTTTATTATGGTCCGCGAAAACAGAAGAACGGGTAAGTAATTCTGTTGACCGGGAAGGTGTTAGGTATTTCTCGAGTCCCGTGGTTCTAGCACGGTCGCTTTATCGACTTATATTTAGCTTAAATTAATCTTTGAATATATTATGTATCTGAGCCTTGATTTGCTCGTACTTTTATTGTTGAACATTTATTGGTCTTTAACCGGATGCGTAACCGCATTCCGAATCTTTTAAGCGTCTCAAAGTAAGGTGCATAACTGCATTCTTATTCGAAACAAAATTAATTATTAAAACGAGTTCGGCCAAGGTGCGTAACCGCATCCTTGAGTTATAAAAAAACGTCTCGAAATAAGATGCGTAACCGCATTCTTAATCGAAACAAACGTCTTGAAACGTGCGTAAAGCTCATCTAGCGTTAAAGGCAATTATTTGTCTCCAAAATCCGAGACTTATTATTATTGGAAGCACATTTAATTTATTTAACGCCAAAGTTGTCCTAAAATTTATCCATTAAGTAATTAAATCTAAGTAATATGCCTAAAAACATTTACAGTTAAATAAAAATAAAGAGGACAAGCCCAATGTTAAAACCAAATTTCTTTTATATTAGCATTAAATTATACATAACCCATTTGTGGGACAGTCAATACATCTTCTAATATTAATCACCCCTTAGTGCCAATATCTAAATAAAAAATGAGAAGAAGAACTAAACAGAACCTATGCAAGCCTAGAAGAAATTAAATCAATTGTGTTAAACGAAAGATTTGCACTAAGACATAAACGAAAACAACATTAGCAATACTAATCTAAAATATGATATGAACTAACAAAACATTTATGTCATGAATATGGAACCAACTGATTAAAGTAATGGCATATGGGCAAGAAAGTGGAACAACGTACTGAAAATATCAAGCATATGAATTTACCAGATAAACATACCTAAAACGAGATCGTGCGACACCCATTAAATAGAAGAAATACGGAAGAGAGAAAATGGACCTTCAAGATAAGCTTTTTCTGATTAAAAATGATTTCGACACAAGGTACATACAGCAGCTGTCGTGAACAAATAAACCGAACTTGACCAACAAGAAGCTTTAATCAAAGCTGGACCGGAAAACCTCGAACAAGATCTCGCCGAAAATGGTCGTTTTGTGGTGTTTTTTATCAGATGGTTTCAATGGTGTTTGAGGTGGTTCAAGGTACTTTAATGACTGTTTTTGAGGTGATAGAGATGAGCGAACTGTTTTTCCAATGTAACAGTGGTGGCACTAAGGTGGAGCTATGGTGGTTAACAACTTGTTTTCATGGTGGTAAAGGGGTTAAGGAGCTGGTTTCATTTGGGTTCTTTTTTTAAACTGCTAACGTTTCCTATTTTTGCTAGCTGCGGCTGCTTAGTGTGTGGGTTTTTTTTTAGTTGGGTTGTGGAACAGTGGCAGAGAATGGGTAATGGGGTGGTAGTTGCGATGAAGGGTGGTGGTGGAATCGTGGTGCAGGTGAGTACTAAAACAAATGAAGAAGATGATATATATTCTTTTTCTTTGTGTTTTTCCGTTTCTCTCTCTCTCTATTTCTATTTTTCTTTATGTCTATCTTTTGTATCCCTCTTTCTATTTATATAATGATTAACCCCCCAAAAATGATTCCAACAACCCCCTCTATCACGTGCTCTGCCCCTCTTTCTTTCATTTTTCATTTTTTTTAATTGTGTGGGCCCCACAACTAACAATAGTATTTCCCTAAAAAACGTGAACCCCCTCCCCTTTTGTGATAAGGTTTGTTATCAAACTTTGTCATTTTGTGGTGAGGTGGTACAATTCTATTTGCTCATATTTTTTTAATACAAAAACAACAAAAATATTTAATGACTATTTTTTAGATAACTGGAAAAAAAAATCTTAAAATAAATGACTGGCTAAGCAAAATTAAAACCTATAAAGCATATTCTTGTAATTTTTCTTTCACAAAACTTGTACTCTAGAAATAGCAAATATTTTTTGTTTTTGTTTTATTTTCGCAAATAAGCCTACTAAGTAACAATAAAACCAAATAAAATGTCCAAACCATATTTAAAGAAAAATTTAGATACTAGAAGGTGAAACACCCCGGGGAGGGTCAAAAATCACGTGTCTACAACTGCCCCTGTTTGATTGGGAACACGAAGAGTTTTCAAACAAACAAGTAGACAAAGAAACTAGTTTGACCCTACCGTTGTTCTAAAAGGAAGGGAAAGAAAGAAGATGATGCAACCGAGCCCTAGTTTTGGGCATCCTACATATCCCGGGTTATAAGGGAATCAGGTCACATGTAGTTCAAAAGTAAGAAGGGAGATGAAACATATTGAGGTGAATAGTCGAGCGAGGTCCTGTCGAGGCTCCGGTACGCGATCCTATTATTACATCAAATGAAAGACAAAAGTGAAAAAGAAAATACAAGCACAGGATCCTAGCTATGGAGCTTCTCTTGAATCTTGACCCGAATCTTCATGTTTTCCCAAGTGTGAGATAAACACTTCGATCTCGAATTGAATTTAAAAGTAAACTCCATGCTTCAAGCGGGGTCCTGATCTTGAAATTTAAAAGCAGTTGAATGTTGACCCTATTATTCAGGCGGGCTCCTGCTACTTCTAACTGAAAGTACACCCTATTCTTCAGGCGGGCTCCTGAACTTGAAAATAAAAGATGTCCCTATTATCCAGGCGGGTTCTTGAACTTGAAATTGAAAGGTGGCCCTATTCTCTAGGCGGGTTCCTGATCATCCCATTCTTTAGGCGGGTCCTAACTTGCTCCCATTTTCAGGTGGGTCCTGACTTCTTCCCATTCTTCAGGCGGGCCCTGACTTCTTCCCATTTTTCAGGCGGGTCCTGACTTTCCCCCATTCTTCAGGCGGGTCCTGACTTGCTCCTATTCTTCAGGCGGGTCCTGACTTTCTCCCATTTTTCAGGTGGGTCCTGCAAATCATCAAAGACAAACAACACGAACAAAATTTTCTGCCCCAGTTTGCACTAGGAAATTTTTTGTGAGTGTTAGCAAAATCATAAACTCTTTGTAAGATAATTCAATGATGTAAGTAAAATCAAACGCTCTAACTAGGAAGTGCGTCTCCTAGAGGTAAAACTGAAAATTCTAACTAGGAAGTGCGTCTCCTAGGAGTAATGGTTCAATTTAGGAAGTGTGTCTCCTAAAAGAAAAACCTGAAAGACCCAGACTAAGAAGTGCGTCTCTTAGGGGTTAAAATTGAAAGACTCTGACTAGGTAGTGCGTCACCTAAATGTAAAAACTAAAAGACCCTGACTAAGAAGTGCGTCTCTTAGGGGTTAAACTGAAAGACTCTGACTAGGAAGTGCGTCTCCCAAATGTAAAAACTAAAAGACCTTGACTAAAACCTCTCCTAGGAGTAGAGGTTTGCATTAGGAAGTGCGTCTCCTAAAGTGAAAAACTAAGAAGACCCAGACTAAGAAGTGCGTCTCTTAGGGGTTAAACTGAAAGACTCGACTAGGAAGTGCGTCTCCTAGGAGTAGAAGTTTGCATTAGGAAGTGCGTCTCCTAAAGTCAAAAACCAGGAAAACCCAGACTAAGAAGTGCGACTCTTAGGGGTTAGACAGAAAGACTCTACTAGGAAGTGCGTCTCCTAGGAGTAAAGGTTTGCATTAGGAAGTGCGTCTCCTAAGCGTCAAAATCCAGGAAGACCCGGACTAAGAAGTGCGTCTCTTAGGGGTTAAACTGAAAGACTCGACTAGGAAGTGCATCTCCTAGGAGTAGAGGTTTGCATTAGGAAATGCGTCTCCTAAAAGCAAAACCTGAAAGACCCTGACTAAGAAGTGCGTCTCTTAGGGGTTAAACTGAAAGACTCGACTAGGAAGTGCGTTTCCTAGGAGTAGAGCTTTGGGTTAGGAAGTACGTCTCCTACAACCGGACTAGGAAGTGCATCTCCTAGGAGTGACAATATTCATAATTGAAAATTTGATCAATTTTTGTTGCTTGTAAACATATGTTGTGACATTGCCTTTTGCATCGGCAAAAATAAGACATTGTACCTTTTGAAGCTTTGACCCTTTGATTTGAGGATAATATCCATTCCTGTTTCAAACAAAGAAAAATTGTTAGTTTTAAAATGTGGTGGTTGGTTTGTGGCCTTGGTTCTGAAGGTGCTTGCTCATGCACTTGTTCTACTTAGCTATGATTTCAAATAGTCTGTGCTCGCTGTCGGCTTGTTGGACCACTGACCCAAATTCTGGCCATCGGAGTGACTTTCGATGACTTTAAATCAAAACCAATACCAATACCTCTGTTTCATGGTGCCTATTAATTCAAACTCTACTGATCCCATATATTTTCATGAATCCATAATCTATCAATGAACGATAACTCATTGGGTACTCTACCCACTTTGAACCATGCTACCTTCATGTGCTAGCCAGATGTTTTGCTTCGCAATTGGAAAAGCTGGTAGCAAGTTTTGAAATCCTTTCTCCACCCATTCTACATGGACGACTCAACGAAACAAAACAAAAGAAGTAAAAATATGTAGAAGTGGAAATGTCCCTTATCTGAATGTGGTCGCTGGCTCCAATGGTCATGACATGCATTTTGAATTGAGCGGCCTAATCTGTTCAACCAATCTATTCTTTAACTCCTGTTGTGCTCTCACAACTTGTTTTGAAATCAAGGCTTCATATCCCAACCTATTCAACAGGCTCAAGACTCTCATTCGGCTAGTGGCGCTCCGAAGTGTTTTCATCACTAAACCTCTCTCTTTTATTTTTCTCTCATCTTACCATCGCCTTACGGTGCCCATGAGGGTTTTCACCAATAAGACTCTCTTATTTCATTCCCTCAACTCACTGTCGCCTTATGGTGCCTGTGAAGGTTTTCACCGGTAAGACTCTCTCATTTTCATTCTCTCAACTCACCATCGACTTATGGTGCCTGTGAAGGTTTTCACCAGTGAGAGACTCTCGTTTTCATTTCTCTCAAATCTTCATTGCCTTATGGCGCCTGTGTCTCATTTTCATTCTCTTCTTCCACTTCCCTTATGCTTACGCAAACAGGTGACGCTCGTTAGCAAATATTTTGTACTCATAGCGTGCTCAGCCTTGACTTTCTCAATGATTGATCTGAAGGTCTTTTCTTTGGTTGTAATGTGGCTTTGGATAGGGTTGAAAAGAAAGGATGGTGTGGAGGCTCGAAGACAACACAAAAATAATAGGGGTGAGACTTACAACTTTTGGAATCGACTCAAAAGGAAAACTAACTTTTGTCCCAGTTTCTTTGAAACGGGAAATTTCGAATCTTAGTTGGGTTGGACCGAACCCCAGAATAGGGTTGCCTACGTATCCTGTCGAGACAAGAATCAGGTCAGACGTAGTTCCGGCAGCTCATTTCTTGTGTTTTCTCTCTCTCTCTCTCTCTTTTTTTTTTTTTTGGTTTGTGTGATTTTGTTTCCTTCTTTATTTTTCTTTTCGTTGTCCTTTTTTTTTTTATTCTATTTTGATTCCAAAAGAGGGGTATGAAAGAAAATAAAACTAAGGTTCAACAGGGGTAGCAAATGGTGACACAACATTTAGATAGCAAAATGAAATGCCTTCTTCATACCAATCCTTAAAATGTCAAGTACAAAACATGCGATTTGAGAATGAGAAATGAAAATCACATGGTATCTCTTTACAACAAATGCATTGTTGGATATTGTCTCTCACTTTTACTTCATACTTGTCTATGCTTGTTTCCTCAAATGTTCTTTTTCACAATTTTCGAGTTTTGGTGCATTTGTCCCCTGGCTAGATCAGGTTTTAAGATTTGACCAAAAAAATCCGTATGCATGCCATGTTACTAGAACCAGCCTAAAACAAACTGTACAAAAGAAAACGAAACAAAATTAATTAAAAATTTAACAAAAACAAAAACTTCTTTTTTTTTTCATTAAACAAAAAGGATAGAAGGGTTTGAACATCAAAACAAGCAAGGCAAAATCCAGATTACAACCCTGAATAATCCGAATAACAGAAAGAGCGTCAAAACAAACTATCAATACTCCTTCCAAGTGGAAAAAGGAGTGACTTCCCCAATTGCTGAGCTTGACACCTTAGCCACTAAGTTGCATATCAGCACTACTAGAACCTTCACCAATGTCGAATACATTATCCTCAACAAATAGGTTCTGGGTCCCTTTGGCCAACGCGCTCATTGCTACGAAGTGTGCATCATCCCATGCCATTAAAGAATTCTCTGCGACGCTTGGAGTGTCGCTGTCCTGTACCACAATCAGTTTTTCTTGAATCATTCTTTCTATTTCTCTTTTTACAGTGCGACAGTCTTCAGTACTGTGTCCCTGGATATCAGAATGATAAGCACATCGTACGGTGGGATCAAAACTTTTTGAATGCGGGTCAGGAGTATACCCGAGTAGAGGAGTGATCATGTCCAAATGCCTCAATTTCTGGAACAAGCTCGTATAAGATTCTCCAATGGGTGTGAAATTATCCCTTGGCCTTTGTCTCTTGCCGTACTCCTGCCTCGAATGGGGATTATATGATGCTTGAAATTTTTGTGGAGACGGATGAGGGTTTTGTGGTGTTGCTGCTCGCCATTGTGTGTAATTTGGTGATCGACGTTGATGCTGAGTATATTGACGATGGCGGCCCCTCGGACCTTGACCTTGTCCAGATCCAATCATTGCAACATCAGAATTTCCATCCCTCTCTATCCCAAGATTTTTTGACTGACTTTCACTTGCATGTGTGGTGGATTTAAAGGTAGCAAAACTCACAATACGTCCTGTTCTAATCCCATCTTCTATCATCTCCCCCATTTTGATGGCTTCAACAAATGATTTGCCTAAGGCAGGGAGCATGTGCTGATAATATTCTTCATCTTGTGCTTGGATAAAAATCTCCATAACCTCGCTTTCTTTCAGCTGTGGTCTCACCCTTGCAGCCTGCTCCCGCCACCTGATGGCAAATTCCCTGAAATTTTCTGTAGTTTTCTTCTTCAAATTGATCAGAGACTTCTTGTCAGGAACTAAGTCTATATTGTATTGGAATTGCTGCACAAATACTTGAGCCATGTCGTCCCAAATATGCCACTTAGTGAAGTTTTGATCAATGAACCATTCTGAGGCTAAACCCGTCAAACTCTCACCGAAGTAGGCCATAAGCAACTCTTGCTTACCCCCAGCTCCTCTCAATTGATTACAATACCTCTTCAAGTGGGCCATAGGATCACCATGCCCATCATACTTGTCAAACTTTGGAGTCTTAAAACCAGAGGGCAAGTGAACATTAGGAAACATGCACAAGTCTTTGTATGAAACACTCTTATGACCTTCATGACCTTGCAAGTATCTTATGGAACTCCAAGCTTTTCATCTTTCTAGTCATTTCCTCATCATCCACGGTCTTATCAAGTTTTTCACTGTTAAAGGGAGGCTCAAGGTGAGGGTTATAACCATATCGGTTAGAGACATTTAAAGTCGGTTTTGGAGTATAGGGTTGAGCATCAGGGGTTTTGAACAAGGGCCCACTGTTAGATGGATCACCAGGCACAGTGAGTGGAGCTCGGGTTGAGGTCGGCATATTAGGGGAAATGTCGAGGAAGCCAAGTGGCGGTGGAGCCTGACCAGTCATCCAAGCCCGATACATGCTTGCCATGTGTTGTTTTAACATTCTCACTTCTTCGGCTAACCTCGAGTTTTGGTCAACCAACGGTTTTTGAGCGCTAGCTTCAACCAACCCAGTGTCCTCGTTGGTCGCCATTGCCTTTTGGTTTTCGACCTTGTGTTGTAAGGATGAGTCGCCAATTTTAAAACCACAAACCAACCACCTTTTAAAATCAAACATCATGGATAAAAAACGATTGAGTTAGGGAACCGCGCGCAAGTCACATATGCACGATTATTAGTTCTAGAATGATTCTAAGGGTAACAATGTCATTTTGGCATCATCCCTATTTTCGTTTGATTTGGCCTTCCTCTCTTTCATTTTTTACTTTCCATACCTCTCGGTTCACTCATTTTTTTTTTTATGATTCTCTCTTTTTCTTTCCACTCTTTTTTATTCTTCGCTCTTTCAATACTCTTTTTGGACTTTTTTTTAAAATAATTCGATCGAACCCGACTTGGGTTGCCTACGTATCATGCCGGGACATGAATCAGATCTTTTCGTAGTTCGGGAAGTTTCGGCAAAAATTAATCAACAAAATTGTCTCGAATTTTCTCTTCTCTTTTTTTTTTTTGAAATTTAGGAAGAGAGAAAAAAAACTACAAAAACTTTTTTTAAAAAATATTTTTGGATTTTGATTGTAAAATTTCCTCCAAAGAAAACCCTCTAAAAATACTACTCGAAGTAAAATCTTTTTGCGTTTTCCTTATCCATCCCCGCCTAACATGTGTGACTAAAATCCTTCACCAGGCGCCAAGACGCTCCGGCTTTATCTTGACAGAAGTAGGATGCATAACTGCATTCTCGTGACTGTGTGTGAAGTGTTTCAGAGGGGTGCGCAAGAGAAGACAGTTTATAATACAGTTCAACAACATCAAAGCGATAAATGAGCGGGGAAGTAGCACATTAGGCCAACAAACACACAATAAATCCAAATAATAATAATAAAAGCCAAGTATAAGGCAATATCACAAAGCTCGAAATCTAGTAGTCCCCAGCAGAGTTGCCAGAGCTGTCACACCCCTTTTTTGGGCCCCGCGCTATAAACACGCAAGTTTTATTATTAAAGGGTTTTTCCATTTGAAGTGACGGTTTTGAAAAGGGATTATTTTATTTACAGAGACGCCACTTGGAATTGAGTTTTGGTGTTCCAAGCCACCTTACGAATCCCTAATCAAATGGAAATGACTCTTTTATTATGGTCCGCGAAAACAGAAGAACGGGTAAGGAATTCTGTTGATCGGGGAGAAGGTGTTAGGCATTCCCCGAGTCCCGTGGTTCTAGCACGGTCGCTTTATCGACTTATACTTAGCTTAAATTAATCTTTGAATATATTATGTATCTGGGCCTTGATTTGCTCGTACTTTTATTGTTGAACATTTATTGGTCTTTAACCGGATGCGTAACCGCATTCTGAATCTTTTTAGCGTCTCAAAGTAAGATGCATAACTGCATTCTTATTCGAAACAAAATTAATTATTAAAACGAGTTCGGCCAAGGTGCGTAACCGCATCCTTGAGTTATAAAAAAACGTCTCGAAATAAGATGTGTAACCGCATTCTTAATCGAAACAAACGTCTTGAAACGTGCGTAAAGCTCATCTAGCGTTAAAGACAATTATTTATCTCCAAAATCCGAGACTTATTATTATTGGAAGCGCATTTAATTTATTTAACGCCAAAGTTGTCCTAAAATTTATCCATTAAGTAATTAAATCTAAGCAATATGCCTAAAAGCACGTACAGTTAAATCAAAATAAAGAGGACAAGCCCAATGTTAAAACCAAATTTCTTTTATATTAGCATTAAATTATACATAACCCATTTGTCGGACAGTCAGTACATCTTCTAATATTAATTACCCCTTAGTGCCAATATCTAAATAAAAAATGAGAAGAAGAACTAAACAGAACTTATGCAAGCCTAGAAGAAATTAAATCAATTGTGTTAAACGAAATATTTGCACTAAGACATAAACGAAAACAGCATTAGCAATACTAATCTAAAATATGATATGAACTAACAAAACATTTATGTCATGAATATGGAACCAACTGATTAAAGTAATGGCATATGGGCAAGAAAGTGGAACAACGTACTGAAAATATCAAGCATATGAATTTACCAGATAAACATACCTAAAACGATATCGTGCGACACCCATTAAATAGAAGAAATACGGAAGAGAGAAAATGGACCTTCAAGATAAGCTTTTTCTGATTAAAAATGATTTCGACACAAGGTACATACAGCAGCTGTCATGAACAAATAAACCGAACTCGACCAACAAGAAGCTTTAATCAAAGCTGGACCGGAAAACCTCGAACAAGATCTCGCCGAAAATGGTCGTTTCGTGGTGTTTTTTATCAGTTGGTTTCAATGGTGTTTGAGGTGGTTCAAGGTACTTTAATGGCTTTTTTTGAGGTGATAGAGATAGGGGTGGGCATAATTACCGAAAACCGAAAAATCGGACCGAACCGAATTAATTCGGTTTTTCGGTATTCGAATTTTTGGGTTTTCGGTTCGGGTTCAGTTTCAATTTTCAAAAATTTCGAGATTCGGTTCGGTGTTCGGGGTTTAGTATTCGGTTTTTCGGGTTTTCGGTTTAAACCGAAATATTAAATAGTTAGGCCCATGCCCATTAAATTTGAGCCCAAAATAAATAAAACCCAAGCCCACTTTCATTATTTTGTATCAAATATCAATCATCAGAGGTTAGATAAGTACAAAAAAAAAAAAGGCCACTTTCATTTCATTGTTTTGTATCAAATAACCTAACGTATCCATCTTCCATTCTTCCATCTTCAGTTCTTCACACATCTTATCTAAGTTCTAACCTAACGTATCCCTATTCCTAATTTAATTTTCACTTCTCAGTTGACTGTCTCATTTAATTTTCACTTCTCACTTCACTGTCTCAGAGCTTCAAACTTCAGAGCTTCACTGTTCATAGCTCCGGCGGCGGCTGCTCTTCCAATCTCGGCGGCGACTTCTCTTCCAAGTTCCGGCGGCGACGGAGTAAGTATTTCTCTCTCTCAGTTCTCCTAATTTCAGATTCTCTCTCTCACACTTCTCTTAATCGACTTCATTTGTTCTTTCACTAGTTGATGTGAGTTTCTTGCTACTGTTTTGATTGTTGTAACATGATATGTGGTGGTTGTGAATTTGTTGTAATTAAATGAGTAGTTGTTTGAGATCTCTATGTATATGGAAAAAAGAAAAAGACTTTCATCATACCTGGTGGCTAGTGGTTGTGCTGTTATTTTTCGTTGAGGTTTTGGTTTTTAACGTGGTGGCCTACAAATACAATGCCTTATATTTTCTCTTTAATTTTCGTAGATGGCGGATGAAACTAAATTAAGTGTTGTCGATTCAACTAGTAACATACCTAATACAGATGATACTGATAGCAATGATACTGATAGCAATTAGTTGAGATGATAATTATTGATGAACTACCATTTAGCTTTGTAGAAAAGGAAGGCTTCAATAAGTTTATGAGTGTAGCACAACCTCTGTTTCAAATTCCTTCCCGCAGAACAATAACAAGGGATTGTTGAAGCATATTCAACATGTTTCTGATTTCTTTTAAAAAAAAACAGTAAAAACATGTCCTATATATCTTTTTACTGCTAAGAAACGAGAAGTTTTATTATCAAATGGGATAAATACCCTTCGTCTTTGCTTGGGCTAATTTTTCCCTGTTTTGCATGCAGCATACTCACAGGACTTCTCTCATTTATGGTAAAGTTCATTGCAACTGATGCAGCTTATAATGACTCCCAGTGTTCCTATTCCATCTGCTTATGTATTTTCTGACTTTTGAGTCGTGCTTGGTTTACTTTGTGTTTTGTCTTTTATCAAATATTTATTTCTTTTATATGTATCTGGCCAATTGAGTTCTGTCTGTGTGCATGGAATCTGTAATAAATGAAATAGGTTCTTCATTTTGAGACCACTGGTAAAAATAGGTGAACTGCTGCTGCTGCTGTTAAAAATGCTGAACTGCTGAACTGCTGCTGCTGCTGAAACTGCTCAACTGCTGCTGAAACTGCTGAGCTGAAAACTGAAAATTGCTGAACTGAAAACTGAAAACTGCTGCTGAATTGAAAACTGCTGAACTGAATTGAAAACTGAAAACTGCTGCTCAATTGAAAATTGTCCGCTGCTGTCTACTGCTGAAACTGCGCAACTGCTGCTGCTGCCGCTGAAAGCCTGAATTGAAAACACCGAATTGAAAAAACCGAAACCGAACCGAATCAAACTTCAAAAAACCGAAACTGAAAGAACCGAACCGAATTAGTGTGGTTCGGTGTTTGGTGTTCACTTTCAAAACACCGAAACCGAAATTGCTAAACCGAAGTATGAGAAAACCGAACCGAAGAACCGAACACCCACCCCTAGATAGAGATGAGCGAACTGTTTTTCCAATGTAACAGTGGTGGCACTAAGGTGGAGCTATGGTGGTTAACAACTTGTTTTCATGGTGGTAAAGGGGTTAAGGAGCTGGTTTCGTTTGGGTTCTTTTTTTAAACTGCTAACGTTTCCTATTTTTGCTAGCTGCGGCTGCTTAGTGTGTGGTTTTTTTTTTAGTTGGGTTGTGGAACAGTGGCAGAGAATGGGTAATGGGGTGGTAGTTGCGATGAAGGGTGGTGGTGGAATCGTGGTGCAGGTGAGTACTAAAACAAATGAAGAAGATGATATATATTCTTTTTCTTTGTGTTTTTCCGTTTCTCTCTCTCTCTCTATTTCTATTTTTCTCTATGTCTATCTTTTGTATCCCTCTTTCTATTTATATAATGATTAACCCCCCAAAAATGATTCCAACAACCCCCTCTATCACGTGCTCTGCCCCTCTTTCTTTCATTTTTCATTTTTTTTTAATTGTGTGGGCCCCACAACTAACAATAGTATTTCCCTAAAAAACGTGAACCCCCTCCCCTTTTGTGATAAGATTTGTTATCAAACTTTGTCATTTTGTGGTGAGGTGGTACAATTCTATTTGCTCATATTTTTTTAATACAAAAACAACAAAAATATTTAATGACTATTTTTTAGATAACTGGAAAAAAAAATCTTAAAATAAATGACTGGCTAAGCAAAATTAAAACCTATAAAGCATATTCTTGTAATTTTTCTTTCACAAAACTTGTACTCTAGAAATAGCAAATATTTTTTGTTTTTGTTTTATTTTCGCAAATAAGCCTACTAAGTAACAATAAAACCAAATAAAATGTCCAAACCATATTTAAAGAAAAATTTAGATACTAGAAGGTGAAACACCCCGGGGAGGGTCAAAAATCACGTGTCTACACCGTATTCTAATTGTTTGCTTTTTTTGTAAAATTATTGAATTGCTATTGCAAAGTCCAAAATGGAAGAGACATCCAAGCTTGAGGCAGAAAGCAATTATGAGTGTCTTAAAATTAGAGTAACCGTATTGGAAGTGCACTTCGTCAAGACATATTGTGGATAAATAAATGGAAAGAACTTGCATAAAGCAGGTTATAATTGTCAAAAGGAATGAGACTAGAGCCCTTAATTTAAATTACTAATGGTGACAACCCAACCTTATTGATTGGACGAAGGTTCAATGTGGTAACAAAAAGGTGTCCAGTAATTGGAGAAGTACCATAACTTTTTTTTTTTTTTTAAATCTTAGCCCTTCATGAATGAGTAATTATCACGATACTTAATGTAACAAGTAGGAAGAGCACATGCTCTGAATGAATTCATAGCAAATGATGCAAGATATGCTTTCATTACACATATCCTTGAAGAATTCACCTATTTGAGTGTGGTTATGAGGCCTCTACCTATTGAGCTTTTCTCTAGAGCACTCGCGAATCAAGACACGAGCTCAAGAAAAAGCTTCCCCTATCTCGCATGATAAAGCAAAGAGAGAGGAAAGATAAAGAATAGCCGTTAACGCGCGTCTCCGTTTATGAACTGGACAAAAATCTGCGTTCAAATATCAGGTTTATTTAGATATCAGAACCATGATAAATTAAAAAACTTTTCAAGGGATAGGATTAACTTGTTTTTGGAGGTTACATAGTCTAGCAGAGGCTCAAGGATGAGGGTCTGGGTCCTGGGAGGTCCTAACTTTGCCAACATATATAATCTTTTTAGCCATTAATTAGGAGACGATATCACATAAAAGTAAACTAAATATGAGCAGTTTTGATTGGAAACTTATAGAATGCATACAAATGAGTTACTCACTTTTGTTTCCGAGAGTCCGGAATTTAGATTATGAATTTCTTGGTTGCAATTTGAAGAAAGCATTCTATCAGTATTTGAAAGTTTGTGCTAGTTTGAAGTGGTCACACTTTAGATTTGAGTTTAATTTTGTGCCAACTTTTTCTTTATAATTTGTATTTCCAGTTTTGCTCTTGTTAAAATTTTAAGAAAAGAATCACTACAAGAAAGTATAGAAATTGGAACGGCTCTTTTGGCAATAAAAATGATATAGTTGGCAAAAGTCAATATTTGACAATAATTTAGTTTTATTATTGGCATATATGATGAATCTTTTAAAAATGAACTTTTTTTTATAGCCAAAAATTTAATTTTGTTGCCATATAGTATTGACTATTGTTGCAAAAAGTACTTTTGACAACTAAAAAAAAATTGTTGCACGTCATTGCAATAACAGCCCTTGGGAAAAGTTTATGCAACAAAAAATAAATATTGTTGCCAAAAGTATTTTTTGTAACAATAACCTATCTATGGTAATAAAAAAAAATTTGTTGCCAAATGTATTTTTTCTTGTAGTGAATGTTTTCATTGTTTTGAAAAAAAAAAGACAAAAAGGTTAGAGTGCGAATCATAAAAAGAAATATAACAGGGTGCGAATCACAAAAGAAGACATACGTTAGGGTGGCACAATGCAACGAACTCAACAATGTTTAGATAAGAACATCTAAAGTGACAAAAAGAATCCCCTTAAACGTATTTTCTTTAAAAAAAAAAAAATTATCATGATAGTATTGAGTACTAAGTAAGATCTCTTAATGATTTTAAGTCTGAAGTTTTTTTTATTTTTAAAATTAGGCTTGTAGATGTGAAAAATTCTGGACTGCAGTAATTTTCATGGCCACGTTGTTGACCCCATCTATTATGGCCAACACACACATCATAAATATTAAGTGGTCCGGGATCTCATAGTTATAGAAAAGTTCAAAAAGGGCTTAAGAATATGATACATTTTATATATTCAATCCACAATTTGCAGTTTTGTTTTATTCATTTGTTTAAACAATTTATCTGTTGCGTGGACAGACTCACAGCTTTTAAAAAATTAAAAATAGTAAGTCGTCTACTAGGCCACGACTAGTTTTTTTTTTTTTGTAAAAAAAAAAAAAAAAAAAAAAAAAAAAACATATTTTGCTGCGTTCAAAAAATGTTCGATTCTTTAGTTTACATTCCCAAAAAAAATTTTGTGAAAAAAAAAAAAAAACATATTTTGCTGCGTTCAAAAAATGTTCGATTCTTTAGTTTACATTCCCAAAATTTTACACAGTATAATGACCCTTTATTAATGATGAACAACAGATCCAGCACGATTTTAACTTAATTATAAGTATGGCAGTGAGCCTTCAAAAATTTGTACTGCAGTTCATAATTTTTTTCAGGTACAAGCCTGATTTTTTTTAAAACTTTAAACTAAAAGTTAGTAAAAGTTTAGTAAAAGTTTAGTAAAAGTTCTTACTTAGTACTCAATACTATCATGATCATTATTTTTCTTTTTTAAAAAATACGTTTAAGGAGATTTTTTTTTTTTTTTGGTTGTCACTTTAGATGTTCTTATCTAGAAATTGCAAGTAAGCATATTCCTGTTCTAACTTCTGTTAGAAAAATATTTTCGGCGAAATTCAAGAACAAAGGCTTTACGTGATACCACTATCCTTAAAGGAATATTGCCACTATAAATTTAGCAGTTTACGAGCAATTTCCTTCAGGATTGAACAAAACCCTAGTAAAATGCTGATTTTCCTTATGCTACTTCACAATAATCCTTGTATTTATAGAACTTCAAATAAGACTAATGACTTCATATAAGACCTCCTAATATTACAAACTAATTCAACAATTTTTAAAGACAAATTTAAAAATAATAATCGGGGACTGCAAACGTCATTTGGTATGGGCCGTTAAAAAACTTTGCTAGTCATAGGTGGGCTAAGATAAAGCCCTCTCTAATTTCATACCCACTTTTGACTTCTGTGCTTCCAAAATTGTGGCTTTTAGGCTCTGGACTCGTAACTACTGATCGAGCCTAGGTAATAGTCAAGAGTCAAACGGACTCCTAAACCACTTTGGGATAATGTCATTTAGATTTCTGTAATTATTTGTTGCTAGTGTCCGTTTCTTGATCTCCATATAAATTTCATTGTCCACGTTGCTTTGTAGGTTGCTTGAAAAATAAAGCGAATCCGTGGCAGACTCCATGTAACTTTTGTAATTGCAAGATAGTTAATCAAATATAACGAGAAGTTAGGAATACCATAAGAAGACCCTTTTCTAAGGGACATTAGAATTAAAATTCTTGATTTGTTTCCACAATTTTATTAGGTATCATAAAATATGGAACAATATAGAAACATCAAAAAGAAAAGAAAAAACAAGCAAGAAAAAATAAAAAATAAAAATAAAAAGAGCACCTGACAAAATGACTTGTAGTTTAAACTCGTCGATGAGCATTGCTTACTTTTTTCAATGGGAAGAGGCTTTCTACCCAACTATAAATTGCTCCAAACATACGCCCCCTTTCATAAAGTCCTTGGATTTCACATCCTTTCCAACTTTTTCTTGTGACATCATAAAAGAAATACGAGAATTTTTCGCCTTTCACTTTAGCAATGAATATAATCCCCTCATCATATGTTTGAGACCAAAAAAGCTTTATAGGGTACTTTACCTCCTCATGAACAACGGGAAAATCAATAATAATGTCTCTCCCATCTTTCATGTTGACCCTTTTCTAAAATCCACATATTTACTTCTCCATTAATAATCGTATTTTCAAGGACGGCTAATTTTCCTTTCACATCTATTAAGTCATAAAAATGTTTGTAGCGATGTAAAGCTTTCCACAGGGAAATAATTCTGAAACTTTCAGCTTTTAGATCAAATGCAACCATATTTTGCTTGTGCTCGTTATCATTCAACATATAAATAACTCCATTAATGCAAACTCTCTCCGCTCGATAAAACTCAGGAACACTTTCAATTTCCTTCCATGATTCATTTCCATCTAAAGTGAAAACCCAATTTCTTGACGATATTTGTGAGCGATCTGTTCTTGTAAAAAGAACTTTATAAATCTTTTCTATTGGTTCAAAACCTAATGAATAGAAACATGCAAAAGCATTATCTATATAGGGAAGAGATCTTATTTCTCTTGTACTGGGATTGCAAATGTAAACAGGCTGTGGTGCATCTTTCCAAAAGCAGAAAACACCATTAGCACACTCCAAAGATTCACTCATGTACCAAATAACACGGCAGAGAAAATCCTCAACGTGAAGAAGGGACGTTTTTCCATCTTGATTTTGCTCTATAGTGTAAAAAAAGTCCCTTCCCTCAAAAACGCCCCTTTCGTGCGCAAGCAATTTGGTTCGAGTCCTAGAGTGGCATAGATGAATATCCATGAATTCTGATTTCGATACAAGGGAGTTAAAAAACTTAGAGATGCATTTAAAACGCATCAAGGACTTAACGGGAAGCCATGAGAATACATCAAAGATTATTTCTTGAGGAATTGAAGGTATTTTTCTAGAAGACTTGATGTTCTTCTCCTTGAAGAGGGCGGCTGTAGTCATGGCCATGCCTTTCTCTAATGTATATAGGACATTACTTTGCCTTTCTACTTTTCCTTTTCCAATTATAAAACGTTTATACTTGCCTGAGTTTTTATGGGCTACATCATATTTGAGTTGCGCTTTTTTTAGTAGAGGAATGTACATAGGAACAAAATTTTAAAAGTAATCCTGAAAAATTACCATTACTTTCAGAAACTCTCATAAATATAATTTATTATGGCTTTTTTTTTAACTTTATAATTAGATTATATACTAATTTCATTAACTCCTAAAATGACTCCCTTTAAAGTAAGGGTGTCAAGCCGGGCCAGCCCGAACCCGGCCCACCACCGGCCCGACCCAAGCCCACTAAGAGGTGTAAGGGGCTGGGCTAGGTGGGTTTTATTAGGAGGCTGGGCCGGACAAGGTGGACAGTCCACCAGCCCGGCCCACCAGCAGCCCGGGTGATGGCCCACCGGGGCACCGGCCGGGCCTGGCCCACTTCAAATAATTTAAAAAAAAAAAGATAAGTATTACATTTATTACTAATAATAAGTATTTTAAAAATATTGTATCCCAATAAAATAGTTGTAGCTATAATTGTGGGATTCTTAAAATTTTGGAAGCAAATATATGAAATATTTATTAATTATTCAAACCATAGTTAAAATCTTACTTTAGTTAATTAAAACTTAACCATTAATTTTAACTCATGTAATGTGTCTCTTATTCAAGTAAGAACTTGGGGAAAATGGAGACAATGGAAATGGAGAGGAGTTCGATCCGTTAATATTTAATTGCTACTACATGAAAATTAATTAGCTCTCCTTTTTTTAAAAAAATAATAATAATTAGTGGTCACTGGTCAACTGAGCCCCACAGAATTAATAAAGTGGGCAGTGACCTTTTTCACCGTTTGAAAACTAGTTAGCTCTTCCTTTGTTTTTTTTTTTTCAATTAATAATGGGCAGGTGGGCCCCAAAGAATTAACAAAGTGGTCAAGTGACCGTTGCCAACGGAAAGATTGGCAATTCAACCGTTGGCCCAAAAAAGGACCCCTCAACCCCTCAAAACTATTTTTGACCTTTAAGTTTAAAAAATTACAGTTTAACCCATTTTTCACCTATAAATACCTCATACATTTCATCATTTTTTACTACAATCCTCTCATTTTATCTCACTTTCCCTCTTAATTTTCAGAAATTTCTATAATTTTAGTATTCTACTTTAATTGTTTTTGCAAACTTGCAATTACCAAGATCAAGTGGAAGGCTTCAAGTATTCAATTCATCAATTTACGATCACGTTGTTATTTCGTTATCTCCAAGAATTTGGTACCTTCGTTCCATCTCTTACTTTTATTTAGTACTTTAATTCTTGCATTTTAATTTTAATTTTTGTTATTTTAATTTGCATAATGGAACCACTAAAATGAATCGGTAAAGCTTTATATTCCGGTGGTAGTAGTAGCGGTAAGGAAACATCCGGTAGTGGTAGTGGTAGGGGTAGTACTAGCGCTAGAAATTATACTCGTGTTCCTCAAGCACCACCTAGTGAAATAGGCGACATAGTTGTGGGTGCACATGATATGAATTATATAGAATTACAAGAAACGTACGGTATTGAAGATGAGAATGAAGTTGAGATACAAGTAGACGATGATGATAATGACAATAATATACCCACTAGTCCCGCTAATGATATTGCTCAGTCTCGAACTGAGGCTCAGGGTCATCCTCCACTGCCTGAAGGAGCCCGAAAAAAAATTAACGCCCGGAATAAAACTAGCTTAGTGTGGAATTATTTTGCCCAATTAGAAAATAATCCGGATTATGTTGCATGTAAAATTTGTGAGATACCTTATAAGCATAGCACCAGCGGTAGTAAAGGGGAGACGGGTCAATTGACTAGAGATTTGGATAACAATCACCCAAATTGGAAAGAAGAGATAGCATAAGCTCAGGGTGCCACCGGGGGATTAACCCAAACAAGACTGAACCTAAAGACCGGAAAATTAAGTGGATCATCTAATAAAATGAAGAATCGTAAAGAATTAGCGAAAATGATAGTTGTGGGTTGTTTGTCTTTCACTTTTGCTTCTTCTGATGCTTTTATTCATTATATACAAAAAATTTATAATCCTATGTTTAGCAGTATTCCTAGAACTACTTGTAGATCTGATATTTTTAGACTTCATGGACAATATCTGTTTTATCTACGTTATTTATTGATATATCTCCCTTGTAGAGTTTCTCTCACCTCGGATCTTGGTCGTGTTGTTAATAAAAATGATTATTTAACAGTTACTTGTCATTGGATAGATGATAATTTAATATGCAAAAATGTATTTTAGCTTTTCAATATGATGAAGACCGTAGACATACTGCACAATTCATATCTGATACTGTCACTATCATTGCAAAATATTATGGTCTTACAAGCAAAGTTTTATGTATGGCCTTTGATAATGCTTCTAACAACACATCTGCTATCGGCAGTTTAATATCTGAGTTGTCTCCACCTTTACCTGAAATATTTCATGTCCGGTGTGCTTGTCATATTTACAATTTAATTGTTCAAGATGGTCTTTCTTTCTTTGAGCCTATGATTGAGAAAATTAGACACGCAGTTGGTTTTATTCAAGGAAATAATAATAGGAAGCAACTTGCTGAATTTAAAAATAAATGCAGGCAAAATAATCTTAGACCAAGATTTATGCCTGAAGAAATAGACACTAGGTGGAATTCTACTTATGATTTCTTAAAAACTTGTGTTGAATATAAAGTTCCTATAACTGCAACTTTTAACCAATTTGCTACTGGATATCCCGAGTTAATGTTAAGTGATTTTGATTGGATCAAAATTAAGGATTTTGTAGATTTTTTTAAAAAAAATTATTTCGCTACTCTGGAATTTTCCGGTGCTTATTATCCTACTGTTTGTAACATTTTAGCTTATCTAGCTGATATCTCTTATTTGCTTAAAGAATATAAGTTTAAAGAAGGTTACACAGATACTGTTACTGCAATGATAATTAAATTCAAAAAGTATTTCTTTCCTATTCCTCCTATTTACTTAGCTGGTGCTATATTAAATCCGTGTATTAAATATATTAATATGTCATAATTGACCCGTATTATATATACTTCTTTAGATATTAAAACTACTGAGGAACCATCCCTTCTTAAGGCTATGTGTGATGCAAATGATTACGCACAACAATTATATAATCATTATTCTACTACTTGATAATGCTACTGTTACACGCCACACTTTCAGAGCATGAGCATGCCACATACATCACCATAGTATTGGAGTATCGGAGACGTCCCATGATGTTTTGGAAGGTACAAACCATGGGAAATATGTAACAATGAAGTAGATGATGAATTACGATCTCGTAAGTCATAATCAGGAAAGACTATTTTGAAACACAAGAACATGGCCATTATCAAGTATAATAGATGATAAATATCATGTATGGAGAGTTTCGGAAGATTTCGAGATCAAGCAAATTGAAGAAAATAAGTTTGACGAAAATTTGAGAAATGTTGGGCAGATTTTCAGTCAACTTTGGAGGGGCATATCTCCTGGTATATTATGAGTTTTAAGGTGTTTCAATAGCCTAAAATGAATTTCGTCGAGTCTAGTTTCTAACGCAACAAAACGCTCATCGATAGGACATTGTAGTAGAGAATTATAGATGTTATAAACTGAGCTGACAAAGCAGAAAACAGGGCTGCTACAGTACCGCTACAGTACCGCTACAGTACTGCTACAGTGCAGCCGACCTTAGCTACTATAAAAGGGGTTAAAACCCCATTTTTCATCATAAAAAAATTCCAGAAACTTCAGCAACAAAAAGGGCTCTTAAAACTCAGATAAAAGTGAGAATTTTGAGCAAAATTCAAGCTACGGAATACTAATCGAAGTCCGGACAACGTGTAGACGCGATTATGATTTCATTTTTGTGTTGGAGTAGCTTGGGAGCAAGTCAATATTGAAGATCTTGCGAATTTAGTAAATATAAGGTATGAATCATTGAATCTTTCTCTTTATCAACCTTGATTAAGGAATATTTGGAAGAAATAAAAGTTGTAGTTGTTGTGTTGTTGTTGTTGGCTTATGGATTGAGGTTTGAGGAGAATTTTGGATGAAATATATATATAATTATCTTGTAGAATGTTGAGGGTATTGTTGTTGTTATTATTGGTATTAATTTTGGCTTCTTTACGGAAATAAAGTTATTAAATAGTCGTATCACAAGTTGGTTAGTTGAGAAATTTAGAAAAACATCGTGTGGGATGTTTTAGGAGATATATTGGCATGGATAATGGTATTGATGATGTTGGTTTTGTTGTTGTTGATTGGTTGTTGATATTATGATTTCGGGCTAGGCATATAAACAGGGGAGATGTTGTCCGAATTTCGACAGAATCCAAAAGGGTTTTAATTAAAGTCTTGAGACAAGCATGATGACGAACCTAACAATGATATGAATGGTTGTATATGTATATTACGAGGCTACGAATAATCTTAAGTGAATTGCAAGACAGGAAGTAAGTTGGAAGTCGAGAAATTATCTTCCAGGTATGTTAAGGCTAGTCCCCTTCTTTCTAAAGGCATGATCCTTTCGCTATAAACCTTTGTGTCGTACCCATAACATCATTGATTCCGCAAATGCTAGAAGTCCACGAATTTCGTGATCCTTATGAGGTTGTTGAGTTTCTAAAAGCATGATTCTATTTCTACCAAACTATGTATGAATTCCATAAAAATTCTCATTTCCAAGAATGTTAGAGATTCATGACTCTTAAAGTTTTTATGATGGCAAAGATGAATAATTCTTTTTATGATAACCATGATGATGATTATGAGGGATTTATTTATCCAAGCTCCAAGGCATACAGATTTCATGTTATTATGAGATGATTTTATGCATAGAAATTTCCATGTACATGAGCTTTATAGGTGATTGAGCTTACTTTGCAATTTCTTAATTTCCTTCATTGTTGGTAATCTCACCTTATGACCCTTGTTCCTTCAAGGTGGGATAAACGATGATGATTGATCCATAATACAATCGGAGGCTACCGACCTTACGTCACTCCGATATAGTTGTGGCTTTTGATTGGGCTCTTATGCATGATTTATATATATGTATGTATTTTATCACACTGCGCCACACTATAGTCTGCCGGGCATGGCACGTAGATGTGCACACCACTGCAGTGGGCATGTTGTGATATTACCCAGGACGCGGGCTAATGATGATAACACCGAGCCTTAATGGTCGGGCATGATACTATATATATGACACCGAGCCTTAATGGCCGGGCATGGTACTATGTATATGAATAAAAATGTTTTTTAAAAGGCTAAGCATGCATGACATCCGCCTTACAAGGCATTCAGATGTACAGGTTATCTCTCTTATTCCCTGTTACTTTTCATAACTATGTTATATTGTTACTCATGCCTTACATACTCAGTACATTATTCTTACTGACGTCCCTTCTCGTGGACGCTGCGTTTCATGCCACGCAGGTGTATACAGATGAGTAGAGGATATTGCTAGAAGATGGTTCCAGCTGGATTGGCAAGCTCCATTTCCTTCTGGAGTGTTGCCGAGTCAGAGTATCTATGTTATGGTATATTGATTTATGTTAGAGACTTTGCAGACAGAGTCACGAATATAACATGTCAGTTTTGCAAGCGGCTCTGCAAGCCGATGTATCATTATGCATTATGTTACAAATCTCATATGATTACAACTTTTACTTGATTTGAGAAAGACGAAAAAAAATGTTTTTTTTTAAAAGCTTTCATTATGCATTTCATTTCGTGATTTAAGAGTCCAGTGGGATTATGAATATAATGAGAACCAGCGGGTTCGCTCGGCTCTAAGTAAAGGGTCGGGTGCCCATCATGCCCTATCAGGACTCTTCTATCCCATGTGGTCCTTCTAATGAAACTTCATCTTCTAAAAGACAGGCACCAAGTATGCCTATCATGGGTGTTCCTAGATTATCTATTTGGTCTCAAATAGCACCTCAACAAAGTAATACAAACTTTGATGAGCTTCAATTTTTTTTTGAGACAGCCATTGGAGCCTTTCGAAGATGGAGTTAATGCACTGGATTGGTGGAGGAACAATAGAAGACAATTTCCCGTTCTTTCAACAATGGCTAGAGATGTGCTAAATGTTCCAATGTCAACCGTTGCATCAGAAAGTGCATTAGCCAAGGAAGGCACCAGTTCGGAGACAACCGACACTTATTGGGCAGCAACACAATGAATGTTCTAGTATGTTTCAAAGATTGGATTAGATCAGAGCGAAGAAATCAAGGAAGAGAAGAAGATCCAAGAGAAGACCAGCAACTTGAAGATATAATGTCACTTGGAGGTCCATCGATACAAACATCTCCAATGTATGGAGATGTCGATTATGAAAATTTTAAGCCAATTCCTCTTAATGTTAATATGGAAGAATTGAATAAAATGGTGGAAAATATGTAGATTTAAATTTGAAGAGTTGTCAAATTGAATTTTCTTTTTCTTGTTTAAGTTTACGAAATCAAAGAAAAGTAAACGCAAGTTTGTAAGCTTTAAAATTTAAATTCGACTTTGCAATTATCGATTAATAAAACTAAAGGCTCACTGAGCCTTTGAATTTTTTTTCAAATTTGTGTTATAATTTTATTTATAATTTTATTTACAATAATAATAATCTGTACGCAGTCAAAATAGAACTATAAATGTAATTGTGTAGCAGCAACTCTAAGATAAATTTCTGCAAGAAGGGACAAACATTGATCAGTGCCCAAAAGCAACAAGACATTATAAGAGGCTGACAAAATCAGTGAAATGACAAGCCTCTGAAATTGTTGATGCGTGAAATAAATCAAATACCCCTTTTAAGTTACTATCCTGCTGTTGGCTTACATAAGTTCAAAAATATTTCAATAGGTTATACAGTATATAATAATATAAACTATTAGTTATATATATATATAAAATCTTATTAGTTTCAAATATTTTATATATAATAATAATTAAATATTTTTTAGCGTATTGAAATGTCTCCTGCGATGATGGAGGTGTGACAATCTGCACATGACATTAGGACTTAGGATCAGATGAGATAATTAAATTAAGAACTTTGGTTTAGTATCAAAACTCATGTGCATTGTTCCCATTTAGTTCCCATTTAGATGAGTAGGAAATTTAGAGAAAGAGGAGAGTAGGGAATTGTGAGATAATATGGAGAGGAATGAATGGTATTTATAGATTGAAAATACGACCAAAGTATAATTTAAGAAACTTGATGGTTAAAATAAAGTTGACAACAACTAGATTTTAAAGTATCAAACTTAATAAATTTTAGTATTAGAATTTTTTTAAAAATAATTAAAATTTGGCTCGGCCCACTAACTAAAACCCGACCCGGCCCACTAACTAAAACCTGGCCCGGCCCACTAACTGTTTCTCTCTTCTTTTCTTAGTAGTTAAGTAATGTAAATATGTACATGTATATGTATATAACGTATTTGTATAAAAAATATATAAAAGAAGAGATAGATGTAAGATAATATAAAGGAAAGGTGTGGAGAGTATAAGGAAAATGTATGTAAAATGTAAAGAAAAATGTATAGAGAATACAAAAATATAGAAACAATATATGAAGAAATTTAAAGACACAATGTATATAAATAAATGTAAAAATAATATATTTTTCTTTATTTTTGTATTCTCTATACATTTTTCTTTACATTTTACATACATTTTCCTTATACTCAAATGTAAAAATAATATAGATAAACAAATATAAAGGCAGTGTATATTAAAAAAATATAAAGACAATGCAAGTAAATAAATGTAAAGACAATATATATATGAATAAGTAAAGAAGCAATGTATGAATGAAATATAAATAAAATTTAAAAAAATATAAAAAGAGGAAGAAAGTGCTAGCTTTGCTAGTCTTCCTATAGAAAGAAAATCTAGAGAGTGTAGAGAGAAGAAAAATGTGTGTGAGGTAGTGTGCAAGTGATGAGAAAAATGAAAGGGGAAGTCCTCCTTTATATAAACCACTTTTTATCCAAACTCATGTGCCAAAACCATGGGCTTCACAACACCATGAGCTTCACAAAACCGTGGCTTCTCAAAACCATGTGTTAAATCTTATCTGTGTTTAAAATTAGTTCCTCCGACTTCCATGTAATAATAGACTGTAACTAAAAATAATAAAGTATAAAAATATATTTAAGGTAATTTCGTGAATAAAGTAAAAAATGTGATTTGAATTAAGGAGACTTGCTAATTAATTGAAGTAAAATTGTATTAGCTTGTTGTTTATATACAAACGACTGTAACAAAATAATTATTTAAAATGAAAATAAATTGATAAAATTCCTATTATTTAAAAATAATGACAATCATCAATAAATTATATTAAAGTTAAAAAATGTATAAAAACAGTATATTGTGCTATTTAATGACTAGGAAGCCTAAAGAAGTTAATTTTTAAATAGGCTTAAGTGACTAAAACGCCCCAAACTTGGCAGCAATTGCAACTTTAGTTCCCAAACTATTGCTGCACTTCAAGACACCCCCAAACTTGACAAAATGGGTTTTAATTCATCCCCGAGCTGCCACATGGCACAACAAGTGTAGTCACACGCCAACAGGCGCGTGACAGGTGCCACGTCAGCTTTATTTTTTTTAAAAAAAAAAAAGAAAAATCAATTTTGGAAAATTCATTAAAAAGTGAGTATATTTTTTTAAAATCAGATTTTTTTTTTAAAATGTGGAAAATCCATTTTTTAAAAATAAATCTAGACAGGATTTTTTTATTAAAAAATCTAAAACTTTTTAGATCTTGAAAACTAAGAAACCCGTTATTTTTTTTTTTTAAATCTGGAAAATTGATTTTTTTTTTAATAAAAAACCTGGACTTTTTAAAAATCTGGAAAACTAAATAAACCCATTTTTCTAAAAAGAATCTGAGAAATTGAATTTTTCATTAAAAACCTGGACTTTTTTAAAATCCGGGATACTTATTTTTTTAAGAATAATGTGAAGAACTGACAATTTTTTTCTAGATTTAAAACCTAATATAATTTTCCGGGATTATTTAAAAAAAAAAAATGGGTTTTCCGGGATTATTCTGAAAAACTACATTTTTTATAGATATTTTAATTAAAATTATAGTTTTTCAGTATTTTAAAATAAATATTTCATTTTTCCAGATTGTTTATTTAAAAATCAGTTTTACATTTTTTTTCAAAACAATTTATCTATGTGGAGGGCACATAGGATGAAATTGCCGTGTGGCATTAATATTTTACACGTGGAGGGCCACATAAGCCTTACTTTACAGCTGTACCCGCGAGTGACTACACTCACTCCGGGTCATTAGCTCAGGGGTGTAATAAAACCCATTTAGCCGAGTTTAAGGATGTCTTGAAGTCCATCAATAGTTTGGGGACTGAAGTTGCAAAACGTGCCAAGTTCAGGGGCATTTTAGTTACTTAAGACTTTTAAATACAGAGGGCCAAAATTGGGTGTCAACAGTTAGTGGGCCGGGTCGGATTTTAGTTAGTGGGTCGGGCCGGGTTTTAGTTAGTGGGCCGAGCCAGATTTTAATTATTTTTAAAATAAATTCTAATACTAAAATTTATTAACTTTGATACTTTAAAATCTAATTGTTGTCAACTTTATTTTAACCATCAAGTTCCTTAAATTATACTTTGGCCGTATTTTCAATCTATAAATACCATTCATTCTTCTCCATATTATCTCACAATTCCCTACTCTTCTCTTTCTCTAAATTTCCTACTCATCTAAATAGGAACTAAATGGGAACAATGCACATGAGTTTTGATACTAAACCAAAGTTCTTAATTTAATTATCTCATCTGATCATAAGTCCTAATGTCATGTGCAGATTGTCACACCTCTATCATCGGCGGAGACATTTCAATACGCTAAAAAATATTTAATTATTATTATATATAAAATATTTGAAACTAATAAGATTTTATTAATATATATATATATATATATATATATATATATATATATATATATCAGAGAACCAATTCGGATTCATGCCGGGACGCTCAACTACAGAAGCCATCCATCTTGTGAGAAGATTGGTGGAGCAGTATAGGGAGAGGAAGAGAGACTTACACATGGTATTCATCGACCTAGAAAAGGCTTATGACAAAGTTCCAAGAGAGATCCTATAGAAATGCTTGGAGGCTAAAAGTGTACCTGTGGCGTACATTAGGGTGATCAAGGACATGTATGAGGGAGCCAAAACCAAAGTAAGGACAGTAGGAGGAGACTCAGAGCACTTTCCAGTTGTGATGGGGTTGCATCAAGGATCAACTTTTAGTCCGTTTCTATTTGCCTTAGTAATGGATGGATTGACACGGCAAATTCAATGTGAGGTGCCATGGTGTATGCTTTTCGCGGACGACATAGTCCTGATCGACGAGACTCGTAGCGGAGTTAACGCTAAGCTGGAGGGTTGGAGACATACTCTGGAGGCTAAAGGGTTTAAGCTGAGTAGGGCCAAGACAGAGTACTTGGAGTGTAAGTTCAGTGAAGCACCTCAGGAGGCTGGCGTGGAAGTGAGGCTTGGTACCCAGGCCATCCAGAAGAAAAGTAGTTTTAAGTACCTTGGGTCTATTGTGCAAGGCAGCGGGGAGATTGACGATGACGTCACACATCGTATTGGGGCAGGGTGGATGAAATGGAGGCTTGCTTCCGGAGTGCTATGTGACAAGAAGGTGCCACCAAAACTTAAGGGCAAGTTCTACAAAGCGGTGGTTAGACCGACTATGTTGTATGGGGCGGAGTGCTGGCCAGTTAAGATCTCTCACGTTCAAAAGATGAAAGTTTCCGAGATGAGAATGTTAAGATGGATGTGTGGCCACACCAGGAGCGACAGGATTAGGAATGAGGATATTCGGGATAAGGTGAGGGTGGCCTCGGTGGAAGACAAGATGCGAGAAGCGAGATTGAGATGGTTTGGGCATGTGAAGAGGAGAGACACAGATGCCCCAGTGCGGAGGTGTGAGAGGTTTGCCATGGATGGTTTCAGACGAGGTAGGGGTAGGCCGAAGAAGTATTGGGGAGAGGTAATTAGACACGACATGGCGCAATTACAGCTTACCGAGGACATGACCTTAGATAGGAGGGTTTGGAGGACCCAAATTAGGGTAGAAGGCTAGTAGATAGTCTTGTTATCCGTTCTTATTAGTAGTCACAGTATCGCAATATAATTTCTTGTGCTCCGATTTATGCTATTATCTGCTATTTCCTGTGCTTTGATTATCCTGTGGTATCTGTGTCGATTGCATTATTTTATTTTATATTATTGCTTTTCCATGTCGCTTTGATTTTCCTAGCCTTATCTGACTTTTTGTATGCTTTTATGCTTTTCTTGAGCCGAGGGTCTTTCGGAAACAACCATCCTACCTTGGTAGGAGTAAGGTCTGCGTACACTCTACCCTCCCCAGATCCCACGATGTGGGATTTCATTGGGTTGTTGTTGTTGTTGTTGTGTATGTATATATATATATATATATATATATATATATATATATAACTAATAGTTTATATTATTATATACTATATAACATATTGAAACATTTTTGAACTTGTGTAAGCCAACAGCAAGATAGTAACTTAAAAGGGGTATTTGTTTTATTTCATGCATCAACAATTTCAGAGGCTTGTCATTTCACTGATTTTGTCAGCCTCTTATAATGCCTTGTTGCTTTTGGGCACTGATCAATGTTTGTCCCTCCTTGCAGAAATTTATCTTGGAGTTGCTGCTTGTGTAGGATTAGTTTTACACAATTACATTTATAGTTCTATTTTGACTGCGTACAAATTATTATTCTTGTAAAATAAAATTATAACACAAATTTGAAAAGAAATTCAAAGGCTCAGTGAGCCTTTAGTTTTATTAATTGATAATTGAAAAGTCGAATTTAAACTTTAAAGCTTACAAACTTACATTTACTTTTCTTTGATTTCGTAAACTTAAACTAGAAAAAGAAAATTCAATTTGACAACTCTTCAAATTTAAATCTACATATTTTCCGCCATTTTATTCAATTCATCCATATTAAAATTAGGAGGAATTGGCTCAAAATTTTCATAATCGACATCTCCATACATTGGAGATGTTTGTACCGATGGATCTCCAAGTGACATTATATCTTCAATTTGCTGGTCTTCTCCTGGATCTTGTTCTTTTCCTTGATTTCTTCGCTCTGATCTAATCCAATCTATGAAACATACTAGAACATTCATTGCGTTGCTGCCCAATGAGTGTCAGTTGTCTCCGAGCTGCTGCCTTCCTTGGCTAAATGCACTTTCTGATGCAACAGTTGACATTGGAACATTTAGCACATCTCTAGCCATTGTTGAAAGAACGGGAAATTGTCGTCTATTGTTCCTCCACCAATCCAGTGCATTAACTCCATCTTCGAAAGGCTCCAATGGTTGTCTCAAAAAAAAATTGAAGCTCATCAAAGTTTGTATTACTTTGTTCAGGTGCTATTTGAGACCAAATAGATAATCTAGGAACACCCATGATAGGCACACTTTGTGCCTGTCTTTTAGAAGATGAAGTTTCATTAGAAGGACTACATTGGATAGAAGTCAGTGTAGCATTATCAAGTAATGTAGAATAATTGTTATATAATTGTTGTGCGTAATCATTTGCATCACACATAGCCTTAAGAAGGGATGGTTCCTCAGTAGTTTTAATATCTAAAGAAGTATAGATAATACGGGTCAATTCTGACATATTAATATATTTAATACACGGATTTCATATAGCACCAACTAAGTAAATAGGAGGAATAGGAAAGAAATACTTTTTGAATTTAATTTTCATTGTCTCCATTTTCCCCAAGTTCTTACTTGAATAAGAGACACATTACAGGAGTTAAAATTAATAGTTAAGTTTTAATTAACTAAAGTAAGATTCTAACTATGGTTTGAATAATTAATAAATATTTCATATATTTGCTTCAAAAATTTTAAGAATCCCACAATTATAGCTATAGCTATTTTATTGGGATACAATATTTTTAAAATACTTATTATTAGTAATAAATGTAGTACTTATCTTTTTTTTTTTTAATTTGAAGTGGGCCGGGCCGGTGCCCCGGTGGGCCATCACCCGGGCTGCTGGTGGGCTGTCCACCTTGTCCGGCCCACCCCCCTTATAAAAACCACTTAGCCCAGCCCCTTACACCTCTTAGTGGTCTTGGGCCGGGCCGGTGGTGGGCCGGGTTTACCCGGCCCACTTAACACCCTTAATCATAGCTTAAAAAATTGATATTTGAGCGATATTGACACATGGGTAATGGGAATCATGATGGGTTACCACTTGAATTTATTTGATTATGGACATGGGTGGATTTATGTTGGTCCGAGGGCTGTAACGTGACACTGCTTCTTCGAAATATTTTTAATAAATGGAACGAAATTAAAAGTGTAAAACTAATAAAGTGACACTACTTCAACACTATGCGCTCCATTTTCAAGGTGAGGTCGTGAGTTCGAACTTGCATAGCCTTATTTTTTTTTTTTTTCCTACACTATAATTTAAATCCTAAATTAGTAAAACAACTAAAATATAACTGGCACTCTAATTCTATACCAAATTGGTCAAGTAACTTGAAAGCTAAAACCTAAAAAGAACTCATAAGTCATAACATTAAAAGTTCTTTTATCAATTAGAATATAATTGATGGCTGCCCACTTTTCAAATTAGAATATAATTTTTTCTCGTTCCCTATCTGATTGTCACATCAGGTTAGCACTTTCTTCACTATAATATTTTATTATGTGCTTGCAATTTTTTCATGACTAATTTATTTTCTTTCTACTTTCTAAAATGAAATTATTTAGGGTTCATCATAGTCATGATTTATTCAGTTCTTCACTCTTTTACATGGTGACACTGTTTGTGAAAAATCCTAGTACACCACTGATTGTGGAGTTAGCGGATGGTAATTACTGAGAACTTTGATTTATAGATTCACACATGAGTTGAGCAGTTTGGATTGACAAAGAGTCGAGCTTTGGTTAGTTGGCATCGAGAGGTGAGTACTAATCTTACCACAATTCGAATTTCCATAACCTGCATAGTTTATACATGATTTTGAAATTGCATGTGGGATAAGTCTTTTACTTGATCGGATACCGAAATATGTATTTGAGATGTTTACCGTTATTTTAGATGTTCTCATAGTTACCAGACCTGTTTTTACTGTTATTAAGATGAAATTACATGATTTGATAAGAACTGAAATTGCTTGTACTATTTTGAAAATGCTTTTATATGAGTAATTACTGTTTACTAAGAAAAGTATTCAGGATAGGCTCAAAATCAAGGAAACTTTGCCTGGTTTTATGTAAATTCCCATTAAGACTTGCTTTAGGATCCTACCCATTAGGGCTTATGGCTTTAAATTGTGTCGCGACAAAGTTGGTATTAGAGCTTAGTTTATTACACATTAGTAGTAGAATCTCAATTATGGTTATGTTGCCAGCCATTCCCATAATCATGTTTCTACAAGGGCGTGATAGGATGTGTATTGTCTTTCTTTCTTATTTCTCCTTTCATATATGACATTTAGGACCAACTAGACGAATCTAACATTGTTTATTTTGGTAACCATATGACTAACACCCGATCATCTTCTGGCGGAGCTAGGATAGTTGTTCGCAAGTACTAAATGCCACTTGGGGTAAGCAACCGACTTCCACCGCTAGGGAAAGAAGCAGAGCTCGCAGACGGGGCCGCGATGTCACCACGAAGACCCTCCAAACCACTACGAGGAATACGAGAGAGCCCACTCCTGAAATGAATGCTAGCCCACCTCCACCATCAAATAAGTGTGTCACTGCTGAGGCGTTTATCTCTATGCAGAGAGTTATAGAGGGATTGGCGAACATAATGAATAGATAAGAGAGGGTGCAACAGTAGAATACTGCACCTGCACAGAGTCAGACTTTTAAAAATAAAAAGGTATCTTTGTTAGAGTTCCTGTATAGTTCAGCAGATCCTCAAGGGGTCTTGGCTTGCACGCTCAAGGCGCTACGCGCTCTCAGATGTTCTAGTGAGAAAGTCGTGGAGCTTGCAACATACAAACTAGAGGACATGGCAATACCTTGTATGAAATTTTGTTGCTAGGGAGGCCTGCAGGAGCAGCACCACTGACATGGGACGAGTTCACTAAGTTCTTCATGGATCATTTTCCTCCTGAAAATATAAGGCAAAAATATGCTTGAGAGATTGATTCGGACTCAAAATATGGATGTTTCAATGTATAATACCCAATTTTGTAAGCTAACTAGATATGCTCCTTATTTGGTGTTGGATGAAGCAGGTCGAGTTCAGAGGTTTGTTAATGGGCTAGTTAGTCGTATATACAATGCAGTAGTCCCACAGATGAAGATAGGGGTGGGCGTTCGTTTTTTCGGTTCGATTTTATCAAACTTCGGTTTGGCTATTTCGGGTTTCAGTTTTTTGAAGGTGGACACCAAACACCGAACCAAACTAGTTCGGTTCGGTTCGGTTCTTTCGGTTTCGGTTTTTTAAAGTTCTGTTCGGTTCGGTTTCGGTTTTTTCAATTCGATTTTTTTAATATAATATTAGAAGTGATTCCATTGACACTAATTCATATTCTCAAAAGCAATAAAACATAAAACTGATAAATTGAAATCAAAATCAAACAAACAGGATACACAAGAACAAAAAATTATAATCATGACATAGAATTACTAGGTGTTATATATATACCGTAAGAATAATTAAGAAAACACATAAAGGACATACATTAATCCTAAAGAGACATCCTAGTTACCTTTCTTTGTTAAAGATATTTGATTATTTCAATTGAGTGGAAAATTAGGGATACAAATGCAAAAGAGGACTTATTACAATTGAGTTTTTTTTTGTTTAAACTTAATGGGCCTGGACTATTTTAATTTTTTTAATATATTATTAGAAGCGATTCCATTGACGCTAATTCGGTAATGTATTAAATTTCGGTGCGCGTTCGATTTTTCGGTTCGGTTTTATCAAACTTCAGTTCGGCTATTTCGGTTTCGGTTTTTTGACGATGGACACCCAACACCGAACCAAACTAATTCGGTTTGGTTCTATTTGTTGAAGTTTCGGTTCGGTTTTTCGGTTTTCGGTATTTATGCCTAGCCCTAGATGAAGACGTTTACCTATTCTTATGCAATTGATCTTACTACAAATATTGAAAACACGGGATGTGATGAACATGCGACCAGTGATTTACGTAAAAAAGCCAAGACAAGGGGATCATTCAGCGTCGGCTTTAGTGCAAATCGCAAAGCTGAGAATCAGAGACAGCAGCATCGGGGTTCTTAGCTAGGGACAAATTCAGTTTCACAGTCTGCGTATAGACTACATCACAGAAAGGGTACCAAGGGGACATCATCATCATTTGGATATCACAGTTTTAGGCAGATTTACGCAACTACTCCTTCCTGCCAGACCTGCGACAGATCACATTTAGGCCAGTATCGTGTTTTAATTGGAAGGTGTTATCGATGCATCCAGTTAGGACATCATATGATGGACTGCCCTCAACCTCCATAAATTCTAGCCAAGCTTTTGTTCAGTTAGCTACACTTACTCCGGCTACTCGTAATATATCGTGCAGGTGAATAATGATTCTTGAAAATAATTTGACAAAATACCTAAATAAAAATAGTTATTAGTAAATTGCCGAAAAATGCAAAATTTGCTATTTCATTCTATTTAACGACCACGACCCCCCCCCCCCCCTCCCCCGAGATGTTATTCTTTTTTAAAATGGCAAGCCAAAATTGGGTGTCACCACCTGTTCCATGATTGTCTTATTGTTAACCATCTAGAAGTTAATCCACTATCCAACAACATACTTCTTCTTTCATGGATCGTCAGCACCATATTTTTTTCCAAACCGTCTCATATTTCTTTAGCATATTTATAAGTAACAAATAAATCGAAAAAAAAAAAAAGATTAGTCATATGGTTCAACAAATGTCCTCTAAATAGTTTTGTTATCCTTTTGAAATTTCTTTTAATCCGCTTTCAAAATTGTAGTAAAATTAGTACAATATTGACCAAGAACAAGCAAAACAAGAAAATAACTTAGGGCCTGTTTGGCTTAGCTTAAAAAAAAAACAACTTATAATCTGAAAACAGCTTATAAGCCCAAGAAAATAAATTGGGGTAGCCCAACAAGTTGGGGTAGTAGTTGGGCTACCCCAACTTATTTGTTTGGGCTTATTTTAAGCACAAAATGGCTTATAAGCTGGCCAGCCAAACACTCAAAAAAACTGATTTTTTTTTCAGCCAGAGGCGGATCCAGGATTTTTAGTTTATGGGTTCCCGACAAAGATATTTCGGAATACAAAAATCAGCTTAATAAGTAAAAAAAGAGGGGCTCGATCCTGCATCTAGCACTCCGCCTAGTTACTTTTTGCCACTGAGTGAAGCATCCATGTTTTTACTGAGTTCTCATCTAATTATTATTATACCTTGAATATATTTTTCAATACAATTACAAGGTGCCGCAAAAAGTTATGGGCTCCCGGGAACCCCTACTCACCACTGTGGATCCGCCCTCTGTTTTCAACAACTTATAAGCCAATCCAAACGGGCTCTCGTTGGATTAACGATACGTCGTGGCAAGCCACTACCTTGAAAGCGATTTCAGCCCGACTGTGGTGCAAATCATTTAAGTCGGTCGCTCCCAAGGTTCCAAAGCATTCCTGAACAGTTGCACTAGTGGCTGGAAGTTTAGAGTTGCCCAAACAAAATTGCCCCAAAAAAGGAGAAGAAGAAATGATTTTACTTTGTCTCTTTTACTCTATCCAAAGATGAACCCTTAAGATCATATTACTACTTATTAGAAGCATGAGTTGGGGCCATCTTCGTCGTCCGTTGATGGGCCCCATTAAAAAAAAAACTTTTGGACCCCATATATATTAAACAACAACTAATATTTAAAAAAAATTGTAGATCTCATATATATTAAATAACAACTAATATTTAAAAAAAAGTGTGGGCCCCATATTAAACAACAACCAGTATTACAAAAAAAAAGTGGAACCCACTACCTCCAAACTCACGAAAAAAAAGTGGACCCCATATTAACAAAATCAAGCAATACATAAGTTGGGGCCATCTTCGTCGTCCGTTGATGGGCCCCATTAAAAAAAAACATTTGGGCCCCATATTAAACACGCCCTAAAAAAATTGTAAAAAAAAAATTAAAAAATTGTGGAACCCATATATATTAAACAACAACTAATATTTAAAAAACAATTGTGTATCCCATATATATTAAACAACAACTAATATTTTAAAAACATTGCGGGCCCCATATTAAACACCAACCAGTATTATAAAAAAAAAGTGGAACCCACCACATCCAAACTCACGGGAAAAAAAAAGTGGACCCCATATTAACAAAATCAAGCAATATTAAAAAGAAAAGTGAATCCCATATTAAAAAAACAATGTTAAAAAAAATTGTGGGCCCATATTAAACATCAACCAGTATTAAAAAAAAAAAGTGAAACCCACCACATCCAAAAACAAAATTGTAAAAAAAAAAAAAATTGTGGACCCCATATATATTAAACAACAACTAATATTTAAAAACAAATTGTGGCCCCCATATTAAACACCAACAAGTATTAAAAAAAAAATTGAACCCATATTAACAAAATCAAGCAATATTAAAAAAAAAGTGAATCCCACATTAAAAAAATAAACAATGTTAAAAAAAATTGTGGGGCCCATATTAAACACCAACCGGTATTAAAAAAAAAAAAGTGGAACCCACCACATCCAAACTCACGGAAAAAAAAGTGGACCCCATATTAACAGAATCAGGCAAAAAAATTCTGGGCCCCATATATATTAAACAACAACAAATATTAAAAAAAAATTACGGGCCCCATATTAAACACCAACCAGTATTAAAAAAAAAGTGTAACCCACCACATCCAAACTCACGGGAAAAAAAGTGGGCCCCATATTAACAAAATCAAGTAATATTAAAAAAAAAAGTTAATCCATATTAAACAAATAAACAATGCTAAAAAAATTTTTGGGCCCCATATTAAACAGGCCCATAAAAAAATTGTGGACCACATATATATTAAACAATAACTAATATTTAAAAAAATTGTGCGCTCCATATTAAACACCAACCAGTATTATAAAAAAAAAGTGGAACCCACCACATCCAAACTCACGGGAAAAAAAAAGTGGATCCCATATTAACAAAATCAAGCAATATTAAATAAAAAAGAGAATCCCATATTAAAAAAACAAAAAATGTTAAAAAAAAATTGTGCGCCCATATTAAACATCAACCAGTATTAAAAAAAAAAAAAAAGTGGAACCCACCACATCCAAAAACAAAATTGTAAAAAATAAAATTGTGGATCCTATATATATTAAACAACTAATATTTAAAAAAAAAAATTGTGGGCCCCATATTAAACACCAACCAATATTAAAAAAATAAAAAAAAAATGGAACGCACCACATCCAAACTCACAGGAAAAAATGTGGACCCCATATTAACGAAATCAAGCAAGATTAAAAAAAAAAGTGAATCCCATATTAAAAAAATAAATAATGTTAAAAAAAAATTGTAGGCCCACATTAAACACCAACCAGCATTAAAAAAAAAAAAAAAAAAAAAGTGAAACCCACCACATTCAAACTCACCGGAAAAAAAAGTGGTCCCCATATTAACAGAATCAAGCAAACCAAATTGTGGGCCCCATATCTATTAAACAACAACTAATATTAAAAAAATTGTGGGCCCCATATTAAACACCAACCAGTATTAAAAAAAAAGTGGAACCCATCACATCCAAACTCACGGGAAAAAAAAAAGTGAACCCCCTATTTAACAAAATCAAACAATATTAAAAAAAAAGTGAATCCCATATTAAAAAAATTGTGGGCCCCATATTAAACACCAACCAGTATTTAAAAAAAAGTGGAACCCACCACATCCAAACTCACGGGAAAAAAAAAGTGGACGCCATATTAACAGAATCAAGCAATATTAAAAAAAAAATGAATCCCATATTAATAAAACAAACAATTTTAAAAAACAAATGCTTAGAAAATCAAACAATTAAATCAATAATGATGGACTCATTGCCACATGCATATCAACCCATTAGTGGGAGCAAATGAAATTATTGTACAGCAACACACTTAAAATACTTATATATTTAAATAAGATAGAATTTAAATACTTTTTCATTTTTTCCTTACTCTAATAAATGTGAAAAGAGATTAATGTCATAAAAGAAAAAATAATATTAAATAGAGATCAAATAATTAATAAGCTAAATTAGTGAAATTATAATTCTAATTGACGTTTCCTTAAAAAACCATAAAAAACAATATGACAAGTAAAATGAGTTAAACAAAAAATATTTACTAAAAATTAAAAAATAAAAGTTCTTCATGACCCCATATTAAACACCAACCAGTATTAAAAAAAAACAAAAGTGGAACCCACCACATCCAAACTCACGGGAAAAAAAGTGGACCCCATATTAACAAAATAAAGCAATATTAATAAAAAAAATGAATCCCATATTAAAAAAACAAACAATGTTAAAATAAAAGTTCTTAGAAAATCAAACAATTAAATCAATAATGATGGACTCATTGCCACATGCGTATCAACCCATTAGTGAGAGCAAATGAAATTATTGTACAGCAACATACTTATATATTAAAATAAGATAGAATTTAATTACTTTTTCATTTTTTCCTTACTCTAATAAATGTGAAAAGAGATTAATATCAAATGGAGATCAAATAATGAATAAACTAAATTAGTCAAATTATAATTCTAATTCACGTTTCCTTAAAAAATCATGCAAAAGACAACATGACAAGTAAAATGAGTTAAACCGAGAATATTTACCAAAAATTAAAAAATAGCATTTCTTCGTTTAAATAAAAAGTTAATTTCTACTTTGTTTCGTTTCAAACATGTAAAATTAATTTAATAATTTGAATTAGAATTATCCAAATCAAAATTTGAGAAAAAAAATAATAAGTATTTTACACTTTTATATTAATCGAATTAAAATTGAAAGTATCAACTGATGCTTAAATATTGCTATTATTTTATCTCAAACAGAGGAAAATAAATTTTCGTAGCAAACACGAATAAAATAAAGTTTTAGATACGGAGCACAAACTATAATGTTATATTAATCGTATTTTGAACATAGAATATATATATATATATATATATATATATATATATATATATATATATATATATATATATATATATATATATATATATATATATATATTATCACTATCTAAACACAACTACATATACATAGATACACTATAATACGAAGTGTTGGGCCCGTGCGCAGCACAGGCTTAAGCCATCTAGTATATATATATATATATATATATATATAAGAAAATAGTTAGCTTTGTCTGCATGCTTTTTTGAAATTTTAAAAGTAAATAAGGCCATAAAGACAATTGTAGTGAAGGCCATAAATGCAATTGCCCATAGAGGCAATTCAAACCATTTGGCAACAATAATATTTCTTCATTATGAAGGCTACTATTAAGGATTCTACTTTTGGTCAATATAGCCAACACATTAAATCTTTCCTGAAAATTGTTCATCTTCGGTGGAAAAAAAGCAATTTTAATTATATTTTTCCGCTTATGCAACTATTACAAAAATTATTAACATTTTTTTATATGAAATATATGCATTTGAAAAAGATTCAAGTCTTTTTATTTGATTGAATATGTCGACTAGAGTATTACTTTTTTACTTGTACTATTTTCCTTAACTCTTTAATTTAGAAAATAAGTCTAAACCATCAATATCATATTTAAGGAACATTCAAGGTCAGACAATATCTTTTAAGTTCCCGTCATCTAATGATTTCAAATTTTTACCACTAAAAGCTTTTCACTGTTGAACTTTTAAGCACTTTGAGAACGAAAGTAAGAAAAAAACATAAAAGAGAAAATATGTAATCTCATAGGAGAAGGGAAAAGAAAGATTGTGACTTGGACAAAATAAGGAAGAGAGTGTAAGAACTTACAACTATTCATACATCCGATATTCATGCTGATATTGGTGGTTTACTCAGAAATGTAACAAAATTATCTTTCCTTTCATATGATTTTTTTTTTCTTTTTTTATTACATGGGGGTAGGGGAAGTAGAAGAGAAAATTACACTGTATGTTAATTGAGGTAATAATGCTATCAAAATTGACCTATTTTCTCAATTCTTACAAAAAATAACTCAAACTTGCAGTGTATATAATTGTATATGTTGGTATAAGTGTTTGTATATGTTGGTATTAAGAATATGAATATATTTGTATTTTTCGGTATAATTTTATAAATCGCTCTTTTGGGGTTAAATATGTGTAAATGTGTATTTTCATGTATAATATTGTATAATTATATGTATCTATTTTTTGTATATAAGTGTATACCATTGTACAAAAGTGTTTTTGAGCTATATTTTTGCAATGTAAGTCAGCCAAGTGTACATTTATGAAATTTTCCCAAAGTAGAAATGGGTGAGAAGATTACAAGGTGGGATTCGAACCCTCACCAACAAGGTGAAAGTTCAAATTGCTAATCAACTAAGCTACTAAATCCCTACGAAAAAAATTACTTTTCTACTAAAAGTACTCAATTTTTTAGGGATAAGACACTATTATCTCCTGAACTATACCCAAAGTTGCTATGACACACCTTACTTTTTCCTGGGTCCTATTACCCCCCTAAACTTATATAAAACGGAATAATTACCCCCCTAAACGCTGATGCCCACTCTCATATGAGAGATTGACATACACTCTCCTTGCCACATGTGTATTTATTTGTTTTCTTCCTTTTTTAATTCTTTTCAGCTTACGTGTCATTTTTTTGTAAAAAAACAAACTGAATTTTCTTTTTAAAAAATGATTTTTAAAACCCGTTTTAAAAAAAAAAATTGAAAATTTGATTTTTTTTAAACCATTTTAAAAAAACTGAAAACATGGATTAAAAAGCTGAATTTACGTTAAAAAAATGATTTTTAAAACGCATTTTTAGCAAAAAAATAAAAAATAAAAATTGAAAATTTGATTTTTTTTTTCAAAACCGTTTGTTAACTGAAAACATGAATTCTTTTAAAATATGGAAAAATGGATTTGTTAAAACTATGGAAAACTTGATTATGTTTTTTTAAATGTTTTAAAAAATCTTGATTTTCATGATTTCATTTTCTTAGGACACTTTCATTTTTCAAATAAAATCCGATAAAAGTGTTTTTGTTGTCAAAATGTTAAAAAACTGAATTTTTATAAAATCAATTATTTTTTTAAATGTGAAAAACCCATTTTTTAAAAAACAATTATTTTCATATTTAAGAAAATACAAATTTTCAAGAGAAAAAAAATTAAGTTTTCCCCTTTTTTATGTTTATCACTCTCTCAAAGAGAGTGAAAGACACTCTCTTTTCTATATCAGCGTTTTAGGGGGTAATTATTCCGTTTTAAATAAGTTTAGAAGGATAATTATTCCGTTTTAAATAAGTTTAGGGGGTAGTTTTATTCTGTTTTAAATAAATTTAGGGGGGTAATAGGACCTAGGGAAAAGTAAGGTGTGTCATATTAACTTCGGGTATAGTTCAGGAGGTAAGAGTGTCTTATTCCATTTTTTATTTAAAAAAAAAAAAACTAAGAAATCTATTATTTCTAAAAAATGGGGGGCCCAAATTTAGGGGCCTAAAGCAAGTGCCTTGCTTCACCGTGGAGTAAGGGTGTTAAGTGGGTCGGGCCGGGCCGGGCCATCTAAATGTGGGCCACATGGGGCAGGGTCAGGGCCCGGCCGGGCCATAAGTTAGGGGGTCAGGCTGGGGGCCGGGCTTGGAGAGGGAAAAGGGTATCCGGCCCAGCCCACCTCGGATAGGGGCTACACCTCGGGCTAACCGGGCCGGGCCGGGTTATAATTAGTAGGCCGGGCTTTTTTTTTTTTTAAGTTCTAATACAAAAATAGACATTTATATTTACTACTAATAATAATAAAATTAAAATTTACATCTAATGATAAAATTGCTAAATTAAAAAAAAGTTTAGTCGTCGACAAATTCAAAAAGCTAGCCGTTGTAAATTTAAAAAATTAGTCGTTACTAATTTTATTTGAACCCCTAAATTTATGAATAACTTCACTTTGGTCATATTTTCAAACTATAAATATCCCTCCATTCTTCTTCATTTTCACACAATTCTTCCACAATTCTCTCTTTATTTAAATTTGTTATTCAACTAGTGTTGTACATTACTTCACCTTCATCTTCTCCTCGAGTTCGAAGATCAACTTCAAGTGCGGTGTGGATGCATTTTGAGCAAGTAAATGGGGAACATATTAAATGTCAACATTGTGGTGACATATATCTCCACAAGTCCGGAGCGTTGGGTATTAGCCTATTGGGGGGTTGGGGGGTGGTGGGGGGTACCGGTGTGTTGCGTAGACACTTGTGAAAAGGCACGAAATTGTTGAGATAAGTACTATCACAATCTAATATATACTATATACTGAAAATGTATCAAAGGTATATTTATTGAGAAAACAAGATTGTCTAACTTTAAAATACAATTTTAAAGAAAACTAAAGTGCTCCGTAAAAAGAGACTCCTAATTTATTGGGATATAATGTTTTTAAAATACTTATTATTAGTAATAAATGTAGTACTTATCTTTTTTTTTTCTTAATTTGAAGTGGGCCGGGCCGGTGCCCCGGTGAGCCATCAACCGGGCTACTGGTGGGTCGGGCTGGTGGGCTGTCCACTTTGTCCGGCCTAGCCCCCTAATAAAGCCCACCTAGCCCCTTCCACCTTTTAGTGGGCTGGGTTTATCGGGCCGGGTTCGGGCTGGCCCAGCCTACTTGACACCCTTACCGTGGAGCCGGCACTGCCAGTATGTTGCCCTGTAAGAATGTATGAACTGAAAATGACCTTCTGAACTCATATTTTGAACTTGTGATATCTTCTTTGATTTGCCATAAAGTAGTAATTTCTCCCTTAATTGTTTGAATAGCTAAAAAAAACAATTAATCAGATTCCACTGCGCTATCAGAAAAGTCATGATGAAAGCACCGCTTCATACCACTTTAAAGCTTGAACGTCAGCCGCATCATTAGTGCAGCATCCAAAATAGGCAATAGATGCCATAATCATGTTCCTGAATGATCTCTCAGTATGCCTCCTCCTGCGACACTCCCTAAATTGGGGATGACAATCGGTGCAATGTTAAAAGAGCGGTAACTAATATTTAAAATATTGTTTTTCGTGTTAAGGGTGGCAAGGAACTAGTATAGTATATCATCTAGCGTTATAATAAATATGCAAGGTGTAGTGGGCATTATTTAGGGTCGAAGGAGAGCTCTCGGACCAAATCAAAGTTGGAAATTGCACGACAGATTAAAGTTTCAAATGAGCGCGCACGAGGCCTAATTAACTTCAAATGATCACTATTCCAGCATATAATGAGTTACACTCTGGTATCATTGAGTCTAGTTGTTGACACCCAATTTTGTCCCGTCTCTCCTCCGAAATACCTATTTACGCTTCTAATATTTTTGGAAAATTAAACAATATATATTTATACCTTACTATAATTATTAGCTCCTTATTAATACCGGCATTTGCATTATCCTGTCATTATCTTTTATTACCGTTTCTACTACTACTACTACTACTATTATTATTATTATTATTATTATTATTATTATTATTATTATTATTATTATTATTATTATTATTATTATTATTATTATTATTATTATTATAATTCGCATTTATTTTTTATTTTATCATTTCAGCATTTTTTACCCTCATATGTGCAGGCATCGCATTTGTTTTCACACCGTTAAATAATATTTTTCATTTGCTGTTGAACTTTAAAAAAAAAAAAATTTTTGCACGACTATTACCATGTCATATAATTTTATTATCCGAGCACTAATAATTATATATTTTATATTTTAGTCCGTATTAATTCAGTCCATAATTAAATCCTAAAAACTATTTTGGGCTAAAGCCTAATTTGTGAAACCAACCCAATTTTCGGACCAATCCACATTTTTAATACCCAGCCCAACATTTTCAGCCCAACTCAATTCACCCCAGCCCAAATCGATTAGCCCACGTTTATTTCCAGCCCACATCTTCAAACCACCAGCCCATTTTTGTTTAAACCAGCCCATACCCATTACCCATCCGGATCGGCCCAACTCCCTCTTCAACAAAAGAAACCCTAGGTTTCTTTTCCCTCATTTCATCCGCCGCTTCCCCTCCCTGCTCCCTTCTCTGTTTTCCTCCCCCCTTTTTCGCCCATCTTCCCTCCACTACACCTCTGCCGCCCCACTTCACCTTGTCGCCCACCCCAGGCGTCTGACACCCCCCACGCCACTGCCACCCCCACTCCTTCCTGTTCCCCACGCATATTTTTTCTTCTATTTCAACAAAAACCATATAAATAGTGGCGGTTTGAATCGATCTAGGCAGGATTTTTTGGATTGGGGGAAATTCCTCAAGAACAGAGGATCTTTGTTCGATTCATAAAAAATTTCTTCCAAGAACCTGTTTTTTTTTTTTCAGTAGCCGAAGAACCCCCAAAAATCCCCTCGTAAAAGACCAGATTTTGAAAGAAAGAGGGGGGTTCGAAAAGGAGAATCCCCTTACAAAAAAAAAAAGAAACAAACGAAAGAAAGAGGAAAAGGAGTTCTGGAATCTCAAAAATCGAAAAAAAAAGAGTATTTTTTTAGTCGCGAAAAGAGGCCTGAAAATTAAAGCTCTGAAATCACAAGAAATCCCAGAGACGAGATTAATTTTTTTTTTGCTGTGTTGTTCGATATCAAAGTCAATCCATACCATTTTGTCCTGTTTTGTCCTTAGCATCTGTCTGGATTCGAAGGGTGTAAAAATTCATTTTTTCTTAGTATTTCGAAGTAGATTTGAAGTGTTCGAGGTTAGATCGAAACCTTCGTCTCACTTCGCTGCGCCCGAAAAAGCATGACCATTGTATACGAGTCCGAGGGACTTGTTTCTTTTTCCGCATTCGGTGTTGGGTCAAGGCCCAACATTACCTCCTCCCGGATCAATCTACATCTACAGCAGATTAAATATTCTGGGCTAAGCCCAACAGCAGCAACGGATCCGCAACAACATATAAAAGAAATCTGCTGGGCCGAAGCCCAACAGTAAACAGTTTCCAGCAGTCCCAAAACGGGCTGGACCCATTTAACATTATCCGCTCTTTTATTTTGTTTTCTGCATTTAATTCATATTATGCAACTGACTCTTTGTTTATTTTGTTTGTTAACTTAGGTGAATCTTAATGAGTTAATAGATTTAGTTTAGTAATGGGTAGTTAGTTTGAAGAAGACTAATAATTAATCCCATAAGTTTCATTTTCTTCTTTTCACATTAAAGTTATTTATAGAAGCTATAATCTTTACTTCTAGAATAATTGATAGTATATTAATATTTTTTTTAGCTAAAGGAATCATATTTTATTTCTCGTTATCTTAATTTCAAAACATCACTAATATGCAAATATAAATTCAAGCATATTTTATAAATAACCCTTCAAGTTCGAATCAATCACGCATATTTCCAGCTACGCATAGTTATCATAGTTAATAAGAAATGATAAAGAAAACTCACTTCCTTTTTGAATTCTATTTATAAGCTTAGATTTTTCTACATTGCTATAATCAAATAATATGATTTATTCAAAGTTCAAAATTGCCAAATCTCTTCTCAACAGTTATTATTTATGGGTAAATTATCATATTTTATACAAATCTTAGGTTAAACAACATTTTATTTAAAAGTTTAGCCACATTTATAAGTCTTCTTTAAATGACATTTTTTTATCTTAACAATGCTTGTAAGTTTTATTTCATGCAAATTATCACATTCCCTATAAATCTTATTAAATATTATCTTTCACTTAAGGCTTCATCAATATTTTCAAGTCTCATCTATTTTTTTTAGAATCTTCTTTTACACACGTTATTATGTTTCCTACGAGTGTCATTTTAAACAGCACTATTATACTTTCGTCTAAAACCATTAACAACATTCATAAATCGTATTTTCAAAAAAAAAAAAGGCATTTAAAAGCTCTTTTATACAAATTATTATATTTTCTGCAAATCTTATTTTAACTAACATTATTTTCTTTTAAAACTTTAGCAGTATCTTAAAATCATTTCTAAATTTTAAGCATCTTATTCAATCTAATTAATTAACCTAAGTTTGGTCGGATAACCGTAAGTTAACGGATTCTAAAGGATGCCTAACCCCTTTCCTTTAGGATAATATAGAGCCCTTACCTAGAATCATACTGGTTAAGCAGACCATTAACAGAGGTTTAGGTTTAACTTTACCTTAGTTAATATTTAGGTGTCCTAATTCACCGTTAAATTAATTAGGTGGCGACTCCTTAAAACAAAATAAATAGGAATCACCAATATGTCATACTCCTACTTTAACCCGATTAAAATGGGGTGTGACAGCTTGGCGACTTCACTGGGGAGAATAAGACTCTAACCATAACAACTTAGGTTAACAAATAATTTGTTGTATGCTTTGTTTGTTCTGCTTTATTTTGCCTATATTGTTGCTTTATATGTTTTTAAGTATTTGTTATTGTTCCATTCCTTATGTGCATTTTCTATGTAATATGTATGTTACTGCTTTCCTTAAATTGGCATTCCGTTCATATCTCCTTCATTTCTGGAAAACTCACACTATCACACGTACACGCGAGGTGTGTTTTGCGCACCCGCAAATTTCTTCGTAGAATCCAAATTTTAGGAGAGTTGGCGTATGCGCGGGGTGCCCGAATAACGGGGACCGCGTAGCCTTCTCACTCGAGCAGTCCGCTCGGGAACCTTGTGTCTAGTAAACCTACTCTTAGTCCGCCTAGGATAGAGCAAAAACCAAAACCTTGCAAGGACATGCATCATTTTAAACCTATGAAGCTTAATACCCTTGGTGTATTAAGTTCATTAGTCAACCTTACCAAATGTCCAAATGAGTCTATGACTCTAAGTGACACTATTCACTATCTATGTGCATTATTTGAAGGACAAATATGTGGAATATGTGGACCTAGTAATCTATAGATAAATATTTCAAGGAAATTGACATTTTGTTGCAGGTTGTCGTGGAGCATCCAAAATTAATGCCGGAGGTTGAAGATAACCAAAGGAAATTAGTGGAGTTGAAGTATTAGATATCTTAGATTAACTTTGAGATGTATTATCGATTGGCATGTAATATTTTTATTATTCTTGTAAATTAGTTTTAGGAAGAGCTATGGAATGATACATAAAAGACATGTTTGTCCTTCAAATATTCGTTAGGCCTACCTCTGGCATAAAGAGGTCCCTTGCATTATAGAACGCGATGTATTATGTGCAATAGTGTATGTACAATAATATGTCATTATCATATACTGACTCGTTTTCTTTTTCTTCTTTCTTTCTTTTATCTTTTTTATTTTAAACTCATTTTCAAAACAAAAGGTTGACTTGTGCTAAAGGGGAACTGGCGGAGCATTCATATTTCACACGGTCTAGAGCCAAGAAATCAGACTCTGACTCATCACTAATCACCTGGTTAACTAAAAAGACTCGTTCTAAAATGGAGCAAAGTTTGATCAATGCAACCACTTCATCTGAGCCATCTCTTAGTCTACCGATCACGAGTGATCCCACATCTTCTAACGAACCAGAAACACATTTGGAGATCATTGCTCGTCTGGAGCGACGAGTTGCAGAATTAAGTCACATGGTACTTCACAACCGGTCATTTTCTCAAACGCCACCACATATGACTCCATCTCAGGGGGTTCGTCAGACTTTGCCTATGCCACCTCCATTCCCAAATTTGGATGAGCTTAACCAAGCAAATTATTTTACCACTTCTCAGCCAGTTCGTTCCAAACCCCCCACTCAAAATACTCCCTTTTTGTTTACAACCACCTCTTCAAAGGCCCAGTTCATACCGCCGACACATGATGTTACCAATACGCATCAAGTTCCGCCAGTATATACTTATACCACAGCTCCACCCATGACACAAATCCAGGGACAATGTCGCACAGATGTTGATCATTATGTCGAAGTCGAAAATGAGGCGCGGTTAGTTAATGATGAAATGATAAACAGAAAGCTCAAAAGTTTGGAGGATGCCATGAGAAGTTTGCGTGGACTTGGTAGTAACCAAAGCGTGAGATATGAAGAATTATGTGCATTCCCTGAGGTAGAATTGCCACCAGGTTACAAGATTCCAAAATTTGAGAAGTTTGATGGGTCGGGAAACCCTTTCTTCCATTTGAAGGTCTATTGTGAAAAGTTGATTGGCGTGGGAAAGAATGAAGGGATAAGAGTCAAGCTATTCAATCAGAGTTTGAGTGGAAAAGCCTTGGAGTGGTATTCTAAGCAAGATACAACCAAATGGCGTACTTGGGATGACTTGGCAAATGCTTTTGTGGATCATTACAAGTTTCATGTTGAGATTGCTCCTGATAGAATCTCAATTACAAAGTTGAAGAAGAAGTCAACCGAATCATTTCGAGAATATGCTATACGGTGGAGGGAAGAAGCAAAGCCGGGGACATGATCGAAGATGGCATTAAGACAGGGAGAATAACAAGTCTTGCGGCTTTACAGTCTACTAGTAGGGCCATACAAACTGGTACTCTCGGAAACGGAAAGAAAAAAGAAAAAGAAGCAGCATCGGTAATGGCTTTGGGAAACACATCATACCGCCATCAACAACCCCCGCGATACAGGTCTAATGCCCCTCACTCACAATATTTCCAATATTCTCCACATCCATACGACCAAGCTTTGTCATCTTACCAACCTCAATCACCACAAATATCCTACCCCGTTTACAACACACAACCAGCATATCGAGCTCCACGACCACCAACATACCCAACTCCACCATCACAATCTCATCATCCAAACAATACATCCGCACCTCGCCCAAATAAATCGTTTCACAATTTTACACCATTGGGAGAGCCATTGAGCGTTGTTTTTGAAAGACTGCAAGCTTCAGGCTTAGTATATCCTGTGGAAGGTAGAATTCCAGATCCACTACCTAGAAGTTTTGATCCCACTAAAACATGTGCATATCATTCGGGGGTAAAAGGCCATTCCACTGATCGTTGTTACGCATTGAAACATAAGGTTGAAGATCTTATTGAAGCAAAACAGATCATGGTCAAACAACCGGCACCAAATGTGGTTAACAATCCACTCCCGACCCATGATGGGGCCACGATAAATATGATTGGAATAGATGAAAATGATGACGATCCAGTCGAATTCATAGTGCCTGTGGATAGCGTGGAAGATCATGGTCTTGTAGCCGTTGCTCCTCTGGCTGTAGTGATAAGGGGTTGTGTACCTGTCGAGATATTAGGAGCTTCGTCGATGCCTGTGGAAGTAGTTCAAGCACCAAATCAGTTACTAGTGCTCGATACCAAAGCCGTACCGTGGAATTATCAACAAGCTGTGATGGAATGTCGAGGGAAGGAAACGATCACTGACAAGATTAAGACGTCAGGAATGACAAGGTCCGGAAGATGCTATACCCCAGAAGAGCTAGCTAGATTGAGGCAAACTAAGGAAACTAATGTACCTCCCAAAAGGGTCGTGACAGAAGCCGAAGCAGAAGATTTTTTTAGGAAGATCAAGGCCAGTGAGTACTCAGTTGTGGATCAGTTGAAAAAGACCAATGCCCAAATTCCTATTCTCTCTTTGCTTTTGAGTTCGGATGTGCACAAAAATGCACTATTGAAAATTTTGAGTGAAGCATATGTTCCAAGCGAAACGACTAGTGAGGCGTTAACTGGGATAATCGAGCGCGTGCTGGACAGTCATCGAATCAGTTTCGATAATGAAGAACTGCCGCCAGAAGGATGCAATCATAACAAAGCGCTCCATATAACTGTCAAGTGTCGTAACATGTTTGTGGCTAAAGTGTTGATTGATGGGGGTTCTGGACTTAACATCTGTCCATTAACAAGTTTGAAGAAGATCAGATATAATGTTAGCGAGCTCAAGACAAGTGATGTGAATATTCGAGCATTTGATGGGGCTCAAAGGCGTCCTATTGGAGAAATAGAGTTGAAAATGCTGATTGGGCCTGTTGAGTTCATTATGGATTTTCAAGTACTTGATATTTCCACGACATACAACATGCTGTTAGGAAGACCGTGGATCCATCTGGCTGGAGCTGTACCATCTACTTTGCACCAAACTGTCAAATTCGAGTGGGATCAGCAACAAATATGTATACATGGAGAAGGGGACACGTCTTTCTATCGAGAGCAATCCATCCCATTCATCGAAGCAGCAGGAGGGTTCGATGGAGCAACTTACCATGCTTGGGAGGTTGTGAATGTCACTAAAGTGGGTGAAGTGTGTCAAACTCAAGAATTTAAAAGGTCATGCACCGCAATTATGGTTGCTAAGGAAATGCTGAAAAATGGGTACCAACCTGGATTTGGGCTGGGGAAAACATTAAATGGGCGGGTTGAGCCTGTGGTTCTCCCTGCGCAACAGTTTACATTTGGTTTGGGATATGAACCAACTGAGGAAGAAATGAAGAAAGCACGAAAGAATAAAGGGAAGGAGATTCCACTGCCAAAACCCATTCCTACCATTGATCAAACTTTCTCAAAACCTGCCAGCTTCAAAATTTCAGATCTGACCGTTGAAGTTGCCTATGATGACATTGTGTAAGGCATCAAGAAATTGTTCGTGGAAGATGAAGATGATCATGCTGTGGTAATCAAAGACTTTGCTGAAAAACTGATCTTATAGGCTGCTGAGCCAGGACCTGAGTTGCAGATTTGGACTTTTATCTTAGCCCCGGTCCGCCGGGAGTTTCAGTAATTTAAGTTTAAATTTCTTTTGTAATAGGCCGGAGGCATCAGCTAGAACATTTAGTCGCTTTTGTCATGTTGTCTCTATGTTTTGTTACAGCCTTTTTAAATTAAGACTTTGTCATTTGTTGGAACTACGTATGGCCTGACTTCCTTTTGGATACGTAGGCAGCCCACATCGGGTTCGGCCACTCTTTTCAAAATATTTCAGTGTCTTTGTTTTGTGGGTGGAACTACGTGTGGCTTGATTTCCTTTCAGATACGTAGGCAACCCACATAGGGTTCGACCCTCCCTTTTATTAAAAAAAAATAAAATAAAAATCAAAAGTTCTTATTTTGTTCACGAACTACGTCTGGCCTGATTCCTTTGGGATACGTAGGCAACCCAAGGCGGGTTCGGCCCTTCTATTTTAAATTTTTCAATATCTTCGGTTTTTCCAAACCATTTTAATTCCTATAAGATACATAAGGATTTTTTTTATATAATATTTTGGTCTCCCACTGTTTAAATTCATATGTCTTAGTATCTTGAAACTGGGACAAATTTTGAAATCGGTCAAATCGCTTCCAAAAACTTTCATTATAAGTTCTCACTTTTCAACTGTTTAGAACCAAGCGCCTCCAAGACTGGAAACTGGGACAAATTTTAGAGGTAGCACAAAAGTGGTCTTAAATGTTCAACGATTTTAAATAAAAGTTCGCCCATATCTTTCTAAAAATGTTGATAAGTTCGAATTCGAGTCTTCAAAATCATTTTATCTATTAAAACCATTAAGTATTCCCCTTCGAAGTCATCCAAATCTCATTACTCATTTTTTCAAAATACACTTTTATAACTGAAACTCCCCGGCAAGGCAAAATATGGAATGCGGCATCGAAGAACGTGGACGCGACCGAAACAAGGATCAATTCAAGGGCTAAGTTCCCCGACATGCACAAGTCAATCAATTTTCTTTTAAACTCACAATTTTTCTTTGCTGAGACAGGTTTAATTAACATGAGTGTGGTGCATGTTTGACTCATCTTAAAATTTAAATTATGGACATGATCAAAGAGTTAGCTTTCTTCAAAATGCAAATATTCTTCAACGTGGATGCAAAGGTAGCTTGTGCTGAACGGTGGACGTCGTTCCACTCGTCATGAAATTTTGATCAAAGAAGTGGACACAAATTTATTTTCTCAACCAAGGGCTGTGAGCTTAATTCTTTCAAACTCAGCTATTTACATATTCTTATCACTAACAGTTGTTTTAGCTCGTGGCATTTCTCGATAGATCAAGTACCCATAATCGTGGATTTAACTTTCTCCAAAGTGGATACTGACATTGGTCACCTGTTATTGATTCAACTTCCGTCACAAACGGGACACGGATTAGGATGAGGACATAAATGTGGATACCTTTCTACAATACTATTTTAAGTGGACGTGGATTTACATTTACAATGTGGATGTGGACGTGGAAGTAGAAATAGATTTATATCGTGGAAAGCAATGTGGATTCATATGAGCATTGTGGACGTGGAAGTGGATTTATTTTAAAAGTTTGTGAAGATGGAGGTGGATCTATGTTCTTGCACCGTTGGAAAGTGAATGTGGATTTATTCGTAGAAGTGAATTTATTGTTGGTACCGTATAATACGGACGTGGAAGTGGAAGTGGATTTATTTTTTGGCACCGTATAATACGGACGTGGAAGTGGAAGTGGATTTATTTTTGTACCGTATAATACGGATGTGAAAGTGGATGTGGATTTATTTTTGATACCGTATAATACGGACGTGGAAGTGGATTTATTTTTGTACCGTATAATACGGACGTGGCAGTGGATTTATTTTTGTACCGTATAATACGGACGTGGAAGTGGATGTGGATTTATTTTTGATACCGTATAATACGGACGTGGAAGTGGATTTATTTTTTGTACCGTGAAATGCGGACGTGGATTTATATTTTGAACTGTGGAAGTGGACGTGGATTTATTTTTCTGCACTGTGGAAGTGGATGGGGATTTACATTTTTGTACCGTAGAAGTGGACGTGGATTTAATTTCAATTCAGGCACCCACCTTATAATGCGGGTATTTCAAATTTCAATTCAGGCACCCACCTTATAATGCGGGTATTTCAAATTTCAATTGAGGCACCCACCTTATAATGCGGGTATTTCAAATTTCAATTCAGGCACCCACCTTATAATGCGGGTATTTCAAATTTTAATTGAGGCACCCACCTTATAATGCGGGTATTTCAAATCTCAATTGAGGCACCCACCTTATAATGCGGGTATTTCAAATCTCAATTGAGGCACCCGCCTTATAATGCGGGTATTTCAAATCTCAATTCAGGCACCCGCCTTATAATGCGGGTATTTCAAATCTCAATTCAGGCACCCACCTTATAATGCGGGTATTTCAAATTTCAACTCAGGGACCCACCTTATAATGCGGGTATTTCAAATTTCAATTCAGGCACCTACCTTATAATGCGGGTATTTCAAATTTCAGTCTATGTACAGTGAAAGTGGATATAGATTTATATTTCCGTAAAATAAAGTGGATGTGGATTTAGCTCTCGTCAAGGTGGATATCAATGTTGACTTAATTCCTCTTCAAGTGGAAGCCATAAATTTAATTCATCTCCAAAGTATATTGTGGATTCAACTTTCGAAACAGGGGTTACAAGTGTAAATTTCTCCAACCCTGTCTTATTTACACATATATTTCTTTATTGCTAACAATTGTTTTTAGCTGGTGGCTTTGAACAATATCGAAGTTGGCATCACACATCAAATCGTGGAACTATTTCTTCGGCAGCGAACTGGGGCAATTTGTCGGGAAGGATAATCAGACTTCCCGACACGGGTCAAAGATCTACCTCGAACACTCGTCTCTAGTCACAAGTATTCTCTTGCATTCCAGCAATTCAATTTTCAGAATTCTCAAGTTTCTATCATAATACCCCGTGTCATCATAATTCAACACTGGGACAGTATTTTGCAAGATTCGCGCCAATCGGGGTTCAGGTGTCATACTTATCCCAGAACTACACTCGACCTGATTATCGTGCAACCCGAGATATGTAGGCAACTCAGAGGCCGGAGTTCGGTCATAATCCTCTCAAGTTTCCTTTAGCCGGGACAAAATAGGCTATTGAGTCAACATCTTTGCCCGACAACTCTTTTCATCATTACCGGGCAAAGAGGGACAAGTTGTTGACACCCAATTTTGTCCCGCCTCTCCTCCGAAATACCTATTTACGCTTCTAATATTTTTGGAAAATTAAACAATATATATTTATACCTTACTATAATTATTAGCTCCTTATTAATACCGGCATTTGCATTATCCTGTCATTATCTTTTATTACCGTTTCTACTACTACTACTAGTATTATTATTATTATTATTATTATTATTATTATTATTATTATTATTATTATTATTATTATTATTATTATTATTATTATTATTATTATTATTATTATAATTCACATTTATTTTTTATTTTATCATTTCAGCATTTTTTACCCTCATATGTGCAGGCATCGCATTTGTTTTCACACCGTTAAATAATATTTTTCATTTGCTGTTGAACTTTTAAAAAAAATATATATTTTGCACGACTATTACCATGTCATATAATTTTATTATCCGAGCACTAATAATTATATATTTTATATTTTAGTCCGTATTAATTCAGTCCATAATTAAATCCTAAAAACTATTTTGGGCTAAAGCCTAATTTGTGAAACCAACCCAATTTTCGGACCAATCCACATTTTTAATACCCAGCCCAACATTTTCAGCCCAACTCAATTCACCCCAGCCCAAATCGATTAGCCCACGTTTATTTCCAGCCCACATCTTCAAACCACCAGCCCATTTTTGTTTAAACCAGCCCATACCCATTACCCATCCGGATCGGCCCAACTCCCTCTTCAACAAAAGAAACCCTAGGTTTCTTTTCCCTCATTTCATCCGCCGCTTCCCCTCCCTGCTCCCTTCTCTGTTTTCCTCCCCCCTTTTTCGCCCATCTTCCCTCCACTACACCTCTGCAGCCCCACTTCACCTTGTCGCCCACCCCACGCGTCTGACACCCCCCATGCCACTGCCACCCCCACTCCTTCCTGTTCCCCACACATATTTTTTCTTCTATTTCTACAAAAACCATATAAATAGTGGCGGTTTGAATCGATCTAAGCAGGATTTTTTGGATTGGGGGAAATTCCTCAAGAACAGAGGATCTTTGTTCGATTCATAAAAAATTTCTTCCAAGAACCTGTTTTTTTTTCAGTAGCCGAAGAACCCCCAAAAATCCCCTCGTAAAAGACCAGATTTTGAAAGAAAGAGAGGGGTTCGAAAAGGAAAATCCCCTTACAAAAAAAAAAAAGAAACAAACGAAAGAAAGAGGAAAAAGAGTTCTGGAATCTCAAAAATCGGAAAAAAAAAGAGAGTATTTTTTTAGTCGCGAAAAGAGGCCTGAAAATTAAAGCTCTGAAATCACAAGAAATCCCAGAGACGAGATTTTTTTTTTTTTTGCTGTGTTGTTCGATATCAAAGTCAAGATCCATACCATTTTGTCCTGTTTTGTCCTTAGCATCTGTCTGGATTCGAAGGGTGTAAAAATTCATTTTTTCTTAGTATTTCGAAGTAGATTTGAAGTGTTCGAGGTTAGATCGAAACCTTCGTCTCACTTCGCTGCGCCCGAAAAAGCATGACCATTGTATACGAGTCCGAGGGACTTGTTTCTTTTTCCGCATTCGGTGTTGGGTCAAGGCCCAACATTACCTCCTCCCGGGTCAATCTACATCTACAGCAGATTAAATATTCTGGGCTAAGCCCAACAGCAGCAACGGATCCGCAACAACATATAAAAGAAATCTGCTGGGCCGAAGCCCAACAGTAAACAGTTTCCAGCAGTCCCAAAACGGGCTGGACCCATTTAACATTATCCGCTCTTTTATTTTGTTTTCTGCATTTAATTCATATTATGCAACTGACTCTTTGTTTATTTTGTTTGTTAACTTAGGTGAATCTTAATGAGTTAATAGATTTAGTTTAGTAATGGGTAGTTAGTTTGAAGAAGACTAATAATTAATCCCATAAGTTTCATTTTCTTCTTTTCACATTAAAGTTATTTATAGAAGCTATAATCTTTACTTCTAGAATAATTGATAGTATATTAATATTTTTTTTAGCTAAAGGAATCATATTTTATTTCTCGTTATCTTAATTTCAAAACATCACTAATATGCAAATATAAATTCAAGCATATTTTATAAATAACCCTTCAAGTTCGAATCAATCACGCATATTTCCAGCTACGCATAGTTATCATAGTTAATAAGAAATGATAAAGAAAACTCACTTCCTTTTTGAATTCTATTTATAAGCTTAGATTTTTCTACATTGCTATAATCAAATAATATGATTTATTCAAAGTTCAAAATTGCCAAATCTCTTCTCAACAGTTATTATTTATGGGTAAATTATCATATTTTATACAAATCTTAGGTTAAACAGCATTTTATTTAAAAGTTTAGCCACATTTATAAGTCTTCTTTAAATGACATTTTTTTATCTTAACAATGCTTGTAAGTTTTATTTCATGCAAATTATCACATTCCCTATAAATCTTATTAAATATTATCTTTCACTTAAGGCTTCATCAATATTTTCAAGTCTCATCTATTTTTTTTAGAATCTTCTTTTACACACGTTATTATGTTTCCTACGAGTGTCATTTTAAACAGCACTATTATACTTTCGTCTAAAACCATTAACAACATTCATAAATCGTATTTAAAAAAAAAAAAAAAGGCATTTAAAGGCTCTTTTATACAAATTATTATATTTTCTGCAAATCTTATTTTAACTAACATTATTTTCTTTTAAAACTTTAGCAGTATCTTAAAATCATTTCTAAATTTTAAGCATCTTATTCAATCTAATTAATTAACCTAAGTTTGGTCGGATAACCGTAAGTTAACGGATTCTAAAGGATGCCTAACCCCTTTCCTTTAGGATAATATAGAGCCCTTACCTAGAATCATACTGGTTAAGCAGACCATTAACAGAGGTTTAGTTTTAACTTTACCTTAGTTAATATTTAGGTGTCGTAATTCACCGTTAAATTAATTAGGTGGCGACTCCTTAAAACAAAATAAATAGGAATCGCCAATATGTCATAATCCTACTTTAACCCGATTAAAATGGGGTGTGACACTAGTTTCCAGCGCCGCAAACCGTTCGTTAGTTGGACATATTCCTGCAAAAAGTTATGGGATACGAAGTGGGACACGAGGTACAACTTGTGGAGCGCGATGTACAAATCTGTGCCCTAGCCAAAATTCTAATAAGTCTTGCTATTAAAAAAATTCAATAAGTGAAACTAACTAATACTGGAATTCAAACATTTCCAATGGTTTGAACCGTGTTAGTTTTAACCGCAGGAACATTTGAGCGGTGTAGTTCCAATGGTTTAAAGGTCTTCGAGTGCAATCTAGAGGTGTTACCGTCCAAACCATATTTTCATATTAAAATATAATTAAAGTTTAATTAATTTTGGAATGATGGTTAAAACATGAATGACGATTAAAAAGTTGCTATTTGCCTATTTCTTCCTATGGTAAGGCTGTTGGTGCCCATTTGCATGTTATTTTATATAATTGCTATTAATGGAGAAATTCTAGGGATTAATCAAGGAGGTACGAGGCTACGACTAATAGGAGTTACCAAGCACTATATTTTTATTCCATCCCATCAAAAGGATTAATAGTGTTCTCACTTACCCTCTAGCATAATTCAAAGTTTCAAACTTTACCAAGCATGATTGAATAAGGAACTTCCAAGGGATTTCATTATTAATCTTTTTGTGATCCACCTCTTTGAGTGAAATTGCAGCTACAAAAGAATAAGTATTGGTTTAGCATTACCAAAAATATAAATTATATTGTATGAAGACTTATCTGTGGTTGATACATTTCCATCTCTTAGTCTAAATTGTAATCAACCTCCCGGATAAATTGTATAAATGGTCACATGATTATAGTCATTTTTTTAACCAAAGTCACATAATTTTATAAATGTTGAGTAAGAAAATTACCAGTTATCCGAAGGTTGGATTTTTCAATAATTATGCCTTTTGTGTTAGTAGGGTGAAAGTTTTGTGATTATTCTGTCAGAAAACATAATTATGTGTCCACGTTAAGAGTTGTATTGGTCGCTATATTTACCTTTTGTGTGATCCATAGTTAAACTACTCCTATTTCTTTTGAAGGCTTCTAAAAAAATTGTCAATTTTAACACAAAAATGAATAATTACATAGAAATTTCGAAAGCAGAAGGTTAAATGCAAATTGCTCATAGGGGCACCCCCATTAATGTGGTTGAAGCAGTTCCAAATTCTTCTACCTATGCGATTGCCCTAGCTAGGTGGACGCCAAACTAAGAAATACAGAAAAAGTTTCACTCGGAACATAGTCCGTATGAACTAATTTACGGGAAGGCAAGTGTGGTTTTCCACAAGGAGGGTGAAGATTTGCTAGCGGAGAAGGGTCATGATCTGACTCCAGTCGACAAGTGCTGACGTACTCGACCTTAAATTGATAGACTTCGGAATGAATTTAAGAGATTCTTTCCTATGAGAGGCTCAGATAAGATTGAGGTGTATGATTCGCTGCGTGTTTTCATTATATCACTTGTGCGGACAATGTTAATTGCTTTTATGGAAAGACATCAACGGTAATATATGTGGTATGCGCATGTGCATTTAATGATGGACTCCGAAGTTTCAAAACAGATATGTAATCTACGTTGGTTCCAATACCAATGAATTGCCGGAACTTCCTTGGCACGACCATGATCTAAATATTACATATAAAAATGATCAATCTAAATATTACCGATAATTTTTGTGATACTCCTTTGGACAAGGTGGCTTCATCACAGCAAAGATGTCGGTATATCAATAAACTCAACTCCCTCTCTCGTTTCGATGAACTGCTCGAGCAATCCACAGTGGTAAAGAGCGGGAAGGTAAAGAATATGCTAGAAAAAGAGCCCGAGAAGAAGTGTGAACTATGTCAACATAAGATGGCTCCTGGTAAAGACGTGGGGAACTCCTGAACACGATTTCAGGAAGGCTTGTCTGCAGCGGTATCCACTGGGGTAAACTCAATCTCTGATTTTGTTTGTGTGTTTTACCTCTATGAGGTCTTCTTGTATCTGCTATGAAGTTCTAATTTTTTTCTCTACCATTTGTGTGGTTAAAAACTACTTTGTTGCTCTACCACCTGCTTTGCCTGCACAAGAAATCCTAATTTTCCATATATCTCTTGTCTAGAGCTATAATTTATCACCACTTCAAATTTGTATAGCAGTATTTGAAGACTTAGCACTTGTTGAATGGTTTAGAAGCTCGTTTTCTCTCTTCTGGCTTGAATCAGCTACAATGATGCAATTTTTTGTCATGTATTTATTAGGTACTCAGTATTTAGCAGCTCACACTATAAAGTTCCTCTCCAGCTGCCCTCTGATATTTGCCAATTATCTTTAGTGTCAATATGGCTCGGTGGAAAACTTACATCATATTTGATTGATTGAGACATTCTTTATTCCCCAAGTTCATGAGCATTGCTCTTTATTGTTCTAGGTCTTTTTTTGTATTGTTGCTTTTTATTGCTATAATTTACTTGGATGTGGGGTATCTCATCTTCTTTGAAAACTTAAACTGAGCTGCCAATTTCCATCTTTTGTCTTCTGTGTCAAAAGTTACATAGAGGGGGAATTGAGCATGACCTCGTCCATCCAAAACAAGAATAAATAAAGCTAAATTAAGAAGCTGAGATGTGGAGGTAGACTCTCCTGTACAAGTAAAGCTTCCAGAAAATTGACTAAGCAATAAAACTACTTATATGCAAAAGAGTGTTTAAATTAATCCGGATCAAACATGAAAGCACCCTCACACGAATTCTGAAGGTTGGTCTTCCGTTCGCATCAAATATCATGGTAAGTTTGAAGTTCTATGGTATGTTGTGAGAAATGTATAAACATGAAGAGAAGGCTAACTTTGATGTGTGGTCTAATATAAGTATAAATGTTGCTATCTTCTGATACTTTCTAGTCGGTAAAGATTCAGGACTGAAGTTACTCCTTGATAAAGGTGGACTATTTTGGGCGATCCACAGGAAGTAACATTAGTACTAGTTAACTTGAGATAGAGGGATTATTATGTTTCGTATAAGTGGAATACGAGCACTGAAGGATAACATGACTTTAAAAAGAGGAGAAGAAACAGTGGAACACTTCTTGTTCTTAAGATAGCGAAATGCTACCCCATTTCTGAATAATTTTGATACTATTAGAAAAATCAAGCTGCTCCCGGCTTCTTGTGCCTGCACCTTTTTTTAGTCTGGTAGATGGAATAATTTTATTAATGATACAGAATCAAGCTTGTGCTATGATGTGTGCATCAAATTGAAAAAAAACATAGTTACTTTGATTCTGTACAGAGTTTTTGAAGTATAAAAATGCTTCTGGCTAATCTATACACTCTATTTAATATGATAAGTAATCTAACGACAGACAATTGAGCTTGATCATCAAAATCGAGTCTGCGTTGCCTCGAAACAACTTTGATTCATTTCCCTTCCAAGTGTCCACCAAATACAAGCTCAAATGGCGTTCATCTGTTCGATATGCTCCTAAGACCCTCACTCAGGCCTTTCTTGCTCCACCATTTGTATAATTCTTGGGTAGTTCTTGGCATGACCCAACTTAGACTTAAAATGTCCAAACAAAATGACATAGCTGGGATTCTTCATGCTTTATCACAATGCCAACAAAAAAAGGGATAACTGTTGCCTTCAGTTTCTTTCCTACATAGTTACCATCTATTCCATATTCAAAAGTCTGATCCTATTATGGAAATTCCTGTGTCAAACTCGATGCATAGGCAACTAACCAAGAAAAACCAGCCACTTCATGTGGTGCTCTTGTTCTCCAAATTTGATTCTATTGTTAGTATGGGGTCTGACTTTCACCTGCTACCAGTGAATTGTAGCAAGATTTTACGTTGAATATCCTTTTCTCTGTGCTTTCAAAAGTAGCATGTCAGCTGCACATATAAGCTCCTGGAAGATCTCAATAATTGAGGAACTCATCATTCTTTCTATTTCTCAATCAGTTTGATTCATTATGAATTGCGGGTACCAATTTCGGGTCTTGTAGAAGTCAAGTAGCTTAGACTCCCTACCAATTTCCTAAAATATGTAGCATCAACAAAATTGCGAGTGTTGTCTTTAGTCAGCTCCAGTTTCTCTTCAACGGGATTTAAAGTTAATTTCATTTTCTCCATTTTAAACACCTTCCAAGTAGCATAAGCATATTTTTTCTTCCTTTTGTATTCTTTTGTCACGACCCAACCCAAGGGCCATGACGGGTACCGGAGCTAGCCTACCAAGCACCCCCTAACATGCTTCTTCCAATCTTATCTCGGTGGACCACATATCTAACTCACAATGAGCATAAATTCTCAAATAAAAACTCATTTACACAATAATCATCAACTCCACCCCATAAACATATATATATATATATATATATATATATATATATATATATATATATATATATATATATATATATATATATATATATATATATATATATGCCCACAAGGCTACAAAAATTGATATACAAAGTGTGCACTAGTGAGGTTACGAAACTTTAGTATTCACACATGTCCACGAGCCTCTATATAGAGTACTGGAAATCATAAGGACGGGACAGGACCCCGCCATGCCCCAAATATATACACAAAAGGAGCATACCAATAGATTGCGGCTCCGAAGTAAGTGGAGCGCTCCTGAATCTCCACTGATGAAGCTCCTAGGGATCAAATCAGTCTCCCTGTCTACCTGCGGGCATGAACGCAGCGTCCACAAGAAAGGAGGTCAGTACGAATAATATAATGAGTATGTAAGGCATGAATAACAACATAATTGAGACATAAGAAAACACGAGATAAAAAGATAACATGTATATCTGACTGCCTCATAAGGCGGATACCATGCATGCTAACTTTTTACTTTTAAAACAACATTATATATATATATATATATATATATATATATATATATATATATATATATATATCATGCGTGAGAGCCCAATTAAAAGCTATAACTCTATCGGCGTGACATAAAATCGGTAACCTCCGATTTATGTTATGGAACAATCATCGTCGCTATATCTCACCTTGAAGGAAAAATTATCACAAAAAGGGACAATTTGGTAAATGTGAAATATCCATATTCTTTTTTATATATATGTCTGATCTCACACGAGGCTTTGATTGTATCTCACACAGGCTCTGATACCAATTTGAAGGAAATAAAAATACTCAAATGAATAATATAAGCATAAGTGAAGATTCAACAATGACTATGTTGAAGAAATTTATCAAACTAGAGAGAGAAGGTAGAAGGCTTTACTTAATAACTCAAAACTCTTAAATCTCACTACAATGAAAATATGTGACATAGCTTCCCTATTTATAATACTAGAAACCAAAATAGACTAGCACTAGGAAAACCTATTCCAATATGAATTGGATAAATAATTCTAACTAAATATGAATTAAATAAACTAAATTCTAAACAACTTAGGTTTCTTATTCCTGGTTTAATTCCTACATCTAATAAACTCATACCAAATTAAAAGAGGACAATCACGATTCCATTTTTAAACCTTTCGATGATTGATAATAGATCAGTTCTTTTATCACCTTCAAATGTAATTTTAAAACCTTTCGATGATTGATAATAGATCAATTCTTTTATCACCTTCAAACGTATCCAAAAAGCGTATCCTACATTCTTTGAAAATTATTGTCCAAATTCTCCTCCAGTTTTACATTCTTATTTTCAAGATTTTCATCCAAACCGAAAGTGACTATTATCTCCGGCTCCGGAGCTCTCCAATACCTCCTTATTCATACACCAATTTTTTAACACCTTCAAATTGTATCCAAAGGGAGTATCTACATATTCTTTGGAAATTATCATCCAAATTCTCCCCCAATTTAACATCCTTATATTCAAGATTTTCATCCAAATTGATAGTGATTGTTGTCTCTGGAACTCTTTGATTTAGAGTATCTATCTCCTTATCCATACCTTTTCTTTTATTCATTTTTTCTCGAAATCTTATGCAAAATACTTCAACAAAACAACCCTAATCAATCAAACAACTAAAAGGTCAATGAATGGGAAAGAACTTATCACAAGATCACTACTTTTGATGCACTAATAACTAGAAGTATTACTACATAAATTTCAATTTCTAACTATTCGACAAAACATAATTAAATCTTTTCAATATATATTAACCACACTTTTCAAAAATTAAATCAGGTCTTTATTTATAAGATTAAAAATAAAAAAGTTAAAAAATAGAGTAAAAATATTATCACTTATCGGAAGGTTAAATTTTCCGATAAGTGTGACTTTTGTGTTAATTGGGTGAAAGTTTTGTGAATTTTCTATGAGAAAATGTATCTATGTGTCCACATTAAGAGTTGCATTGGTCACTAGATTTATTTTTTGTGTGGTCCAGAAACTTCTCCTATTTCTTTTGAAGGCTGCTAAAAAATGCCAATTTTAACACAAAAGTGAGTAATTACATAGAAATTTCGAAAGCAAAAGGTTATATGAAAATTGCTCAAGTATGGGGCGCCCCTGTGAATATATATAGGCTAGAAACACGGATTTTGAGCTTTCTTTCACATCTTTATTGACTATACTTTAATAGTTTTTGAGCTATATACTCATTACGTGTGATTTTTTTGTAGGACTGGTTTCCAATCAAACAAGCATGCTTGGAGCGTAAATGAGGTTGTAGGATTTCGAAGTCTGAGTAGAAGTACAATGGAAAAATGGGATCGAGTTCGGGCTTCAAGGACCGAATATGCATATTAAAATTGAAGAAAGACGGCACAGCGCAAAGGAAGGTGGGCGCGACACACTGGACGACGCCCAAGCGTTGCGCTTGTTGAAATTTTCACAGATAAGCTTGAGATTTAAGGCGAAGAAAAATTGCAAAGCCGCGACGAGCAAGGTGAGGCGGCCCGCGTCGCGGCAGTGTTCTATGCCTTTAGTTTTTTTCTATTTTTGAATTTTTAAAGGGTGTTTCTGTCCTAGCCCATTTCGTGAGAGCTTAAATACATAAAACACACGGTTTTGAAGACATATTTGGACAGCTAACTCTTGGGAGATGGCTTAGAGTTTGAAAGACTATTTTCACTACTTTCTACAATCGATTCAATACAAAAGTTTGATCGAAAGTTGGTTACAATGACATCTAGTTTTACTTTTTCCCCTATTATGTTTATCTTTGCTATTATGGAGTAGTCTATCTAAGGGATTTTGATGGACATGGTGCATTGGGACTTATGTATGGATTAACTTCATTCTCTTGTTAGAATTTCTTTTATGGAGTTTTCAATGTTATGCATATGTTAACTACTTTATTGAATATCTATGTGAGCATATTGTGGTTGAAGTGCAATTCTTTTTAGTAATTGTAAGAGCTTCTTAAATTGTTCTTGAATCAAGATAGGAAAATATTTGAGAGACGTTTTTCTTCTATTAAATCTATTTGGTAGTTCCTGAGTATGTTCTTGAGCTTTAATTAGCTTATTTTTGAAGATATTTAGTTCATTCAAAAGAAGAGTTACAAGTAGACTAATCATTAGTTGAAATAGGAGTCGATGAAACTTAGGAAAAAAAACCTTGAACAATTATTAAGCCTGATTATTTCGCTTGCACATGTCTTGTCATTTGCCTTATTTCTCCTATTGATAGTAATCCTTAATCAAATTTCTAAGTTAGCACTATTCTTTTAGTTTGATAGTAAAATCTGTTACTCGTGGTTTAACTCCACAAAACTCTAAAGATTTAATTTCCTGAATTATACTGAGCATGACTTTGTTTGAGTTATTAATTACACCAATCCATGTGGAGAAGGTCAAAACTATACTATCTTTCACTAGCGAAGCGCTTAAGAAAACTATATTGTGTTTTGCGCTTGTCACCCTGCCTCACGGGTTAATGTGATTGAAGGTTTCCAAATTCTTCTACCTATGCAACTTCCCTAGCTAGGTAGACGCCTAACTGAAGGGATACAAAAAAAGTTTCGCCTGGAACATAGTCTGTATGAACTAAGTTATGGAAGCCAATAGTGGTTTTCCACGAGGAGGAAGATTTACTAGCGGGGGAGTGGCATCTAATGCTAGTCGGCAAGTTCTGACGTACTCGACCTAAAATTGTGGACTTCACAATAAATTTAATAGAATCTTTCCTATGCAAGGCTCAGTTAAGATTGAGATGTATGATTGGCAGCATGTTTTCATTATATCACTTAGGAGGACAATTTTAAGCGCTTTTATGGAAAGACATCAATGGTAATATGCGGCATGTTTATGTGCTTTATGATGGACTTAAAATTTCAAAGCAGATATGTAATCTACCTTGGTTCCGGTATCAATGAATTGTTGGAACATCTCAGGCACGACCATAATGTAAATGTTACATATAAAAAAAGAAGTAAGTACCAATCTAAATATTATAACTTTGCGACACTCCTCTGGACAAGGTAACTTCGTTACTATATAGATGTCTGGTATATCAACAAAATCCTCACACTTTCTCTCGTTTCTTTTCACGTTGTGTTCATACCTTGTTTAAATTTCTGTTATCTTTTATTGTTAGTTCCCTTCTCTCGATCTGTGAATAAACTTCACTGCTCTATCAAGCGCGGAAGGTGGGAGTGGGGTTTTTTTTTTTTTTTTTGGGGGGGGGGGGGGGGGGGGAGGGTTGGGGGTTAACAGGAGAGGTTGATGAAGTCTTTGCTTTATGCCCAAAATTTTGAGGCTCCAAAATTTTTTATAATGAATTTTAAATTCTATTTTGCGATGTAATATTTATATTATTAAAAAACAAAGAGAATGTACAAAAAGAAAGGAAAGACACAAAGATTGTCTACTTTTTAACGTGAGAAATATTTTAGAACTTTGAGTTAAACTTTTCAAATTTTCATATTTATAATAATTTTTTTATAACAAGATCCAAGGTAGTGTACTGCAACTACATGGAGAACATCTTATTAACTTTAAATTTGGAGTACTACACTGTAAAAATACAGGTTGTATGTATCTATATTATTATAGAAGCATCAATATAAACGTAGGTTGATGAAAATATTCTTCAAATATTAACCAACTTTTATACCGTTTAACTTCAAATTATTTCCATATAAATATTATTTGGCATAATATGTCATGGTGTATCAGTTTGTCTGCATTTGGTGGTGAATAATATGTATCCATCGTTGTTATTGTACTCAATCGTGCATTTGTTGCTTGTTAAGTGTGATAACTCATGAAGTCTCGTGGTATCTGTAAACTTCCTGGTACAGTTTTTCATCTGTGGCTAAATTTTTTTTTTTATTAGTTTTAGTTGTTAGGTTCAGGTGTACTTGTCTAGTTTATTCATGAATACTTCAATCTATAAGGTTTTCTCGGCATTTCTTCATCTTGATTTTATCATGTTAGAGAAAACTAACGTCCATCTTAAATTTGATTTCAGATGGCACCTATCAAGGTGGATATATCACTTGGACGCCACAAATGGATTAACAGTCCCGAGCCACCGGATAACTGCTCCAGTGGCCTCTCTTTTGCTCCTGGCCATAATCCGCCGGAAAATATACGGCCATCAAAGATTGTGAGATTTTGTAGAGGTTCCGGTTGGCCGGAGGGGCTGTCAGATGTGTTTTAATTCGTTTGATACTTCTAAGTTTTGAGTATGTTTTCATGTCTAGCGTCGTAATACTTTTGGTTGTCTTACTATTTTCGATTTTAAGGACCTCTCTTCCATTCAATGGTTTGCTGACAGTTCTTTTAAGGACCTCTCTTTAATTCAATTCACTATTTCTGTTTGGTTTATTTGGCTTTGGTTTTACAAGATGTTTGTTTAAAGTATTTGAATGTGCTTAAAATGGGATAACTATGGTGCGAGATAGTTGGTGATATTTATATAGCCGACTTGTTTGGAATTAATGCTAGTTGGTTTTGCACGAGTTGGACTAAAGAAAATCCTTTTGGAAGCTTCTTCAATTGTTTAATCAAATAGTGCACGTCATGTTGATAAAAGTATTATTTTTTCTTTATTTAAATCAATTTCATTCACAACCATCATTGGTTGTATTCAAAGGTGTCCTAAGATTGATATGTATCATCATTTGATTTGATTAAAGTATTCTTGTGTGGGAAAGGGGGAACTATCATGAGAAGAAAAACAATAAGGTTAACGGAAGAATATAAATACATTATTTATAAGGTTAGGAATAGTTATACACTATATGAATTGACCTTCAGTAGAACCTATAAATGCATTTTCCTATCTTAACATTATTTTTGGTTAATATTTCTAATTAATTGGGAAGGAAATTAGTTTTGACCAAGAAAAACTTCAAAAGTATTTTACGTAGACTTTTTCATAGATCTTAGTCACTTAGATCTTTTTAGACCATATTTTATGTGGTTGTAAAATAAGAAATACAAAGCACTTAATGATAGTGATCTAAAGGGTTAAAATTCAAACCTAAAATATAAACGCACTTAATGATTGAGATCTAATGATTAAGATTTTCATTAAGTGCAAATAAACGAGGCTTTGGCGTTGGGTATGGCTGAACAATTTCTCATGCAACGTGGTGACCAAGGTGGTTGATTTGTGGAACTACCTGACTCTGTAGTGCTAATAGCTTACTCCTAAGGTTATCTAGATGGATTCGAAGTAAGCTCTACATCGTATATACAGAATTCCAGATAAAGTAATTTCTAAAATTTTATGGACTTAAACGAAAATTATGTGTAATATATAAAACACTTTTGAATTTTATAATCTTAAACTGACACATAAAATATTAGGTGTAAGAAAGTGATTATTTTACGGAAAACTTACCGCAAAGGAAAGTATGATGTTTTCCTATATTTAAAATAAATGAATAAATAAATAGAAAATAATTAATAGCATCAATTACACTAATTCTCAAAACAACTATTCAGTACAAAATTGGTATTATAATTGTATAATTTTATTTATCAACAAAAATAACATAATAATTTCTTATTAAGAAAAACAATCTTCAACTATAGTTCATAAGAGAAAACAAAAAGAAAAAGAAAAATTACCTCAAAAGTCGTAAGAGCGTACCACGGTGGATTCTAGTATAGGACTGAAAATAAAAAGGAAAAAAAAACCCAAAAAGGAAACCAAACACTGAGGAGGAAAAAAGAAGGGAAAGGAAAATCGATGATAAGGTTGTCTCAAATGTTAGATACACACCCTCAAATCAGAGAACCCAACGCCTTTGAATATCTTTAGGTACTCGCAGTCTTTATTTGTGTGGAAAGAAACCAAAAATACACTAATGTATAAAAAATGACTCATAAATATCCTTCATATCCATCTATTGATTAAAAAAAAATTCTGAATCTATTTTTTTGGCTCATGATGATAGCAATTGGATAAAATCAGAGAAAACAGAGAAGTAGAACTAAAGCTAAATTACACTAGGCTACAATAACTAGGTTAAGATTTCAATTGATGAAAATGGAAATGAGTTTGTACAATGACTCATACCCCCTTTCAAAGCTAAAGGACAAATTACTATAACTGACTATTGAAATATCTCCATCAAGAGCTAAGGCATCCAATGTACCACTAGTATAAATACTGAAAATACTATATGGATGTCACAAGCCAAAATATCACGTCGTGATTTTCTACCCTATTAATAAGCCAACACCAACCCTTACAGCTCAAAATAAGCGAAAATACTAAAAAGCGGAATAAATCGTACAAGTCAATTTCAAGTCTTAATAAGCTTAAATAAAAAATACTTAAGTAGTTGATACAATCCTTCCCAAAACCTGATGTCACCATAATACAAGGACTATTAGAGTATGAAAATAGTCTGAATACATAAGAAATAGTCTTAATAGAAAGAGACAGGAAATAAAGGATAAAGAGAATTCGGAGCCATCCAGAAATCCAAAGAGCTCACCCCGATCTCTCAAACAAGGCTCTAACGGGCAGCATGGTAGTCGCGAGCTCCACTCGTGCTACGGATCGAATCTTCACACCAAAAGGTGCAGCAAGTGTAGAGTGAGTACAAATACAATGGGCACTCTGCAACATCGTTGACTGACAGAACGGAGACGAGAGTTGGTTACGATACCACAACCACACTTGTCTGCCATTTGTCCAAACTACAAGATAACCATACTTTAACAATTTAGTCCAAATAGCAAGTAGAATTTAAGATAAGGTAAATCAAATACCAACAATCACAACAATAATACAAGATAAAGATGAAATGAGATGCAAATGCAATGCAAGGCCTTTATTTCCACTTCTCGATGTAGACACATTCGAATATTAAAGAATCGTAACCCATGGGGCCTCATGAGGCCCATATATCATCGCTCTGGTAATTTTCTTGGATCACGGCCTCATCATATCATATCTCAATAACCAGTCTTTTAGCGAACCGGGCTCAAGTACCAATAAAATGTGTCAAACATCATCACTCGTCTGGAACAAGATCCCATCGAACTCACAGTCTGTTACACCCCGTAAGAGTCCGTGCTATTTTAATTAAGACAACAAAGAATGAGTTAAGAAAGTTCAAGGAAAGTTAATCGAGTTAGTAAGAATATCGTTATATATATATATATATATGGTTGCCTTAAGTATCCCGAGGTGACATCGTAACCTAAAGGATTTGAAATCGTGTTATGAGCGTATATGAGGTAATGTGAGTGCCCTTTTAAAGTATTTGAGATTATTAGTAATGATATAGAAGATGGATAAAAGATATGAATATATTTTTGCGATTGGAGTTTCGTCGAAGCTTCGTAAGTTCTCTAGTTACGTTTAAGGTTATTGTGATTCTCCGGACCCTTCGAGATGTGTATGGATTGTTATGTATGTATATGAGTATGTATATGTATGTATAAGAGGTTACATGAGGGTCGGAAGAGGATTAGAAGTTAAACGAATCTGAACGAAATGAATCCGAACAACTTCAGAAAAATCTCGGACCAGATTTTTAGCCCATATTGTTGGAGGCATATCTCCTAGTATATGAGGAGTTTTAAGGTGTTTCAAAAGCCTAAAATTAAGTTCATCGAGTCTAGTTTCCAACGCAATAAACCGCTCGTCAAAATGATATTTGGATAAGGACATATGGACGATGCAATTTGGGCTGGCAGGGCAGCTAGTTTGGACCCGACCCAAACACTAATGTTTCGGCCCATGAGGCCCATTAATGTTAATATATATAGCAAATTCGTTTGAGGGCTGATCATTTTCAGCTAAGATCCTCCAAAAACATTAGAGAGAGAGAGAGAGAGAGAGAGAGAACTCCTAGGCTAAGGAAGCCATTTTGATCAAAATCCGAGCCCCGAATCCTGAAGCTCATGAAGAAAAAAGCGTTGTACGTTGCGTTGCCTTCAATTTGAGCTAAATATTGGTCTTGGGGAATGAAATTTTCGTGGTTGAGCTGCTGCTAAGGTATTTATAAGATTCCTTTTATGTTATTAAAGTGTTTATTTAGAGTTTTAACGAATTAGAACGGAGAAAACAGCATTATAAACTCGTTTGTTGTTTTGTTGAGATTTATGGATTAGGGGCTGTTTTAATTGAAATTGATGGACTGATTTGCATTAATAATTTGGTTGTTTTAATCATAGATTATGTGATGAGAATGAAGGAATTTAAAGGTTAGAGTTGGAGTTAAAATTGTTGTGGGTTGTTGTAAGGATTATAGAGATAATAATGTGGTTTAGTTGCATATGAATAGATGTTGCGGTGTCGTGTGGCTGCTGTTGTATTTCCCTGAAATTTGCTGAAAAGATTGCATGAAATAAGGTATAAGAAGTGCATATGGGCTGCTTGGTGTATTGTAAGTGTTCGTTAGAATTTCGGGCATCGTTATGTTATAGTTGGAGGCTGTTTTGATATGTTGTTGTTCTTGTTGAAATAAAAGAATTGAAGATACGGTTGTGTCCATATGTTATTGTTGGTATTTCTGTGTCAACAGGAGAGCAATTGGAAATTCGAATAGGCGAATATATAGGGGAAATGCTCCCGAAATTTCTGTAGACAAGTACCAGTTAGAATTAGATTTCTAAGTACTTGTAGCTAATATTTGGTAATTGATAATATTGTTGTAGATATTGGAGAACCCGAGACTTGAGTCGGGATTTGGTTAGCGAGCGATTGAGGTATGTAACGCCTACCTTTCTTTCTTTTGGCATGACCTTTTTGGAATGAACAAATAACGTTTAAGTATGCTCCTAAAGAAAATCCCATTCTTAGAGCCACTAGGATGGCTAACATCTTTGACTTCCAAAAGCTATTCCATATGGCTAGATACATATTTTATGATGTTCAAAGATCCTATTTGTTATGTTCCGAATGTTGTTCGAAAGAAAGAAAAACGAGAAGACTAAGGCCTTTGATGAATATTTCGACATGAAAATATGGTCTTAAAGTCCCCATTTGATTTGATCCATAATGTTATCCGCAAGTTTCCTAGTATGATTATGTGATCCGTAATGATGTCCGAAAAACATTTGATATGGCTAAAGTTTTGGATACATATATTTTGATACATACATATGATCTTAAAGGCTCCATTTGATTTGCTCCATAGTAAGGGTTGAAAGTTCCTCTAATATGAATGTCACTTGAAATTCCGAAAAGAGTTTCTGAAATGCTTTTAGAAAGTTCTGTACTTCAAAAGTTTGTAACTTTCGTATACTAACTCCGATTGACCCGAAACTGATTTCTGAGCCGTCGGATGCAGTAAATATATTTGTTCATCGAGTTTTGAAATTTATTTTATTTTTTTATTATGCATATGGTTTCCGCACTACTCTGCTCGTGCCTACTCCTATGATATCGTTCGCCGGATCCCGGGCCGGTTTTGTAATCGTGCGCACCATGTATATTCGGCAGTATGATGTGTTACGGTTCCCGAGTTCCTCGTCATAGGGCCGGGTACCGCTTATATACGGCGTTATGATGTGATATGGCATATGATATGTTTTGATGTTGTGATATGATATGATGATATGATATGTTCGGGGATTGTACGGAGATTTGAAACCTTCTGGAGTATGATGTGTTGTGGCGCCAGCGTTGGAGTGGCGACCACGTTCCTGAGCCTTATGCATGATTTTTATTTGCATTACTTATGTTTTTAAAACAGGTTTGATATACTGGTTCTGTAACCGCTTTCCATACTCTTTAATTCAGTTCTGATTTGGATTACTGTACCTCATGCTTTACATACTCAGTACATATTTCGTACTGACCCCCTTTCTTCGGGGGTTGCGTTTCATGCCCGCAGGTACAGACATTCGTTTTGGTGATCCTCCAGTATAGGATACATATTCTGCCACTTGGAGTACTCCTTTTGATCCGGAGCTCATATTTTGGTACATATCTTCTGTTATACACGTTCTGTATATGTATGGCTGTTTGGGTACGGCGCGGTCCTGTCCCGTCATATGTTTCTGTTATGTTTTGTAGAGGCCTGTAGTCATATGTGTGGGTCATGAGTCATGTTTGTTCGTTTCTGTTTATAATCTGTGCCTTAAGCGGTCCCGGTTGCTGTTATGGCCAAAACGGCCCATATGTTTGTATATGTTTGTAAATCTGGGCGATGTGTATTCCGCCAGCCTACCGGATTTGATATGATATTTCTGTACGGGAAACCGCTTAAGATGACATTTGTTCTTAGTATCTGTTTGAAATAAAGTATGTTAAGTCTAAATAAATCTTTGATATGTCGATTTGGTACGTAAGTCAGTTTGGGTGTCCAAATAGGACACTAGTCACGGCCCACGGGGCTGGGTCGTGACACAGTCGCATCCTCAAATCGTATGCATGAATATGTATAAAACATAAATATGACATACTTCAAGTCAAGAAGAAGAATATAAGCCTGAAATCCATCATAAGAAAGTTCTCAACATCATAAAGGTTTCACTTTTTTTCTTTCTTTTCATTTCAACGAGGATACATGAGTGATATGTACATAAACAGACAAGACAGACAAATATAATAAGAGAAATAAAGTACGGGCATTGGACCCCAATCACAGATCCAAAGGATCGTACAATTCTACTAGTTAGTGCCCAAAGCATAACATTCAGACCAACTATACAATTGAAAATGCACAAATACCCTAAACATGATGATCGGTATCCGATACTAGTGCTCGTCACCTCACAAGTATCAAAAGGTTCACTATTTGTCCAGGCTCTAATAAAGAAGAAAAGTAATTTATTTTTGGGTGCTGCTAAATGACACGGCTCATAATGACAAAAAGTGGCACAACTTTTCTACGATGTCCACTTTACCCTTAATGAAAAATGGCTTCGACAGGTGGTATTTTTCTCCAAATTTTTCCCTTCAAGGCAAAACACTTATTACACTTAAGCATACTTAAATTTTTCATTCTCCCAACATCTAGAACTCATAAATTGATCTTGTGTAAAGATATACTTCAATTTTTCCCTCTAATTTTTTTAATCTATTTATAGATAGACCAAAATGCTTAAACCCCACGATTTTCTCATTTAGCAGTTCCTTTTACAAAAATGCAATACATTAAGATAACAAGGAGAAGTCAATGGTTACATTTTGTTCGTCACAACATTATGGCCCTGGAAATTGCTTGAAGCGTCTTATACCTATTAATTGAGTTTATAGCAATCGGAAATTTAATTTGGCTGCAAAATAATTTATGCGGTTATATGGTCTACCAATACAAACTACATGTCAACGTATCCTATAAATATCTTATAAACAAAAGAAAGGAAAAAACAATTTTATATATTTTTGTATAACATTTTTCTGTAGATAAAAAATAAAATTTGGGTGTGGATACCTGTTTAGAATACATTGTGTCGTCCAGTTTACGGTGACTATTAACAATAGCTGATTGCTTAAGTTTGTACTATGCTGGCGAGGGAATTGCTAATTTGGTGTACTGGGTGATTAATTTTCTTTCATTCATCCTTGAGGCTTCATATCGTTGTTGTAGTTTGAAAATTAGCACAAATTGTTGTAAATCTTGAGTATGTCGTGGTTTTTCCCAAGAAAGTTATGCATAAACAATTCCAGCTCAAAATTGCTGGTTCGTCAACATATGATGTGAGGATGACTGCGGGAATCATATTTTTGCTATTATAGCAATGTTATACTTTGTGTAGAGTAGGGGTACTAATTTTCTTTCTTATTGTTTCTTTCTGCAACCATAGACAAAGATAAATGAAAATCCAAAAGCTCTAGCTCTTTCTTCGTTTAAAAAAAAAAACATTTCCCCATAAGCTACTGCTTTACAGTACTCTTCTACCACGTTCAAAATCACAATGGCCTTTGGCTCATTTCAAAACCTTTGTATATAAAAGCTAAAGAAAGAAAGGAAAGCAAGCAAAAAGCAAATGTATGCTAGAATTAGCAAAACATATTTCAATTAATATTCAAGGCAAATGACAATAGCCCAACCTAAAGCAGCCTGCCATTTTGATTTGGGTACGAAAAGCATAAAGACAAAAGGACCAAAAGTGTCCTATTTTGCAAATGGCATTTTGAGTTCGAAAAGCATTAAAGACAAAAGGACCAAAAGTGTCCTATTTTGAGAATTGCATGTTGAGTACGAAAAGCATTAAAGACAAAAGGACCAAAAGGGTCCTATTTTTTAGAATTGCATGTTGAGTACGACAAGCAGTAAAGACAAACGGACCAAAAGTGTCCTATTTGGAGAATAAACCGGACCTAGATATATTTGCATGGTTTATTAAACCTATGCACTAGCCTTATAAATCTTGATGGAGCAAAGAGGAGAAACTGGTCCCTGTTGATGAGCAAGAAAAAAGTTATATTAATTAACACTTGAATTTGATGGTGAAGTAGAGTAAAAAGTCAATTTTAAAGTCACAAACCTGTTGTGGTGGTGGTGAATCATGCTCAGGAAAGCGCAATCCTATGGAGGGTTTAGCCACAATTTCAGGATTCTCCACCACGCATCATAAGCATCTTGGAGTTTCCGCTTGTATTGGCGCATCTGCATTATAAATTTTGGATTCAAAAACAAAAATCTGTTCATAAAAAATAAACACATTGATCCTACTGCTACACTGCTGCAAAGAGGAGTAGCATTATGGACTTTTTTCACCAAGTAATATCGTCAGTTCATTGTTGTGTTTCATGACAGAAGTGAAATTGTTGTAGGAAACTAAAAAAAAAAGACATCTCTTTTTGTTTCTATAAAACCTCCCAAATAAATCAACTTTTCTGCTAAATCCTTGAATACATTTACATTTCTTTTCATTTGTATATCCACTTCTCTAAATTACTACAATCATATATTGTGAGAATCACAAGCTATGGAGCTAACAGTAACGTCGAAAATACTGCAGCGTTGCACTATTGCTAACTGCAGCACAGTCAAATCAAATGAAATACAATGAAAATTTTCAAAATAAAACATAATCAACCCCACCCGTTATCTACCCACAAATTTGTGTTGTATATTACAATTAGCATATGCAAATGATAGAAATTACGTGTTAGATGGACTCAGGGACTGTGAGCATATTTGTAGAGGGGGAAAAGTAACAAAATTATGAGAAAAGACCAACCTCATGCAAGGTTTCCTGAGTAGGCCTTTCAACCATAGCAAATACATTCAAATCGTAGACAGCACCGTCGCCCGTTCCTTGACATTGTGGGCAGAAGATTGGATGTTGCCCCTCCTTGTCATGCTTTTCACACTCCCAAAGTAATATCCAGCTGACAAGACATGACATGTGATACACGTGAAATGTCTAGAACGAAGAAGAAAGTTCAATTAGTGAAATTTTGATTCGTAATCACTGAATCACATACTAAATAGACATAACAAATTTACAAAAGTTTGATACAAAGATGATGGGTATTTCCTTAAGTTAGTTATTTCCATTCAGAAGATGGTTGTACGAGTCGTTTTGGAGAGGATAATACTAATATAATCCCTTAGGTATGGGTATAAGAGTATCTTCGTCCCTTAAACTATATGCTAGTGAACACAAAACATGCTTTATGTTTATAAAAGTGGACATCTTTGGTCTAATCCTAATAATTTTTTTGAAACTAGCGGAAAAAGTCCTAGAGCTAACGGCAGCTGGTCATTCTTTCACTTTTCTGATAATTTTCTCACTTCTATCGTTTACATATATGCTATTTGTAATTTAAACCACAAAGGGTTTGGGAGCTAGTAGATGAAGAGACATAATGGGTGTGATAAATTTTCTTGTTTCACTTTTTTTTAACTCTTATTCCATTCAAATAATTAAATATTCTTTGCAAAAAGTATAATAAAATATAACTCCATCTTTGACTAGAACTTCAAAAAATTCAAATAAGGTGAAAAATATTTGGTTTCCTACAGCATCTTCACTTAACAGTCATGGATCTCAGCCATGAACTGACAATATTAACTGGTGAAAAAACAAAGGATCAATTACGTGTTTAATTTTTTATGACCAGATTTTTATCTTTTGAATGTGGAAATTTGCTGCAAAAAATAATCCCCCCGTCTTTTTTTCATTCGTTTTAACAGTTCTGTTAAGGGTAAGACCAAAGCATACTATATGTATGAAATTTTTCCTCCTAAATTATTTTCTCTTCTGATTAAGAAAACCATAAAAAATGTGAGGGGATATTGAAATAAAAGAGTTTAAAGGGAACATGAGATTACCCCTTTTTCAAAACCTCTGAAGGCACAGGAACTCTTGTTGAAAAGTACTCCCACATCTTTACCTCTGAAGCATGTCTTGTTTGCAAATCTCACATATTGAGTAAGAAACTGCGTCCATCTTTTCCTTTAATTCTTTTGCCTTGATGGTTTTAATACCCCCCTTTAGTATAGCTGCGGCGAGATATTGCGAAAGATTTGGAAATCTACCCAATGTGTTGGACCAACGAAAGGTCACAATACCAAAACTATTTTCTCCAACATCAGACACTTGTTCCTTTGCCCTCCACTCACACCATATCTTATTTATTGCATTTCCTTCAACGTTCTTCCTTAGCATTATTTTCCCAACTCCAACAACAGTAGTCCTCAGATCAACTATTTGACCATGATGGAGCACTTTAGGGATGATGAGATCACAGTGATCAGCATTGTGAAAGAAATGCATGCCATCATTGAATGGCCATGGTTCATCTTTTTGAAGAGTATCATTCACCACTTTCAAAGTTGTAGCATGGTTTTCCTCTTTCAAGTGTTGGTTCAGGTCCTTGTTCGTTTTGAAGTTAACTCTACACGCTAAACAGCGAAAAACAACTGTTTCTCTATTTCTTATCACCTCCAGAAAAATGGTGACCTTTGTCAATCAACTTAGTGAGATTCGACCTAAACCACGTCTCTTTTTCTGACACAGAGATCGCCATTTTGGGAAGAGGGAGGAATGATTTTCTTTCTTAGAGCGTTTGGGAAAGAAAATTCCTACGGCTTTTTCTTGGTTTATACGAAAAATTTTCTTGAAAGTTGAGCTTTAAGTGAAGAGCACAAGTAGGGTGGAGTAGTATTTTTTTTTATTTAAGGGACACGATTAGCTCAGGTGAAAGGCCTAGATCTGTTGATCTGTTTCACGTGTCCATCACATTGAATTGTCCATATTTTAATGGTAGTAAAAGGTAAGGGAAAAATTAATAAGGATAAAGGGAACAAAAGGAATTGTCCGACTTTCTACCAGTCTTGGCTTCATGCAAATTGTTTACTATCTGGCTTGTTTAGCTCACACTACTTTAGTAAAATTTGATTCGTCTTCTTATTTTTTTAACGCAATGTACTGTACTCAATAAATAATCTTTTCATGAAATCAAAGAAAAAGAATCATATATCCATCTTATATTTTTTATTTCTAATTTTCTTTATTATATTATTATCAATTAATATAAGATGACGCAAATATGGCTTTTTATTTACTATTCAACGGGCTTAACATCATCGTCTGCTACTTTTTCTTTTTCTTTGTGGCGCGGATTGCCCTTCATACGGATTGGCCTTTAATATTTGCCCCTCAAATAGCTTGTCTTTAATTCTTGTCCTTATTTCTCATTTAATAAAAATTTATGAGTAGAAGTATCCTTGTTTGATGTTCTACGAAATCAGAAATTTTGGGTTTATTCCCCAGCAAAGGCGATGTATATGATGTTTTCGTACAAAAAAAAAAAAAATCGCATTTCATAAGTTTAAAGAACCTTTGCCTTGTCCGGCATAAGTTTTGTAGGAATTAAATTGTCCAGCATAAGTTGTATAGTAACTAATTTGCAAGGCATAAGTTTACAGAACTTTTTCTTTGTTCGGCAAAAGTTCTGTAGAATTATAATATTCGGCATAAGCTGTGTAGTAACTAAATTGCTAGGCACTACACAATTTATGCCAGAAAGTTTAATTGCTACAACAATTATGCCGGACAAGGTAGAGTTTTTATAAACTTATGTTTTGTGAAATTAGGACATAGATAATGGTAGGCCGATTTTTTATTTTATTTCGTTTTTGACTTTAGAGATATTTTCGACTATTTTTATGTTATTTAAAGTGCCGAAAGACAAAAATTAAAAACTAGCGATTTAAGGGGCAAAAATTAAAGACCACCCCAAGACAGGGGCATTCGTGCGGATGACCCTCGATTTGTATACTAGTTTTAGTGTACCTACGATGCACGCGTATATTGCATCAACTCATAATTATTAGAACTTGCTTTAAAAAATATAGATCGAGTAAAAATTATGAAGAAACATGTAGGCTGATGTCTTGGCCATAAAGCAAAACCAACAATAATGGATTTTTTTCTTCTTTTCTTTTAAATCCAATAGTGATGTGTGTGAATTGTGAGAGTGAAAAATGCAAAAGAGATGGTCACCTCCTCTTTGCCGTGTCCTGTACCAATCTGTTGCATCTGCAGGTGTGGTTTGTTAACAAAATGGGATAGGAAGGAATATTCTCTAGGTGGCAACCTAGCATTGGATGTTTTTGTTTTGTGATTTTTTGCAATTCATTATTATTCTTTTCATTTGGTTTCATTAAATATAAAATATTGACCACCTATATTTAGACTAAAAAGGTTAAGACAACTAAAACTTAAATTAAAAGAAAAACGTATTTTTATTTTTACAAAAATTTTCATCCTTTTTGGGAAAATGAAATAGAACTTCTAATAAATGTGACACTCCAGTCTTTCTAACAAAAAGTAAATACGTTCAACATTTTAGTTTTGAATCGTTGTGTTTGCAGAATCGTTGATCGCTTTTTTTTTCTTCTATCTTTTATATTATGAAATATTTTCTTAATTGTTAGTTGTTGAGTGTAGTTCCAAATGTTATTCGAAAAATCCATGAAGAAAGAAAATATTGTTTCAATAGGAACACTAAATTCCTCAATATGATATTTAAAATGGTAAAAATTAGTAATATTTATTTCTTGATAATAATCCCTTTACTCAGACCTTCCTTATTTGAATTATATAAGTATTTAAATCCAGTAATTTATATAAACTAATTTCCTTTTTCTTGTGTTGTGTGAAGTAACCACAATAGTCAATAAGTATATAAAAAAAAAAAAAAAAACTTACCAGATTTACAATAATATCGTTATTTAGGAAGTGAAATTTTATAATTCCGGTTTCAACTAATTAAAGAGACCAACAGACACCAAACTCTGCTTCCAAAGATAATCAATGTTCTTTTATCAAGTTAGCGGATGTTTATAACGAACGAACAGTCGTACACCTAAAAGAAATTAAGGCTAAATATTAGAAATATTAGGCAAAAAAGACACCAACTCTGAAAGATTAAAAGAAAACAAGGACTCGTATAAGATTTTAATCTGCGAACAACTTTAGAATACAACAATCAAGATTTAGTTAGTTTTGAAGTCCTAAATTAATTCAAAGTAAAATATCCTCACATTATCTTTATTCTGCCCTTTGTAATTTTGTTTTTATTGTGAGTTTTAATTAGTTTTTCCCGTTTAATATGTTATTTATAATTAAAACAATGTCATATTTAACACTAAGTTGTTATTTTAAATTTCGTGTGAAGTGTAAACAGATGTAAAGTCCTGTAATTCGGACTAGAAATTAACTAGCTCAATAGAATACTTGATTTAGCCTCAAATGACGTGCAAACTCACACGAGAGATATTTGAAAATACCTAAAGCATATAGTAATTGGGTTGTTTTGCTTTGGTTAATCTCAGTCTCGGGAGAAGTGCTAAAAATCCTGTTAAAGCGTTAGTACTTGCATTACCGCCTTTTCATATGCCCTAAAATTCAATTCTTATTGCTATTTCGATAACCCCGCCTATCCTGAGTTTCCTAGTGAAGATCAATTTGTATAGGTAACTTTATAGCAATCCCGTTTTGGAGGCTCTCATTTAAAATGATGTCCTTGTGGCTCTTCTAGCTATTACAGCATTTGATTAAAAAGAGAGAATATTATATATGTAGCCCTTGAAATGGTACATTTAGCAATTGCGATATTCTTTATACTGTTGAACATATTATCATTTCGGGCCAACAATCCAAGAGATGATGTTAGTGATAGGTTGATCTCTAATGATCTTCCATGAGTAGTCCCTACCGGGATTAACAATGTCAAGATTTGCCACTAATGTGTAGTTAGTAGATCGATAGAGTTGTATACCAGAAGGAAATTGCATTTGAACACTCAAAGACAACACAATTTGTCTGAATGTTTAGGCCAATAGCATTAAGATACGAAGTTTGTTGGAAGCTTGACATGGTGGTGTAGCTAGAAAAAAGTATTTTATTTTATTGAGTGCTCTAGTTTTTCAAATCCAGTCAAAATGTTTGCCATGTAGGTTGACATAGTTGAAAAAACATGTAGGCTGACTTAGCTGAAGAAACATGCAGGTTAACTCAGAAGATTAATCCATAAAGTAAATGTTTTTTATTTTTTTATTTTTTAACTTTTGCTAATTATATTCTCCATATTAAACTGACTAATAAGGCTCCGGTTAACTTCACTCCTTGAAGGCCTGGACCACCATTAATACTCGTTATTATCCCAGCTTAGTAAGTGGAGTTCTTTTTTGCTATTAGTAATCCTCCAAATAAAGTTTCTTTTTCTTTTTAGATTCTATTAATGTGTTTGGGATAGATACGCGAATCTGAATGTATTGCATGATATGGCTAAGAATGTTATTGAAGGAGGCTTTATAGATAGAAGGGTACGACCTGCCAAATTTTAGTTTTTCAACAAGTTAACTTGGTGTTTAGATCATCAATAATAAATTAAAATTCATAATTAGTCGGATTTTAATGGAAAATGGAAAATTCTAAATACTTACCAAAAATATTGCTAAACTTGATTGATATAATAATATTAGTAAAGTAAATTTATGTAATCCTCTTTACAGACTTTACAGTAGCTGAGAAGATAACTTTTGATTACTATAATTAATTCTCTGACAGAAACTTGATTAAAGTCATATAACATGTTTAAGATAGTCGTGTTTTTGTTGTTTATCTGAGCCACTACGGTCAGATCATGGATAAAACAAAAAGTGGAAAAGCTTAGGCCCCGTTCCTCCAATCTTATGGGGGCCAGTTCTGTTTTTTTTTTTTTTTTTCTCTCTCGCCTTTCTTTAGAAAATTATGGGAAAATCTTTTCATACACATGATAAAAATGTGGGGTGGAATTCGGTGCCTTTATCTTATTCGCTTGATGGGATTAAAAAGGTCAGCTTTGAAATTGTTAACTAGTATGAAAATAGAGGCAGCAATTACTCCCTCCGTTCACTTTTACTTATTTATTATTTCTTTTATAAATTTTTATTTTTATTTATCAATTTTCACATATTAAGGTAAGATAAATAAAAAATTCTTATTTTACCCTTAGCATTTATTACTCATTTTCTCAACTCCAATATAATTATACACCATTTAATAGGAGTATTGTGGTAAAATACCTATCTTAATCATTATTTCTTAAACAGTATGAAAAGTTAAAACATGACAAATAAAAGTGAATGGAGGAAGTAATTGCTGTTATCATCATCATTTTTATTCTAACGGAAAAGGTCCAAAAATACCCCTGAACTATTGAAAAAGGCTCATAAATACCCTCCTTCCACCTTTTGGTCTAAAAATACCCTTAAGGTTTGTTTTTGGCTCAAATATACCCCTCAAACTAACAAAGTTAAAGTTAACTCTTTTAAAAAGCCAAATGGCATTTTGTGATTGGACACATATATTATTTAATTTAAAAATTAAAAAATATGAACAAAACTGATTTTTTTTTTTGCATTTTGTGAATTAATCAACGAAATATGTTTTTTTTTTGCATTTCGTGAATAAAAAAACGAAATAGGAAATTATAATTTTTTTTTGCATTTCGTGTATTGAAAAATGAAATAGGATAAAAAAATTAATTTTGTTCATATAAAAACAAAATTGGAAAATATATTTTGTCCAATTTTCCAATTTCGTTTTTATATGAACGAAAATAATTTTTTTTTATCCTATTTCGTTTTTTAATACACGAAATGCAAAAAAAATTATAATTTCCTATTTCGTTTTTTTATTCACGAAATGCAAAAAAAAAACATATTTCGTTGATTAATTCACGAAATGCAAAAAAAAAAAAAAAAAACAGTTTCGTTCATATTTTTAAATTTTTTAGTTTTTAATTTTTAAGTTTCCACACAATTTTTTAAAAACAAATATGTAAATTACGGAATTTTATTATTGGCAATTTTTTTTTAAATCTGGAATTTTAAATTACTGGAAATTTATTATTGGCAATTTTTTTTTTTAAATTTGGATTTTTTTTTAAATTACGGAATTTTATTATTGACCAATTACAAATTGCCATTTGGCTTTTTAAAAGAGTTAATTTTAACTTGTTAGTTTGAGGGGTATATTTGAGCCAAAAACAAACCTTAAGGGTATTTTTAGACCTAAAAGGTGGATGGAAGGGTATTTTTAGACCAAAAGGTGGAAGGAGGGTATTTATGAGCCTTTTTCAATAGTTCAGGGGTATTTTTGGACCTTTTCCGTTATTCTAATTACTAGTAGTATTATTTTTATTGTCTTTGTGGCATCCTATCTTCCTTGACTCAAACAAACGGTAATATTCCTTTAATTTTATATTTTTACTATAAAATATCTACTATAATATCAAATTTCACAAAACTTTTGAAACATCTTAAAATTATCCTAGTTATTATGTCGATTATAATATTTTTATGGACATACTGAATAATTTAATCATAATACTAATAGTATAAAACTATAATTATCCGAATGTAAAAGCCCAAAAATACAAGGGAAGAAAGGCTTTAGATTTAAAAATCAAAAGCTATGGACAGACCTACTTTGAGAAACTGTGTCTCTCTCCATCAGTTCTGGTCTGTCATCTCTGCAACCATAGATAAAGACAAATGAAAATCGAAAAGGTGAAGCTCTTTTTTTAATAGTACCATTTTCCCATAAGCCAATGCTTTACACTCCTCTCTCTCTTCTGTCACGTTCAAAATCCCAACGGCATTTCAAAATCCTATTCATTTAGGGTGTTTGAAAAAATAACTGGACCTAAATATACACTGTAATATATGTTCAGGGTGTTCAAAAATTAATATATGTACATAAACACAAAAAATTTACCTCAAATATACACTGTAATTTTTTATTCAAGGTGTTCGGGTGAACTCCCTGACCTCTTACTGCATCCGCCCCTGCCTTTGTATGGTCAGTATATACAAGGATTGCAGCAGTAAAGAAAAGAAAAGAAAGAAAAAAGCAAATCTATACTTACTAGAATTGGCTAAACATATTTCAAGGCCAATGACAATGGCCTAAATAATCTAAAGCAGCCTGGCATTTTGAATTTTGATTTTGAGTACGAAAAGCAGTAAAGACAAAAGGACTAAAAGTGTCCTATTTTGGACTAAACTCGACTTAAGTTGTTAATTATTAAAAGACGGACTGGGGACTAAACTATGTAACTTAAAAAACGAGCTGAAATAATGGAGCCTAACGACTTTAACTACAAGGTACTACTCCTCAAGCTTCGAGTACCATCCAACTCAGCTTCTCCTCTTCATTCTTGCATCAATCCGGCCTAAAATTAAAGTGTACCCTAACCCTAGATTTCTTTACCTATTAATATTCCCTAATGTTCTCACCCGTTTTGGTGATTGGGGAAACTTGGAAGTTCTGGAGGTATTCCCTAATGTTCATTGATTAGTTTCCAGATTGTATTTAAATTCTTTTCTTTCTCTCATGTTACCAACTGAAAAAACTGGCCCAAAAAATATATATTCTTAATCGTGCATTATTTATTTAACAAAATGCTTACGAAACTACTCTCTTTTGGTTTTAACATGGTAGAGTACTAGCTTCTATCGTAGCTTATAGTTTATGCTTTAGACGTTGCTTAAACAAGAGTATTATTCAATGAAGTTTCCACTTTATGAGCTATAAATTATTACTAACTTTTTAGGAAAATGGATTCTCTTTATTTCAAGTAATTAAACAACGCGATTAAGGTTATGACCTACATATGTAAAAGCTAGAACATATTCTGTTAGGGAATGTAATTGCTTCTATGAGGACAGTGTCATACATAGTCAAGGGCGGAACCAGCCCTTCGGGTGTGGGTTCGGCCGAATCCAATAGCTTTTGTTCGAATCACATATTTGTATTAAAATTTTTGTCAAATATGTACACATTATTAATTAAGAACCCAGTAACTTTAAAGAATTAGAATTCTAAACCCATAAACTTCGAATCCTAGCTCCGCCTCTGTACATAACGTGTCTTGAATCGGGTTTTTCAAGTTCAACTCTGTTCTATCTTTATTATTATTACTATATTTGTTTGTCTGTTATTTATTCTTTTTAACGTGATCATCTCTAATATTTTATTAACAATTTCAGAGTAGAATTCTAAATTTTAGTTAAGAGGAGATGATAATTGAGAAGAACAAAACTTAAGGAAATTTAATATTTGTTGGCAAATTAAGGAAATATTTCATCGCGTAAAAAACTTATTCTCTACGTGGTTATTAATTCTGCAACATTTTCATTTGACAGAATTTGCTATCTCACAAAATTAATTTATGAATAAAGTTTGATCCATGAAAATTGTCTTTTCCATGCTTCAACTTTGAAGGAAGAACAATAGTTGTATGGTCAAATCTCTGCCTTATACATCTGGTCTTTAAAAAGTGACTTTTCCTTCTGACCACGTTAGGTAAATTTCTGGATATATGTAATTGTTCCCATGCTTGTCTCCTTGCGGAGAAAAAAAAGTTGCACGAAATTGATCCTTTCATTTGACCAAGATGAAATTCCTTCAAGTATACCTCGGGGCAATATTTTTGTATTCAGTGCTTATAAGTTTTCTGCCAGGTGCTTCTGTTTCTCTTTATTTTTTTAAAATATTTTTTCCTGTTTTTGTGGAAAATTTGGGAGTACTGATCTTCAAAGGCAAGACTCTTTAGCGTCGCCAAAATATTGGGCATTGGACGTGTCTGCCACTATGTTTGTGAGCACTACAGATCCGCTGAAAAACTTACATCAAGTGAATGGACATTGAAAACGGAGTGTCAGTATGCCACAAACGGTCAAAGTGAAGAAAAAAGTTACTCCGTATAATATAATCGGGTTCTATTTTCTGAACTTATTATTTATATGTTATTATTTTCTATATTTTCTTTTGATGAAGTACTCCAACTTCTCTCAGTAGCCATTTCATAAACATGAGTATCTCAAGATTAACTTATATCGTGTTATACATGCATGTTATGATTAGGAATATATTTTTATCTATTTTTCAAAATGCAAATTATTTGGTGTACATATGTTACATATGATATTATGTCTAGTTTACTTTTGGAAAGTAAAGCGGTGTGAATAAATTGTTTGTAAAGAAATATTTGGGCGTTATTTTTGCGACCATGTGTAAGTACCTACTGCTAAACTAATTTCTCTCTCGTGTTTATGGAACCTTTGTGGTTCAGAAAACTAAAGTGAAAAAGTATACCCAAGTGAAAACTAAGGCATTTTTAGATGTTTACATCGTTTGCACTTTATCAAGACATAATGTCTTTTTTTTCTTTTTCTTTTAGTGGGTTTTCATTAATCAAAGAAGTGCAGTTGACTCAATATAATACACAACGAGTCTGGCTTAATTCACAGAAAACTAAACTTTCTACATGGACATTTTTGTAAAGACACATATCTATACTCGAAAATTATTATGGCATTTTGAGGTCATAAAAATGATATTTTCGTGTAGACACGATTCTGAAATTTATTAAAACTTTAAAATCTTACAAAATTTGAAAATTTTCTTGTGACTTGTGAAGAACATAATATTTATTTTTTGTGTGTCTCATTCCATGTTGACACCAATTAGAGTACGATAAATATTCTCTTTTTGAATGAATCTGCTTCATGCTTAATTATGCATGTGGTCAAGCCATATTAACGTTACAAAAGGGATTATGCATAGTAGTTAGTAGTGTTAATTTGTGATCTTTCTTCTGTATGCATAATAACATGGATATTGGAATTCATGCGTTGACATATATAAAATGTGGCGATTAGCATTTGAATAATTGTTGCAATGTATATGAAACGGATGTGTACGCTCAAATAGTTTAAATATGAGAGATTAAGCTTTTACAACGCGAGGGCTTATTATATGATTATCTTAGTTGAAATTAAAAGAAGTTAGATGTGAGAGATATCATTATGCGAAAAACTTCCTTTCAAATGAAAATATTTCAAGAAACATGTGTTTCTTGATATAGTTCAGAATTTTATATATATGTTAACCCTCTATCTGATGGTACAACTTGGAGAATGTTTTGAGATTTAATCGATAACACCATTGCTGAAAACCGTATTCTAATTGTTTGCTTTTTTTGTAAAATTATTGAATTGCTATTGCAAAGTCCAAAACGGAAGAGACATCCAAGCTTGAGGCAGAAAGCAATTATGAGTGTCTTAAAATTAGAGTAACCGTATTGGAAGTGCACTTCGTCAAGACATATTGTGGATAAACAAATGGAAAGAACTCGCATAAAGCAGGTTGTAATTGTCAAAAGGAATGAGACTAGAGCCCTTAATTTAAATTACTGACGGTGACAACCCAACCTTACTGATTGGACGAAGGTTCAATGTGGTAACAAAAAGGTGTCCAGTAATTGGAGAAGGACCATAACTTTTTTTTTTTTTAAATCTTAGCCCTTCATGAATGAGTAATTATCATGATACTTAATGTAAAAAGTAGGAAGAGCACATGCTCTGAATGAATTCATAGCAAACGATGCAGGATATGCTTTCATTACACATATCCTTGAAGAATTCACCTATTTGAGTGTGGTTATGAGGCCTCTACCTATTGAGCTTTTCTCTAGAGCACTCGCGAATCAAGACACGAGCTCAAGACCGTTAACGCGCGACTCCGTTTATAAACTGGACAAAAATCTGCGTTCAAATATCAGGTTTATTTAGATATCAGGACCATGATAAATTAAAGAACTTTTCAAGGGATAGGATTAACTTGTTTTTGGAGGTTACATAGTCTAGCAGAGGCTCAAGGATGAGGGTCTAGGGCCTGGGAGGTCCTAACTTTGCCAACATATATAATCTTTTTAGCCATTAATTAGGAGACGATATCACATAAAAGTAAACTAAATATGAGCAGTTTTGATTGGAAACTTATAGAATGCATAAAAATGAGTTACTCACTTTTGTTTCCGAGAGTCCGGAATTTAGATTATGAATTTCTTGGTTGCAATTTGAAGAAAGCATTCTATCAGTATTTGAAAGTTTGTGCTAGTTTGAAGTGGTCACACTTTAGATTTGAGTTTAGTTTTGTGCCAACTTTTTCTTTATTATTTGTATTTCCAGTTTTGCTCTTGTTAAAATTTTAAGAAAAGAATCACTACAAGAAAGTATAGAAATTGCAACGGTTTTTTTGGCAATAAAATAATATAGTTGGCAAAAATTAATATTTGACAATAATTTAGTTTTATTGTTGGCATATATGATGAATCTTTTAAAATGAACTTTTTTTTATAGCCAAAAATTTAATTTTATTGTCATATAGTATTGACTATTGTTGCAAAAAGTACTTTTGGCAACTAAAAAAAAAGTTGTTGCACGTCATTGCAATAACAGCCCTTGGGAACAGTTTATGCAACAATAAAAAAATATTATTGTCAAAAGTACTTTTTGTAACAATAACCTATCTATAGTAACAAAAAAAAATTGTTGCCAAATGTATTCTTTCTTGTAGTGAATGTTTTCGTTGTTTTGAAAAAAAAAAAAAACAAAGAGGTTAGGGTGCGAATCATAAAAAGAAATACAACAGGGTGTGAATCACATAAAAAGACATACGTTAGGGTGACACAATGCAACGAACTCAACAATGTTTAGATAAGAACATCTAAAGTGACAAAAAGAATCCCCTTAAAATTATTTTCTTTAAAAAATAATAATTATCATGATAGTATTGAGTACTAAGTAAGAGCTCTTAATGATTTTAAGTTTGAAGTTTTTTTTATTTTTAAAATTAGGCTTGTACATGTAAAAAATTCTGGACTGTAGTAATTTTTATGGCCACGTTGTTGACACCATCTATTATGGCCAACACACACATCATTAATATTAAGTGGTCCGGGATCTCCTAGTTATAGAAAAGTTCAAAAAGGGCTTAAGAATATGATACATTTTATATATTCAATCCACGATTTGCAGTTTTTTTTTAATTTGTTTAAACAATTTATCTGTTGCGTGGACAGACTCACAGCTTTTAAAAAATTAAAAATAGTAAGTCGTCTACTAGGCCACGACTAGCTATTTTTTTTTGTAAAAAAAAAAAATTAAAAAAAAATCATATTTTGCTGTGTTCAAAAAATGTTCGATTCTTTAGTTTACATTCCCAAAATTTTACATGGTATAATGACCCTTTATTAATGATGAACAACAGATCCAGTACGATTTTAACTTAATTATAAGTATGGCAGTGAGCCTTCAAACATTTGTACTGCAGTTCATAATTTTTTTCAGGTACAAGCCTAATTTTTTTAAAAAACTTCAAAAACTAAAAGTTAGTAAAAGTTCTTACTTAGTACTCAATACTATCATGATCATTATTTTTCTTTTTAAGAAAATACGTTTAAGGAGATTTTTTTTTTTTTTGGGTCACTTTAGATGTCCTTATCTAGAAATTGCAAGTAAGCATATTCCTGTTCTAACTTCTGTTAGAAAAATATGAAAGACGAAATTCAAGAACAAACGCTTTACGTGATACCACTATCCTTAAAGGAATATTATCAGTATAAATTTTAGGAGTTTACAAGCAATTCCCTTCAGGATTGAACAAAGCCCTAGTAAACTGTAGATTTTCTACACGCTACTTCACAATAATCCTTGTATTTATAGAACTTCAAATAATACTAATGACTTTATATAAGACCTCCTAATATTACAAACTAATTCAACAACTTCTAAATACAAATTTAAAAATAATAATCGGGCACTGTAAACGTCATTTGGTATGGGCCGTTAAAAAAACTTTGCTAGTCATAGGTGGGCTAAGATAAAGCCCTCTCTAATTTCATACCCACTTTTGACTTTTTTGCTTCCAAAATTGTGGCTTTTAGGCTCTCGACTCTTAACTACTGATCGAGCCTAAGTAGTAGTCAAGAGTCAAACGGACTCCTAAACCACTTTCGAATAATGTCAATTACATTTCTGTAATTATTTGTTGCCAGTGTCCCTTTCTCGTAGCCTGTTTGGCCAAACTTATTTTTCTTTCAAAAATACTTATTTTTTCAATAAGTGCTTATTTTAAAAAAAATTAAGATGTTTAGCCAAACTTTTGGGAGAAAATAAGTGATTTTGGGCTGTAGCAGAAGCAGTTTTTCAGAAACTAAAAAAATAGCTTTTGCCCAAAAACACTTTTTTGAAAAGTAATTTTGAGAAAAATACACATAGAAGCATTTTTTAAAAGCTTGGTCAAACACTAATTGCTGCTCAAAAGTACTTTTTAAATTAATTGGCCAAACACAAACTGCTTTTAGCTAAAAGTACTTTTCAAAAAAGTACTTTTAAAAAAATACTTTTTAAAATAAGCTGTTTTTAGAAGCTTGGTCAAACAAACTATTAATCTCTATATAAATTTCATTGTCCACGTTGCTTTGTAGGTTGCTTGAAAACTAAAGCGAATCCGTGGCAGACTCCATGTAACTTTTGTAATTGCAAGATAGTTAATCAAACATAACGAGAAGTTAGGAATACCATAAGAAGACCCTTTTCTAAGGGACATTAGAATTAAAATTCTTGATTTGTTTCCACAATTTTATTAGGTATCATAAAATATGGAACAATATAGAAACATCAAAAAGGAAAGAAAAAACAAGCAAGAAAAAATAAAAATAAAAATAAAAATAAAAAGAGCACCTGACCAAATAAATGACTTGTAGTTTAAACTCGTCGATGAGCATTGCTTACTTTTTTCAATGGGAAGAGGCTTTCTACCCAACTATAAATTGCTCCAAACATACGCCCCCTTTGATAAAGTCCCTGGATTTCACATCCTTTCCAACTTTTTCTTGTGACATCATAAAAGAAATACGAGAATTTTTCGCCTTTCACTTTAGCAATGAATATAATCCCCTCATCATATGTTTGAGACCAAAAAAACTTTATAGGGTACTTTACCTCCTCAGGAACAACGGGAAAGTCAATAATAATATGTCTCTCCCATCTTTCATGTTGACCCTTTTCTAAAATCCACATATTTACTTCTCCATTAATAATCGTATTTTCAAAGACGGCTAATTTTCCTTTCACATCTATTAAGTCATAAAAATGTTTGTAGCGATGTAAAGCTTTCCACAGGGAAATAATTCTGAAACTTTCAGCTTTTAGATCAAATGCAACCATATTCTGCTTGTGCTCTTTACCATTCAACATATAAATAACTCCATTAATGCAAACTCTCTCCGCTCGATAAAACTCAGGAACACTTTCAATTTCCTTCCATGATTTATTTCCATCTAAAGTGAAAACCCAATTTCTTGACGATATTTGTGAGCGAACTATTCTCGTAAAAAGAACTTTATAAATCTTTTCTATTGGTTCGAAACCTAATGAATAGAAAGATTCAAAAGGATTATCTATATAGGGAAGAGGTTTTATTTCTCTTGTACTGGGATTGCAAATGTAAACAGGCTGTCGTGCATCTTTCCAGAAGCAGAAAACACCGTTAGCACACTCCAAATATTCACTCATGTACCAAATAACACGGCAGAGAAAATCCTCAATGTGAAGAAGGGAAGCTTTTCCATCTTGATTTTGCTCTATAGTGTAAAAAAAGTCCCTTCCCTCAAAAACGCCCCTTTCGTGCGCAAGCAATTTGGTTCGAGTCCTAGAGTGGCATAGATGAATATCCATGAATTCTGATTTCGATATAAGGGAGCTAAAAAACTTAGAGATGCATTTAAAACGCATCAAGGACTTAACGGGAAGCCATGAGAATACATCAAAGATTATTTCTTGAGGAATTGAAGGTATTTTTCTAGAAGACTTGATGTTCTTCTCCTTGTAGAGGGCGGCTGTAGTCATGGCCATGCCTTTCTCTAATGTTTGGCAAACCCTTTTTCCAGCGTAAATAAATAGGACATTAAATAAATAGGACATTACTATGCCTTTCTACTTTTCCTTTTCCAAAATTATAAAACGTATGTACTTGCCTGAGTTTTTATGGGCTACATCATATTTGAGTTGCACTTTTTTTACTAGAGGAATGTACATAGGAACAAAATTTTAAAAGTAATCCTGAAAAATTGCCATTACTTTCAGAAACTTTCATAAATATAATTTATTATGGCTTTTTTTACTTTAACGGCGCAGGCAAATTTTTAAGTTATCAATTACATAGTAACCAATTTTTTAGACTCTTTTTTATTTTAATTTTTAATAACAACTCAACTATCCGTATAATTAGGCACTAATATAATCAAAGCATATCCACTTTAAAAACAAACATGCCATTTCAGTTAGTTTTTTTTTTTTTTTTAATTTTTACAAGGTTTCAATTTCTTTCTCAATTCAAACCCACAATTGGCACCGTATGGCAAACGTGCTTACTAAATGGCATAAACAAACAAGTTTAAGAAATTTGAACTCGGTAGCAAATAACCATGTTTCAGGCTACAAAATTTGTATCTCATAACCGAAAAAATCTTTCTTTAAGATAGCTCTAAATTTTCAAATTTCTTACCTCTTCATGATTTTTTATTCATTCAATTATTTTACCAAAATCTCTCAAATATTCTCCCAAATCTCTCCAAATACGAATAATAATATATTCTGCCAAGAGGCTTCAAAGAAAGATAGGCAAAAATAACAACAATAAATCCCATAAAGTGGGGTCTGGGGAGAGTAAAGTGTACGCATATCTTACTCTTACCTTGTGAGGTAAAGAGACGGTTTCTGATAGAGCCTCGGCTCAAGGATCAGCAATTCAAAGCAGTATGAAAAAAGAAATAACGAAAGCGAATAAGCCATGATAAAGAAAAGAGAGCAATAGCTATCACAAATAAACAAGATAATCGAAGTACAAGAAATAAGATAACCGAAATATAAGCAAAAAAATGGTGCATGAAAGTGTTCCCGCTGTTCTACATTAATATTGTGCTAAGAGGTTGTCTGGAGAGCCAGGACTCCTAAATCAAGTCTAGAAAAAACATTCCATGAAAAAGATGTGTTCGACCCAGTATATACTCTACAATTCAAGTTGATATTAGTGTTTTAAAAGACATGGGCGTAAGATGAGGCGATTTACATATGTCTCGGTGAGGCGTAAGCCCATGAGTATTTAATTTTTAGTATTTTATAAATTATAAATAAATGAAATAACAATATAAATAAAAAAACACTAATTTAAAAAAAAAAGTAAAAAGAAAAATTAGGAGGAAAATGTGTTATACCCATTATTACCATGCTAACATGTACACGAACCATTAAACAAATTCTTGAAAAAGTGAATGACGTAAAGACGCAGTACATCAATAACATGACTATAATGAAACCAATTCATGCCCAATGTCGATAACTTCACTACGTCCAAATACAGCGAAAATCCTCTATAAATCGACTTTTATCTTGTTGATGTGTACAAATTACCTACACCCCAAGTCTCACTCCAACTGAATCGGCATTCATGTCCTGGTACACTAAGTCTCATTCTCAGCGTCTTACTTTTTAACTGAAGGTGCTTTCCGCCATATCAAGTCTCGCACTATACAGCTTATTGATCCTGATAGATAGCTAACTGTAGTGGCATGTATGCCCCCACAATACTGAGCCTGGCGCCCAACTATAATCTAACTGCGATGGGAAAAAATGTCTTCCCATGCTGAGCCTAGCGCTCAATGCGAATCTAACTGCGGTGCAAAAAAAATCCCTACTATGCTGAGCCTAGCGCTCAATGCAAATCTAACTGCGGTGGCAAAAGTGCCCTGCTATGCTGAGCTTCTCAACGCACTTGTGATTATGAGGGAAAGCATACCCGTGCTCTGAAGATAAATCAAAATCAAAGAACCTATTTAGGTATGATATCACCTAACTGTGGTGTATTCAACACACAAACTTAAAAAGATGAAACTCCTCTTTAACACACCCTTTCGAAGTGCAAAATTCTCGAAGTTTTATAGTCTCTGCTGCTAAATAGTCCGGAACTCTCCAAAACCCAAACTAAAATATGTTGTACTAGGCCAATATGATTCTCCCCTGTGGAAGTCGTGACGATTGAAATGTCCATGTTGATTCTCCGTATATCACATTCTTGATAGCCTTACATAACCAATTGGATACGCTGAACTGAAATGATATTCCTCATTGTGTTATAATAGTCAGCTTTTATGACTGTGACATAAGATCGTGGTCTTAATTTGTAACTGTTCTGAAATTCCATTTTCTATTACCGTTTACACACTTAAGGAAATTTACTTAATTATGTCCACATTTTCTCAAGTATAACATGTATGAACTAGGGTCGTTTTGCTCGTAGCCTTGCTATTTATGTTGCTGACTGTGTAGGCAAAATTGTCGCTCAGCTAACTGAATCTCTGCTCCCACTTCGAGAAACATAAAGAGATATTATCTTTAGAACCTAGCTCAAATCATAGAGTCTTCCAGATCTATATAGTAACACTTGATACTTCTCCGAGCCTTGTAGTCTAGTAGTCAACTCAAGTCATCTTCTATATTTTAGCCTATCTTTTAGGCTTACCTCTAATCATTTCAAACTTCTTTGTAAATCTTGGAGAATATTCTTAGTCGCTAGTGCCTGAATACTTGAGCGTGTTCCCACCTCACGTAGGGAAGAACACTAAATGTACCATTTTCTATACTTCAAGCTTTATAGCACGATGGAGGAATGAAAGAAGGGAAACTTTCCTAAAATGTCCATGTAGCCCCTCGAAGATAAGTACAGATGTCTCCGTACCTATCCGCAAGGCTCTACTAGACACCGTTCCATGACTCCAAGAAAATTGAAACTTAGCGCTCTGATACCAATTTTGTCACGACCCAAAATCTGACGCTCAGGTCATGACCGAGCACCTATCGAACTTCTACCCACAAGGCGAACCCTCCAAGCTAATCATGCGAAAATTAACGAATAAAATGAATAATACGCAAAGTCTCATAATATAAAGAAAAGTGTGGAAACGAAATACAAATACTGAGTCTTACCCATAAACCCCATAAAAATGTCTAAGTCATGGAACTACTAGTCTGAATATAAAAGTACGAGGCGTATCTCGGAATACTACTAAGTCAACTAAAGAAGAAGAGGCCGTCATGATCTAATGATGGCTCACCTCGACTGAACTGGACTAAACGAAGCTGAAATGAATTAAGTATTGGCAACCTAGTCACTGTTAACTACACCTGCACACATACAACATCAACAAGCGTGAGTCTAAAAAACCCAGCAAGATCATCGACACTCTTAGCTTACCCCTGGGGAAAGTCTTTGAAATCCCTGATAATGCATAAAAGCAATTACACAGTACAAGTATATTAAATATATACAAAAACTGAAGCTAAAGCTGAAATCATGAAGCATAAACAAGCAAAACATGAAATGCTTTAAATCTCAATCTATGCTCGCGGGACATAGTACGTATTTATCTATGTCTTACCCCATCTTTCGATGAGGGCATTATTTACCCCCATCTTACTCGGACGAGCAATACATGAAATACACTGAATCTAAGTGTATGCTCACGGGACATAGTACGTATTTGTCTATGTCTTACCCCGTCTTCCGAAGAGGGCATTATTTACCCCCATCTTACCTAGACAAGCAATAGATGCACTACACTGAATCCGAATCTATGCTCACGGGACATAGTACGTATTTGTCTATGTATTACCCCGTCTTCCGGAGAGAGCATTATTTACCCCCATCTTACTCAGGTAACTTAAAATTCTAGCAGCTATCTCTCACTAAACATCAATGGGACCTATGGAAGTGTGCCCCTCTAAAGATATGATAAGTGGAACATACATCCAATCAATACCACTTCTAAACTTTACATTTATATAAATAATATCTATTTAAGAGAAATTACGCTAAAGTACTCATATGGTCATTACTTTAGAAACTTGAAAATTATCCAATTTAGATCATGCTTGCCCACTCACACAACCTAAATGATTGAAATGCATACATACAACACAAACCATATGTTTTTTATGAAAAAACAAGTAAACTAAGAATTTAAGCCTCACTTGCCTTATAACCGGAACACAACCTCTCTTGAAATGCCAAATTCTCTTCAACAAACTCGAGTAGCATCAATCTATCCAATAACATAAATAAATGGTCTAAATTTGTCTAGGAAAACTAATCCTATAATTTTAGGTTTAGAACTAAATCTCAACATTTTATACATTAATTCCATAATTCTTTAAAAAAAATTGAAAATAGTATCTCAATCCCATTAATAAACAATTATATAATATATTTATATATATGCATGTGTTCTTGCCCCAACTCCCAAAATAAATAATATTTATAGAGTAAGCAGAAAGAAGGAACGGACGAAAGAAAAGAAAAGAGCAAAGAAACTAGAAGCAGTGTGCAGTACGTGAATTTGCAGGGAGAAAAAAAATGCCAGATTTCACAATTTGAAACAATTTGTTATGTCCAACCCTACCACTAGCCATCAGTACCCCTTCTCTTCACTTTCTTTTTGTTGTCATCCCCCATACACTTAAATACATATCTCTACAATAAAATACAATGCTTACTTACTAAAACAATAACCTTATGTACCTGAGTATTCTCTTATTTGTTATAAAATAAAAACTATGAAGTAAATACACAGAAGAAATATGTAGAGAGAATATGTAGAGAGATATCAGATTATATTACTTCTGCCCTTTCAACATTGCATCTGTGCATCCTATTTATAGAAGCAACAGGACATGGGATATTTTGAGATATTTTGGGATATTTTGAGATATTTCTAACTTAATGGATATCCACTAATTTGGGATATTTATAACACTCCCCCTTGGATGTCCATTAATAGATGATGTACCTCGTTAAAACCTTATTAAAAAAAACCCTGTGGGAAAAAGTCCTAATGAAGGAAAAAGAGTGCACATATCTAGAAATACGCTTTGAGAGCTGCCTCATTAAAAACCTTACCAAGAAAACCCAATGGGACAAAACTTGGTTAAGGAAAAAAGAGTACAACGCGTATTTCACTCCCCCTGACGAAAATCAAGATTCAGATGTCGGAGTCTTCGCATTCCAATCTTGAATATCATCTTCTCAAGAGTTGAAGTTGGCAAAGATTTAGTGAACAAATCTGCAGGATTGTCACTTGAACAGATTTGTTGCACATCAATATCACCATTCTTCTGCAGATCATGTGTGAAAAATAACTTTGGTGAAATGTGCTTTGTTCTATCTCCTTTTATGAAACCTCCTTTTAATTGAGCTATGCATGCAGCATTATCTTCATATAATATATTTTTGTATCACACTTCAAGCCACATCTTTCTCTGATGAAATGTATCACTGATCTCAACCACACACATTCTCTACTTGCTTCATGAATAGCGATTATCTCAGCATGATTTGAAGAAGTAGCAACAATGGACTGCTTGGTCGAACGCCATGATATAGCAGTACCTCCGCATGTAAACAGATAGCCCGTTTGAGATCGAGCTTTATGTGGATCAGATAAATAACCTGCATCTGCATAACCAACAAGATCTGTACTACCTTTGTTAGTATAAAACAGACCCATATCGCTAGTTCCCTTCAGATATCGCAATATATGCTTAATCCCGTTCCAATGCCTTCGTGTAGGAGAAGAGTTATATCTTGCTAGCAAATTAACAGAAAATACTATGTCAGGTCTTGTAGCATTAGCAAGATACATAAGTGCACCTATTGCACTAAGATATGGTACTTCAGGACCAAGTAGCTCTTCGTTTTCTTCCTGAGGTCGGAACGGATCTTTGCTCACTTCAAGTGAGCGAACAACCATAGGAGTACTTAAAGGATGCGCATTGTCCATGTAAAATCGATTTAAAACTTTCTCAGTATAGGCAGATTGATGTATAAAGATCCTTTTTTCGAAATGTTCAATTTGCAGACCAAGACAGAGTTTTGTCTTTCCGAGATCTTTCATCTCAAATTCTTTCTTCAAATATTCAATCGCCTTTTGGAGCTCTTCTGGAGTTCCAACGAGGTTTATGTCATCAACATAAACAGCAAGTATAATGAACCTTGATTTTGTTTTCTTAATAAAAACACATGGACAAATGGCATCATTTATATATCCTTCATTTATCAAGTACTCACTTAGGCGATTATACCACATACGCCCTGATTGTTTTAAACCATATAATGATCTGTGTAATCTGATTGAATACATTTCCCGAGACTTTAAACCAAATGCTTCAGGCATTTTATATCCTTCAGGAATTTTCATATAAATTTCATCAAGTAAGCCACATAGGCCGTGACAGCATCCATCAGTATAAATAATGTGACATCTTCTGTTGTTTGGACTGCTGGCCCAATAAACATTACGTTTACCAAGATGCATCATTTTACTTGGTAATTATTCTACGTCAACATGCTTTAAGAGACGTAGAAATCAAATCCTCACGACCTTATACAATATTGCGCGCTATATTGTATATTGTCGACAAGATATCATGTTGTATCGGTTCGCAATTCGACATAACTTACTGAGATTCATTATTTTCAGGTACCTGAACCTCCCATAAGGTTTATGAAGTGTTATGTCGTAGCTCTTCAAGAGCACATTGCCTCCTTATTATGATCATTCGCTCCTCCCTTTTTCAAGGATTATTATATTTGGAACCGATTGGTCTACCATGCTTCATGCACGCTATAGACTTTGTCCTTCAGGGACATTAAGAGCATTTTGCAGATGAAATATGAAATAGTTGGGTCAGCAAATGCTTCCAGCATTTGATTTGAATTATCTGAGGATCATACTGATGATAATTCACAACATATTTCTTAGCTGCTTATTATCTCCCCCTAATTTTAGTGACATATGTCCCCATTTTCTTTGGGAAAATCCATCTGTGTGCATCATGATATATCCATTAATCATGTACCGCACATCAAATGCTAAAAGATGGAAATATCTAGTTCCTGACCCTGAACCAAATATGAGGGGAGAATTTATCAAAATTTAATGATCTGAAGCATACAAGTGCTGTTGTATGCAATATATCATATCTCAGACCAACATCTGAAACTCTGTTCTCATAAGCAATTGTTTAGCTGTATTATGGAGGCATCCAATGCCAAACCAACTTAGATATAAACCAGCATTATCAAGATGATTGTCTTGATTACATATTCTGAAAATTGTGCTTCCAACTCAATTATTTTGAGCAAGCAACTTTGTAAATGTCAAACTGCCAGTTGACAATAAACATACATGTGAATGTCTTAAATAGATGCATCTATTTAAGACATCACATTGCAGGTGAAGGGGCCCACATTCACCTTTTATATTTTTCAGAATTTTGGGGATTCAGTCCCAACATTAGCTGGTGTAATCAACTTGTCATGAGAACAAGCAACACAAACAAATTCTTGAAGAATCTTCTAGTTCTTCAATATGTTTTTAATACTCAATTAGCACATCAGATTTAAATCAGGACGATCAAAATGGTCTTGTCAACTGATAAAATTATCTGTACCCGTAAACTTCAAGTTTACTATGACGAGTGCTATTTCTTTTAATAAACTTCTGGTTTACTATTGCATGAAATTTTATGTCAAAACTTCTGGTTTATTGTGACATGCGATCTCATCATGCTCGGGTAACGCTTTACACACGTGACCCTACCCGTAATAAGTTGGAGATATTCAATCTTCCAATCATCTGTAGTCTCAATATGATGACCATTTTTCTCGCTAGTAAACTTCAGGTTTACTATAATTTATTTTCCGATCGAAATAATTATGATCTCTGATAAATGGTGCTATCACATATAGCCTCTTCGAGAGACTTCAATTTATCTATCATAATCAGATATTATTTGGACACTGCTAGTGTCATGATACTTGTAAATAAATAATTAGCTCTTCTGGAGCCTTTGATCATTAATTTCTATTACCAAATATTTCTTAAATACTTTTGGTACCATGAAAGCAAATTTCGACACTACTGGTGTCACGAAATAAACATTGAATTCTAAACTTCAATATTTCAAACATCTCCTTCAGGGAGATTCATCATTAACATCTGAGCATTTTGTATCAAAGAGGCAACCACATAGTTATTAATTCCTTCAGGGGAAAATACATTAATTGTTATTTCCTTCGAGGAAATCAATAACAACTAACCATAATGTATTAATGTGGTTATAGCAGAACCATTCCACTCTGCTCCCTTTTCCTTAGAATGATACTTTAATATGTTTCGACGTACGACAGGTACGTATAGCAATGTCTGAATTTCATACCACAAAAATATAACATCTACATTCCTTGTATTTTATCCCTCCAGGAGATAAGTTGTGGTATTTGTTCATTCACTTCGGGGAATGAAACCTGATTATTTAAATGTGCTTGAAATACGACGCTCATCAATAGCTCGTTATTTTGCTCAAACACAAGAAGACATTGCTTCAGAATATTTCTCAAATATTTTGGTAATTATTTCTGCTTCAGGAGTAAAGTTTCAGAATTTTACTGCTTCGGGAGTAAAGTTTCAAGTTTTACCACTTCGGGAGTAAAGTTTAAAGGTTGACTAATTCAGGAGTAAATTTCTGAATTCTACTACTTCGGGAGTAGCTTTCAAAGTTGTACTATTTCAGGAGTAGAATTAAAAGCCTTACTACTTCAGGAGTAAAATACATAGGCTTACTACTTCTTGAGTAGAATTCAAAGTTTGCTACTCGTGGAGCAAAATTATGAGTTTAGTAGTTCGAGAGAAAAACATATAATATTCAGAATATTTCTTCTCAATTATTCTAACTCTTCTGGAGATGAATCATGATATTTTCACAATCAAATGCACGTTTATATTTATAGGTGTTACGACATACTATCACATTCATTTCAGAGAATGGATCTGTACTTGCAACATTTATCAAAAGTTTTAATTCTTCAGGAATAAAACATAATTATCTGAACGTGCCTTAAGCATATCAAATCGTGATAGCTTACAGTCTCTTTTAAGATATTGCTACTTCAGGAGCAAATCGAGGCATACATATAATGTGGAGAATTTTTCTCTAACACATCTTCAACCATAAACACAATAAGCCCGTAAAATATTACCACTTCTGGTGTTCACGGATATAAACTCATTTAATCAATTCATATTTGCGAACTAACCTTGCAGTAGAATATTGGCATAAGGCCTTCAGCAACTTCGAGGCTTTCAAAGTATTTGCTCAGTTGGTTAGAGCATCGTGCTGATAACGTGTTATAAAATAAAAACTATGAAGTAAATACACAGAAGAAATATGTAGAGAGAATATGTAGAGAGATATCAGATTATATTACTTCTGCCCTTTCAACATTGCATCTGTGCATCCTATTTATAGAAGCAACAGGACATGGGATATTTTGAGATATTTTGGGATATTTTGAGATATTTCTAACTTAATGGATATCCACTAATTTGGGATATTTATAACATTATTTTCTTTTTCCAAGGGAAATCTTCACTGGTGGCTTTTCTTTCTTCTGAAAACCACGAACTGCCCTTTTACTATTTTGTTTTCCATGCTAGAAATAATATAATAATTTTTCTGTGTCTCCCCCTTTACACAGGAACGTAACCACAAAACCGACATAGTACGTCGGGTTTTTCATAAATTTTCAGAATTATTTTCCAGAAAACCGACGGACTGAGTCGGTTTTCTGGAAAATTTCCAAAATTAATTTCCATAAAATCGACGGACTGCGTCAGTTTTCTGGAAAATTTCCTGCATTTTCTGCAGCCACACCTGCACAGAAACCAGTAACAAAAGCAACTCAAAACTAGCATTAAAATGCTCCAAATTAATTCTAAAAGAGCTACAACACATAAAATCACCATAAGTAATAATAAAACACATCAAACACTATCTAAACACATCAAATACGATCTAAATAGACTTTCAAAGTTCAGAAATATTTAAATGTCCAATCAATTCTAACTTTGAATTCTCAATAACAATTCTAACTTTAATAACTTATGGATTCTAACTTTAATTCTAAAAATTGAAAAGTAAATCTAGTCAAATAAAGTCTATATTTTAGTTTTGAGGTTATAGAAATATTATAACTTAATAATTCTAATATAAATTAATAATTCTAAGTTTGAAAAGCACAATTCCAACAAATTCTAAAAATTGAAAAGTAAATCTAGAGAAATAAAATCTATATTTTAATATTGAGGTTATAGAAATATTATAACTTAAAAATTCTAACTTTGAAAAGCACAATCTCAACTAATTCTAATTTTGAATTCTCAATAACAATTCTAACTTTAATAACTTATGGATTCTAACTTTAATTCTAAAAATTGAAAAGTAAATCTAGTCAAATAAAGTCTACATTTTAGTTTTGAGGTTATAGAAATATTATAACTTAATAATTCTAACATAACTTAATAATTCTAAGTTTGAAAAGCACAATTCCAACCAATTCTAAAAATTGAAAAGTAAATCTAGAGAAATAAAATCTACATTTTAGTATTGAGGTTATAGATGTTGACACCCAATTTTGTCCCTCCTTTATTTAATTTACTCGGGTTTCTAAATTTACCGATGAGCTAAATACTTTATTTTTACAATATTTTTGCTACTACTACTAATATCATTACTTTTATTATTGACATTACAAGTATCACTTTACTACAAATTTTAGATGATTCGTCATCATTTCATTTTTTCGGGTTTGGACTCGTTAAGTTTATTACAAGACAACACTTCGCAAAATATTTGTTTTTTTTTTACATATTAATTATTTATCGTCTTTACATAACATATATTATACCAGTTATTAATTTGGAATCCCAAAATAATTAAATAGCGGAGGAAGGATCAATAATTTTCAGCCAAATTAATGGCCCAAAATACAAATACAATATTATTTCACTACCCAAGTAAATAACCCACATTTAAATACCCAACCCACATTTTAACCCAACTAAAATACTAAACGGACCAGCCCACTGCCATTTTAATTTCAGTCCAGCCCAATACCCTTTTAACCTAACCCGCCCCTTTCTCTTCTTTTCCTCTTCCTCTTTCTCCCTTTCACCCTAATCCCTCTTTCTTCACCCGCCGCGCGCCTCTCTCTCTCTACTCCCACGTTCTTCCCACCTCTTCTCTGCCATCCCTCGCTGCTCCACTTATCTTTGTTCCCCCCACGCCTGCTCCTGCTCCTGCTCCTCACGTTCCTCCCACTTCACCCGACACCCCTCCTTTCTCCCATACTTCTCTCATACGCCTTTTTTTTAATACAAATGAAATCCTACAAATAGGGGGAGAAACCGGAGGATTTGAAAAGAAAAGGAGGGGGGTGAAAACCAAAATCGATTCGAACAAAAAAAAAAGAAAACAAGGATCTGGGTCGGTTTCGTCTGAGCTTGCTGTCGATCGACAGAGAAAAACGCTCATTTCTCGCTTCGAACAAATTGAAATCTTCAAAAATCAGAGAAGGTCGAAACACTTTAAGGAGGGTCTGAATCAACCACGTGAAAAGCCCCAACGTTCGGATTAGCAAAGCTTTGAATCAATCTCAAATTTAGGTTTCAACATCCCGTCCAAAACCCTACAAATCATACTATACATACATCTCTAAGTTCGTTTCGGAAGGGGGAAGAAAAAGGGAATCCCTAATTTTTTTTATATCTGGTTTGACACGAAAAAAGGGAGATAATTTAATACCCCAACACATTCCCTACTTTATCTACTCTAGATCTGGGATTGTTTTTTTTTTTTTGTTTAAATTCCGTTTCTGTTTCGGGTTCGTTTTTAGTTCGAGCGTAGATTCGAGTTTCCGACGCTCAGTTCATTGCACACAAAAAGGGTAAAATTCCCTCCTTATAATTTAGTCTTTTTTTATAAATTTGATGGTGTTCGTAATTCCCCTTTCTCATTTTAGCTTTTATTTCCATCTTTAATTCTGTGTATTTAAATTCTATAATCAGATTATTTAGTTTGGATTGCTTGTGTATCCTTAGTTATAGTAATGGAGCCTTTCTTTAAGCTTTTCTTAGCATTGGAATAAAGCATGAAACTGTTGGTTAGTTTATAACTGGTTTCGAGGCATGAGAATATGTTTTTTTTTTGTGTACGTTTTAAGCAATTGTATGTTTCAGGACTCAGTTTGGTTATGAACCTTTTTGATAATTTTCAATGCTTAGTTTGGGATAGGGAGTTTAAGTGTTCAATAAATACTTTATTGTGTTGTCGGCTTGTTGATGTTGATCAGCTTTAAATGGGTTTCGACTCTTTGTTCATTTTCTACAAATCTGTTATAGGCTAAACTTTATTTGAATCATATATGCAAACCTTTTCCCTCATTTTTTTAGGCATGTGTTTTAGTTCGTTGTTGTTAGATCTCTACAGCTTATTTTGTGTTTCCCTCTATAAGTCGTCTTACAGTACGAAATGTAGGAGTCGACTTGAATTAGTAATCATTTCTCATTTCAGTATGTCGTTACATCTGGCCATTAGAGTCTAGCTATCAGTTTGGGGCTGACTGATTCAATATGAGTGAATCAGGTCACTTGTTTAGTAATTGTCCTCTTCTTTCCATTTCTTTCAATTCTGCTTCTCTATACTCGCGTGAGCATGTTTAACAATTGGGATTCCTGTTTGGTTTGGATTCAATCGTAGCTAGCAAAGCTGTTACCATGATCTGCACTTTGGAATAACAGAGGCCATAGATCAGTAAGACCAGAATTAAGTTAGGTCTGAGGTTAACTGATTGCCTGTTTTGATTGACCATTAAGAAAAAGAAGAAAGTATGTTTTGTTGAGTCATAATGTACCCTTGTTTATTCTTAAGGATGTGGGAAACCATGTTGGTAGAATTCATTGTATGGTTAATTTTAGTACTGTCCCCTCTCACCTTAAATTCAACTTATGTTCCAAATCTCACTCCCAGGCATTTTCTTTTTGAAATCTGAACTTTAAATTTTTCACATATTTGCCTTCAAACTCAATAAAGTATTTCCAAATAGTAGCTGTTCTATCTAACCTTGCTTTTTCACAGTTCATGGGTAGTTCATGATTTTTTTTAATAATGAATTTGCTACAACAAACTTACTATCATTGATTACTTACTACATGAATAGAAACCATCGTGTATATATTAGGATGCTTGTATGGAAGTATATCTGGTACATACCTGAAGCTGAAACTGCTCTGTTCTATTCATTTCTTTTGATTGCCTGGATACGATTTTGGATATGTGTTTACTCTCCTCTAATTGTTTGTTGGCCATCGAACCTTACTGTCCACTTTGGTTATGTCATCAGTTTGGCAGTGAATTTTGCTTTGGGTTGCCATTATTTACATGATGTTTTCCTTGTCCTTTCTTTTCATCAAAGTGCTGGCTGTTGTCTTCTTGGTTATATCATCGCTATGTTTGTCGAACATGCCCATTTATGAATACGAACATCCCTTGTGGAATGCAGCTGTTTTGTATGAATTGGTGTTAGTTATTGGTTCAATTCATGTTTGGTTTAAGTCTGGCATGCGTATGCTGTTTCGTGGATAACCTGATCCTCTTTTATCTGTTTAATAAATAGCAGTATAAACCTGAGTTCTAAGCTTCAGCTCTTGTCTTAGCAGTTTAGGGAAAATACAATGATACATGGTTGTTTAAGCTCAATCTAGCTAAGTACAATCTGTTAACAAGAATGCTACAAACTTAATTATCCCCTTTGCACGGTCCTTGGATATTGTTCAAATCTAATGATCTATTTCAAGTGTATCTTTTACACATTCATTGATTATATACTAATTGTTTCCTTTCGTTTTAATGCATGGCTATCGTATACGAGTCCCTCGGACTCGTCTCCTTCCGCATTTGGTGTTGGGCTAAAAGTCCAACACAACTCCTCTCGAATCAGCCCCATACAGTAGCAGCAGATCCTACAGCCAAACCAGGAGATAAAATTTGGGCCAAAGCCCAATCGGTGTGAATAGCAACAGTAGCGGGCAGCAGCATTCTTTAACGGCCTGAGCCCATTTGCATCATTCCTATTCTTTTTTTTATGTGCATTTAACGTGTATTGTATGATTAACATTGTGTTTGCTAATTTAGATAAACTTTAGTAACATTAAGGATTTTAGTTTAGTTGTGGGTAGTTAATTCAAAGAGAAACTAACAATTAGCGTCATTATTTTATGTCAAAATTATTTATTATTCGTAATATTTATCTTTTAGAATAATCGATTTTCAAAGTATCATGACTATATATTTTTGACTAAGGGAATCAAATTATACTTACTATTTTAGAAGTTTTTAAAATGCCCCAAATTTTACACTAATTTAGCTTATTCTAAGAAATAAAAGGCAAATTAGTTTCGGCTTAATACCCAGATGGACCCTTAAACTTGACATGTTTGGTAAGATAGGTATGTAAATTTAAAAGGTGATCAGATAGACATTTAAACTTACTCAAAGTGTATTTTTCAAGTTTTTCAGTTTTGAAAACAAAAATTATATTTTTCAAACACTCATAATTTTCATGGCCAAACAAGCCCTAAATATATCATAAAATATTTTTTTTAAAATGCAAAAATAAGGCAAACGCATATACATGAGATTATAAATGTGCACTTAAACCAATAAATACTCGTTAATCGCAATTTTGCAACTTTCAAGTAACTCGGTTTTTTTTTTATACTTGAATAATTAAAAAACAATAACTTTAACCAATAAAAATCCTTAAAAAAAGAAATTTCAAATTAAGAATTTTTTTTTTTTTTTAAGGATTTTCTTCTCGGCTTTACAGTTTTCTTAATTTGAAATTTCTTTTACACTTGAAATACTGAACTTAAAAATTTCTTAATTTGAAATTTCTTTTTTTAAGGATTTTTATTGGTTAAAGTTATTGTTTTTTAATTATTCAAGTGTAAAAAAAAATCCGAGTTAATTGAAAGCTGCAAAATTGCGATTAGCGAGTATTTATTGGTTTAAGTGCACATTTATAGTCTCATGTATATGCGTTTGCCTTATTTTTGCATTTTAAAAAAATATTTTGTGATATATTTAGGGCTTGTTTGGCTATGAAAATTGTGAGTGTTTGAAAAATATAGTTTTTGTTTTCAAAACAACTGAAAAACTTGAAAAATACAGTTTGAGTAAGTTTAAGTATCTATCTGGTCACCTTATAAGTTTATATGTCTATCTTACAAAACATGCCAAGTTTAAGGGTCCATCTAAGTATTAAGCCATTAGTTTCAATGGATAACTTCCCACTTTAGTTCCTCCAACACTTGAAATACATATTTTTCTAAGATAACCTTTAAAATATTTTATTAAATAACTCTTTTAAATTTTAGTCATTTTTTTCAAATACATATAAACATCACATATCCTGTTTTTTTAGATTTATTTTAACTAAACTTTTCTTTTTTTTTTTTACGCAAATTATCATGTTTTCTACAAGTATTATCTTAAACAACGCTATTACACTTTCGTTTAAAATTTTAACAACATTTATAAGTTGTATTTTAAATAGCATTATGAGTATTCTTTTATACAAATTATTATTTATAAGTTCTATTTTTAAAATAGCATTCACACAAGTCTATCTATAACTTTATTCATATTTATAAAGCTACATTCTTTCCTATAACCTTATATTTACCCTTAGCCTAATTAATCATAAGTCCGGTCGGTTAACCATTGTTAATGGGTCTTAAAGGATGCCTAATACCTTCCCTTTAGACTAATTTAACCCTTACCTAGAATTTTAAGTTTCGCAGATCTTAAACAGAGTTAACTTTAATAAACTTTAGGTGTCCTAATTCACCATAAATAATTAGGTGACGACTCCTTAACAAACCAACAAAAAATAGGAATTTCCAATATGTCGTACTTCTACTTTAACCTCCGGGTAAAAAATGGGGTGTGACAATAGAAATACTATAACTTAACAATTCTAACTTTGAAAGGCAAAATTTCAACCAATTCTAACTTTGAATTCTCAATAACAATTCTAATTTTAATAACTTATGAATTCTAACTTTAGTTCTAAAACTTGAAAAGTAAATCTAGTCAAATAAAGTCTATATTTTAGTTTTGAGGTTATAGAAATATCATAACTTAATAATTCTAACATAACTTAATAATTCTAAGTCTGAAAAGCACAATTCCAACCAATTCTAAAAATTGAAAAGTAAATCTAGAGAAATAAAATCTACATTTTAGTATTGAGGTTATAGAAATATTATAACTTAACAATTCTAACTTTGAAAAGCACAATCTCAACTAATTCTAACTTTGAATTCTCAATAACAATTCTAACTTTAATAACTTATGGAATTCTAACAAAAAGCACAATCCAAAAAAAAAAAAAAACTAGTCAAATAATTAAAGTATACATTTTTGCACATATTCAGCATCAATAATATTACAAAGAATGATAACTAAGTTAACACAAATACATTGACAAAGAACATGAAATATAACACAATCTCAAGCCAAAAAAAAAAAAAAATGACAACTAAACTAGTCAAATAAAGTTTACATTTTTTTTCACAAATTCAACATTAATAACATTGAAAATGATGTTTAACAAAGTTAAATAGATTAGCATCAGGCCTAAAATCTACAAATAAAACTAAAATTGAAAGAATTTTAAAAGCTCTAATTTAAGAGAAACTAACCTCAATTAATTATCTTCAAAACGGGTCTGGGGTTGGTAAGGATGGGTTGCGCAGGAAGCGGCGCTGGGCGGGAGGGAAATGGGCGGCGGGGAGGGGGCGGCGGGTAGCCAGGGTTTGAGGGAAATGGGAGTTTAACTGGGAAGAGGAGAAGAAATGGGTATGAAAACGCGTCTGGATTGTTTTTAAAGAAAAACCGACGGACAAAACCGACCTTGTCCATCGGTTTTTTCCGCACGTTTGATCAGATTTGACCCAAAAATTAAAAAAAAAAATAGGAAACCGACCCTGTCTGTAGGTTTCCTAAAAAAAATTGTTTATTATTTTTTTAAAAACAAATTGAATTGCATATTATTTAAAATATTTTTAAAAATAAAACCGACGTCGTCCATCGGTTTTATATTATTTTTTTTTTAATAAACCGACGTGGGACGTCATTTTTTTTGCGGATATATAATTTCAAAATTTTGCGGACAAAACCGACGTTGTCCGTCGGTTTTTTAATTAAAAAAATAAAAACAAAATTAGAAATACACAAAACCGACGCACTGAGTCGGTTTTTCGAAGAGATGCAGTCCGTCGGTTTTTTGTCCGTCAAATTTTGTCTGTTTTTTAGTAGTGAGAGGACCATTAAGCACAATTGTACCGTATTCATAGCGCTTGACTCAACCCGTAATGGTAGACTGTTACGCTCTCATCCAGAGCTGTCCTAACGACCTACCGGCCTTGGCGCTTTCCCGGTTCCCTGGTACTACTACCGGTGGTAGCCATGCTAACTCACTTTTTGACTTGTCCCCTATGTCACGTGTCTTAATTGCGTTGATACAAATGTATCCTCTGTATTTGGCCCAAGTCCCCCCACTTCTCGGGATTCTAACAGTTTTCCTGAAAAATGAAAGAGATTTTGATCAAAAGAGTTCGAGACGCTTTATTTAATTTGACTATTCTGACTCCTCGAGACCACGTGCCCCTTCCTAGATGGGTCCCGAGATGAATGATGACCCTAGGCATCATCCTTGCCTAAATATATATATATTCACCCACGTTTTCTCTTCTCTTTACTTTTCATTTTTTCCGGACATAACTCCGCACTTGCAAGAAGCAAACCACCTGAAAATCCAACTCCGGTCACCAGAAAAAGGTATTCCTTTAGCCTTATATACCCCATTCTAGAAACAACCACAAGGTCTTCTTCGAACCCGTCCAATTTTACGGACTAGGCCCAGTGGCGGAGCCAGGATTTATGCCAAGGGGGTTCAAAAATATAAAGAAGTCATAAATGAAGAAGTTAAGGGGGTTCAATGTCTACTATATATACATAAAAAATAATTTTCACCTTGTATATACAGTGTAATTTTTCGCCGAAGGGGGTTCGGATGAACCCCCTTCTATAAGGCTAGGTCCGCCAGTGTCTACACCATGCACCCATCAAACCCAAAGGACATCTTTTTTGCTAGCTAGTTGCCATAACAACTTGCCAACATAAGCTATATTCCACTTGTGACTGCCTTTAATATAAAGCCCTCCATTTTTCTTTGGCGCACACACCTTGTCCCAGGCCACCAGTGCTGTTTTCCTCTTGTCCTCTGTGCTACCCCACAAATACTCTCTGCATTTCTTGTCGACTTCCTTCAACACACCTTGAGGAAGTATAAATGCCGAACCTCAGAAACTGTGTATTGAGACCAGTATTGAGATTATAACCTGCCTCCCTCCATAAGCCAGTTGTTTTGAGTATACTGTGGTGATACAAAAAAAGTTATATACCATAAAAAGAAACTCAAGATTCGACAAAATTTGGCATATATAAAACGGTAAATTACTGATTACTAGCAACATTGCTAGTTGCTAGTCAAACATGATGAAAGTGAGCAAGAAAAATCCAAAAGGTGCACATATAAGCAATAAAAACCGTGTAATTAATGACACTAACGTCGTTGAGTTCGTGCTTGGGATGGACATCATCCCAATATAATAAAATAATAAAACGGTCAGAATAGCCAGGGACAAAAATAGGGTAGCGTGTAACGTTTTTAGTGGCGGCATGCATGCCCCCATTAAAAAAATGCAAAAAGCGATCTTTTGGGAAAGCTTCTGAACCAGTTATAGACTGACGAGTAAAAAAGCATAAAAACGACCTGCAAAAGTAGCAGCAGCTAGCTAATTGGTCAGCGTGGCCTATGGCTACTTCTGAATTATTAAATGAAAGGCAACAGATAACATGCCCTAGAGAATTTGAAGGTACGAAAACTTATAAGACACAAAATGGATAACCTTTGCTTGAAATTTGAAAAAATATACTATGAAGTTTAAATCGAAAAAAAAAAAGAGATGAAAAAGGTTGATTTTTCGCTAAACCGAATTCAAGGTAAAACAATTTATGAAGCAAAATAAAAGTAAGGTGGTTGGATAAGTGAGATATATATTATAAGCAGTAGTTCTTTTTCTTCACCATAGGTCAATAATAATGTCGAGCATTTTTTGGATAAGTGGATATACTTTAGTTTTTTATTTTTATTTTTCTTCACCAGATTATAATGTTGACCATTGGGAGTATAAGTTAGATACGGTACGATGTTATATATTTAGTAATATAAAACTTTATCAAATTAACAATAATATCTGATGAGTTAGACCCCATCAGAGCTTACCCTAAGTCCCTTAAAAATACATATATGAGCCTGTTTGGATGGGGTTATCCACGAAAGCCCTCCCCTCACTTTATTGTTCTTCACTTCATGAGTGGAAAGAAAGCAAAATCTTTCTTATCCAATACCACTTGTAAGCTGTTTGTAGCTTGCTTATAATCTACTTTAGATAAACTAAGTTAAATGAATTCAATTATTTTTTTGAGTTTATTTTAAACTTAAAATGACTTTAAATTGATTAATCATACACTCAAAAAAAATTAAAAACAGCTTATAAGTAATTTATAAACTAATCCAAACGGGCTCTGTATGTGATGCTTACACCCCTAATACCTTACACCCCTAATACCTTACCCTACAACCCTATATACTTTAATAAACAAAGTCCTTATAAAGTACATACCCCTATATATCTGATGCTGACTCCCCTGTTTAATACCTTAACCTAAGTCCTTTTAAAATATATATATATATATATCTGATGCTTACACCCCTTTATATACCTTATCCTTACCCTTGGAAAATCCTCTTCCCTTTCTGCTTGAAACAACACTAGTTTTCTTTCTCTCAAACACAAGAGATGAGTATAAAATTGAATATCATGACTTGGAGAAAAAGAGAAATAAGGATAGTTCCAGAATCTTCCGGATGTTGACACCCAATTTTGTCCCGCCTCTCTTCCAAAATACCTATTTACGCCTCTAATATTTTTAGAAAAATTAAAATATATATATAGTCATTTTTTACTAAATTATCAACTTCTCATCAATACCGGCACTTTATTATTCTGTTGCAGTTACTCTTATTATTATTATTATTATTATTATTATTATTATTATTATTATTATTATTATTACAGTTCACAATTTTTATCATTTCAGTACTTTACCAGCTTACGCACACGCATCACATTTATCTTTGCATAATTAAATAATAGTATTTATCTTACTGTGGATTTTTGAAATATTATTGCACGACTATTACGACGCCATTTTTTATCTGAGCATTAATGTTTGCATATTTCATGTTGAGCAATATTTTAACACAAGTTATTTAAATAGGTCTCTTATTCAAATTTAGAAGCCAAACTATTTCTTGCACTCGGTCCGTATTTTGACTTACCGGACCCCAAATCAAAGTCCGATTAATTCCTAATGTTTTTTTTAGACTAAACCATATTTCTTATCTCAATTTTTTGATCAATCCATGTTTAATTCACTAACCCATTCTTTTAATATCCGGTCTAAAAAATCAACCCAGTCCATTTATGGACTGGGTCCGACCCATTTTCAGACGAAATAAGGGAAACCCTAAAAGGGTTCCCCTTCATTTTTTTTCCTCCGCCGCTCCCTTCCTCTCTCTCTCTTCTCATTCATCATCTTCATCATCTTCATCATCTCCATCCCCCACCCCGCCGTTCCCTTTACCCCACCACCGCCGCTCCTTTTCATCACCTCGTCCCCACCTCGCCGACGACCCCCACACCGCTACCCCACCACGCTCCTCTTCCTTTTTCCCCCGCTCCTCTCCCCCTGTTTTTTCTTCAACACAAAAGAACCCCCCAAATCCCCATAAATAGCAGGGTTAGAATCGCAGAAAGAAAAGGGAGACAGTTCTTGAACCCCCCAAACCCCCTACAAAATAAGTTTTTTTTTGTTATCACCTGAAACCCTTCTGAAAAATACCAGTCTTCAGACGCACAGAATTTCCCAAATATCAATTTGTAGTTCGTTGTAATAATCGAGTCAAAAGATACGTCAAACATATTTTTTTTTTTTATTTTGATTCTGTTGGTGTTGGGAATCTGAGCCTCGCGAGCTCAGATTTGGTAGTTTCGAAGGTAGATCTGAAGCCCCGCACCCTATTCGCTGCACCCGAAGCAAGTAATTCTCTATTCCATTTTGCATCCTTTCGTTGCTTGCGTTATTTTAGTTGTTATTCTAGGATTAAAGTGTGTTAGTGTAGTTAAGTCAATTTAGTTTGGTAGATAAGTCTGTTTGCACGTTTTCTGTGTGGGTCTGTTTGTGTGGTTGAACATATTTCATATATGATAAATTTAGTTTAGTCTATTTAAGTATGTGAACAACTTTCTTCAGTTAATTAATTTCAGTCCGGTAGTTAATAAGTGTTATGTGTTCATATATGTTTTGTTGTCTCAATTAGTTTAATTTCAGTATAATGGCTTAGTAGCATTATGCGTGTCGTTGTTTCAGTTGGTTTAATTTCATTTTAGCATCTTAGTGTCATTACGCATGTTCATGTTTAATGAGTCCAGGTTCGATTTAGTAATTAATAATGTTTGTATGTCTGTGCCTTAGTTCGGTTTAGTTTCAGTTTGGTAATTGGCAACATCTGTATGTTTATGTCTTACTTTAGTTTAGTTTTCAGTTATATGATGCTTTGGATTAGAATATATGTCATTAGATAGTTATGCCTTTTCGATCCGGTTTCAGATCAACTTTAGCTTAGTTGATCTGTGTATATGCAAAATTGTTGGTTATATACACTAAATGCTATCCACGACCAGAGGAGTTAGTTAACTGATTTTGAGCATGTTTTGGACTGCTGTGTGCTATGATTGATATACCTAGATGGTTTGAAAGTATAATCATACTTGTTTAGACTACATCGACATATATATCAACCCCTAAGATAGATCTGTTAACCCATGCTTATGTGTGTATAAGACTTGTTTGATCTTTCCCTTGTGTGCTAAGTGTCTAGCATCGTGATCTTGATTGCCACTCAAAATGATACTTGATTTCTTTTCCCTGAAAACATTAACATTAAAAGAACCCAAACCTGCCCTATTCTTTCTTTATACTTTCAAACTTCAGCAGAAAGGATTTAACTACTCTAACTTATATGTGCATCATTTGAGATACGAAAAGGAGTTAACTCAGCCTATAGTCAATATCATTCAAATCTTATCACTAATAGGCTCCATAGAACCATAGGGAGGTCTGAAACAAGTTGTTGTTTTGTGTTGTTGGCTTTGGTCTTAGCTAGTTGAATCTGTAATTTCCTTAATTCTAGACACCATGGTTTGAACCCATATATAGCTGGTATGCAAAACTGATAATGAGACCATACAATGAAATTAGTCTACCACTAAAGTATATCATGTTTATCTTGCCTAAGAAGTCCATATCTTTCTCTCGTAAAAATGTCCTGATCTGGTTCCTGAAGGAAAGATATCAACTCAAAAAATAGAACACCTAGACTTAAATGGTATTCAACTAAAAACAAGAGAATTCTAAAACAATAATGAGTCCTTAAGTGAATCATCCCGTACATGTTAGCAGTCCTGATTGTTGGTGTTTAACTGGCTGTTGGTATCATAGTAGATTAGGATTATTTGTTTAACCAGGATACCTCATATCTGAAATGTCCATTTCTCAATGATCATATCTAAAGTAAAATCTCTTTTCTCTCTCAAACAAACTACAAACTTGTTATCATCATGCGAAATGTGGAGCATCTCTTCTTCCTTCTTGATAGGCTGGTTGGTAAGTTTCATTTTGTTTTAAAACAGTTTTTTTTTTTTTTTTTTTTTTTCTTCTAAGAGTTATGAATTAGGCAGTTAGATAAACCAAGAAAGTTGGCTTTTTCTTCATGATATGATTTGAGTGTGTTAGGCCCAAGCTGAAATCTGTTTCATTCCGCTAGTATGCTATAAGAAATTTATATTTGCTACAGATTGAAGTTGTATATAATGGGTTATATTTTTACAGTTAGGCATGATTGGATCTTTGTTTGATTCAGCCTAATCAAAGTATGCTTCTATGTTATCCTAGCCTAAGTTTATCCATGTTTAAGCATATATAGAGTATCCTGTTATGATTAATCATGTTTCATATGTCGTATGTGTGTCATGAATCAGTAGTCACTGCGTAATGAAGCCCAGATATGGATGTTTCTTCGTATGCTCTCTGGACTTTCCTTTGCATATTATTCATCATCTTTGGTCCTGTGCATTAATCTGTGTCATTCTTGTATTCTGATATTTTGATAAGTTCAGCGAGATCTTCATGTTGTTTGAGTTTGATAACTGAGTTCTTTCTTCGGTTTAGCTTCATTTCAAATCAGTTGTTTATTTTCAAATTCGTTGGATTAGTTCTGCTACTAGGTGGCTACCTGTTTTTTTTCCATATGCGATTTTCTTGTTTTGCTATTCATTTTCTCCATTCCTTTCATGTTTGAGTTAAGTAAAATTAATAGACTAAGTGTGTGTCGGTTCGGTTCAGTGATCTGTTTTCGGGTCTGAATAAGAGTTCAGTTTGGTCTTTAATTTAAGAAGCATATTTCAGTTCTTTTATTTTTGGGCATGGCTGGTACATTTAACCCCTCTTTGAGGTAGATTATTGCCCAATCTAATGTTGATATTTAAAGCATGCTTACACTAGTTTTAAAGCTGACTCCATACTCTTTACATACTCATTTGCTGGATCTGTTACGACTTTATTTTTGTCCAAAACGTGAAACATGCATAAATCTGATTTCGGGTAGGGAGATGCTTGTGTAGGCATATGCTTGTGTATGGACAGCCCAATCAAATTTAATTTTTCTATTTGTCATAAGATGGTATTTGAAGTCTCTTTCTCTGAGTTATGAATTTTGCATCATTAATTATCCCCCTCATACTAATCCTTTCTCTTTCATTTTGTGCATGACCATCGCGTGCGAGTCTGAAGGACTCGTCGTCTTCCGCGTTCGGTGTTGGGCTAAAAGCCTAACGAAATCTTCCCGAGTCATTCCTATCAGCTCTGTCCGCAGCACAGATAAAAAAAATAAAATTTTGGGCCGAAGCCCAATTGACAGCAACAGCCGCAGCAGGCTATATAAAGAAACTATTGGGCTAAAAGCCCAACAGCAGCAATCAACAGCCCATTTAATATCGCTTGTTTCTTTATCTCATTTTATATATTTGATTTGTATTTGTGCAACTAATACTCTATTTTTTTTTTATTTCCTGAACTTAGATGAATCTTAAATAAACTAGTAGGCTTAGTTTTAGTAATGGGTAGTTAGTTAAAAGAGATCAATAATTAATTCCATAAAGTTCATTTTTTTTCTTTTTATATTAAAATGCTTTATAATATCCATAATAGACTTCTAGAATAATTGGTAGTATAAAATTCAGATTTTTCGAATTAAAAGGGTCATATTCTTATCTCAATTTCAAAATATCATTAATAGGCCTAAATTCAAACACATTCATTAAGCATAGTTGATAAAGATAAAAAGAGTTGATAAAGGAAATGTATTAGCCATTTTATATTCTTATTCACACTTCTAAAACTCAAAAATCAATTAATATCTCACTGCTTAGTTTTGTTAATTATTTATCAAAACATTGCATAAATTCGCATTTTTCTTCTACTTATATATAAACTATTATGTTTTGTAAACTTCATTTTATTATGCTACTCCCTTTAAAAAAACTATTAGCAACATTTTAAGCTTTATCTAAAGAACATTTAAAATTCTCTTTTATGCAAACTATCTTTTCATAAGTTTTCATTTCCAAAATAGCATTTCATTTAAAGCCGTAGTAATATTTATGAGTTTATTTAAAATAGCATTTAAAGTCCTCTTTTGTGCAAATTATTATATTTTATGTAAATCTTATTCCAACGAACATTATTTTCTTTTAAAAACTTCATCAATATTTTAAAGTCATTTTCTAAATTTTATATTTAATCTTAATTAATTAACCTAAGTTGGTCGGATAACCGTAAGTTAACGGATTCTGAAGGATGCCTAACCCCTTCCCTTTAGGATAATATAGAGCCCTTACCTAGAATCACACTGGTTAAGCAGACTATTAACGGAGGTTTAGTTTTAACTTTACCTTAGTTAATCTCTAGGTGTCCTAATTCACCATTAAATTAATTAGGTGGCGACTCCTCAAATAAAAAATAAATAGCAATCACCAATACGTCGTACCCTTAAATCCAATCCGGGTTAAAATGGGGTGTGACAGCTTGGCGACTCCGCTGGGGACTTTAGGTTTTCAACCATAACAGCTTAGGTTAATAAATAATTTGTTGGATGTTTTGTTTGTTTTGCTTTATTTTTCCTGTATTTTTGCTTTATATGCTTTTAAATGTTTATTATTGTTTTATTCTTTATATGCATTTCTATGTAATATGTATGTTATTGCTTTCCTTAAATTGACATTCCGCTCATATTTCTTCCACTCCTGGAAAACTCACACATATTCACACACTTAAAGCGGCTTCGCAGTTTGCGCCCGTGCACTACTAAATTACCCCTTTTAGTTGGATTGGTCTTGTGGATTTAGTCGATCGGCGGTGCAGTCGACGGCCACGGACTTTCCACTTCCAAGTTGTCCGCTTGGGGGAGCCTTGTGTCATAGGAAAACCATTCTTAGTCTACCTAGGTAGAGCGAAAACCAAAACCTTGTAAGGACATGCATCATTTTAAACCTAGGAGGCTTAATACCCTTGGTGTATTAAGTCCATTAGTCAACCTTACCAAATGTCCAAATGAGTCTATGACTCTAAGTGACACTACTCACTATCTATGCGCATTATTTGGAGGACAAATATGTGGATTATGTGGACCTAATACTCTATAGATAAATATTTCAAGGAAACTAACCTTTTGTTGCAGGTTGTTGTGGAGCATCCAAAATTAATGCCGGAGGTTTGAAGACAGCCAAAGAAAATTAGTGGAGTTGAAGTATTAGATATCTTAGATTAACTTTGAATTGTATTATTGACTGGCATGTAATAAATTTTTATTACTCTTGTAAACTAGTTTTAGAAAGAGTTATGGAATGACACATCAAAAAACATGTTTGTCCTTCAAATGTTCGTTAGGCCTACCTCTGGCATAAAGAGGTCCCTTGCATTATAGAACGTGATGTATTATGTGCAATAATGTGTTTATATGCAATAATATGTTCTTACCGTATACTGACTCATTTTTTTTTTTTTTTTTTTTTTTTTTTTTTTTTTTTTTTTTTTTCTTTTTTTTTTTCTTTTTAAAATTTATTTTTCAAAATAAAAAGGTTGACTTGTGCTAAAGGGGAACTGGCGGAGCATCCATATTTCACACGGTCTAGAGCCAAGAAATCAGACTCTGACTCATCACTAATCATCTGGTTAACTAAAAAGACTCGTTCTAAAATGGATCAAAGTTTGATCAATGCAACCACTTCATCTGAGCCATCTCTTAGTTTACCGATCACGAGTGATCCCACATCTTCTAATCAACCAGAAACACATTTGGAGATCATTGCTCGTTTGGAGCGACGAGTTACTGAATTAAGTCACATGGTACTTCACAACCGGTCATTTTCTCAAACGCCACCACATATGACTCCATCTCATGGGGTTCGTCAGACTTTGCCTATGCCACCTCCATTCCCAAATTTGGACGAATTTAACCAAGCAAATTATTTTACCACCTCCCAGCCGGTTCGTTCCGAACCCCTCACTCAAAATGCTCCCCTTTTATTTACAGCCACCTCTTCAAAAGCTCAGTTCATACCGCCGACACATGATGTTACCAATACGCATCAAGTTCCACCCATATATACTTACACCACAGCTCCACCCATGACACAAATCCAGGGACAATGTCGCACAGATGTTGATCATTATGTCGAAGTTGAAAATGAGGCACGGTCAATTAATGATGAAATGATAAATAGAAAGCTCAAAAGTTTGGAGGATGCCATGAGAAGTTTGCGTGGACTTGGTAGTAACCAAAGCGTGAGATATGAAGAATTATGTGCATTTCCTGAGGTAGAATTGCCACCAGGTTACAAGATTCCAAAATTTGAGAAGTTTGATGGGTCGGGGAACCCGTTCTTCCATTTGAAAGTCTATTGTGAAAAGTTGATTGGTGTGGGGAAGAATGAAGGGATAAGAGTCAAACTATTCAATCAGAGTTTGAGTGGAAAAGCCTTGGAGTGGTATTCTAAGCAAGATACAACCAAATGGCGTACTTGGGATGATTTGGCAAATGCTTTTGTGGATCACTACAAGTTTCATGTTGAGATCGCTCCTGACAGAATCTCAATTACAAAGTTGAAGAAGAAGTTCACCGAATCATTTCGAGAATATGCTATACGGTGGAGGGAAGAAGCATCTAGAGTACACCCACCCATGGAGGAGACAGAAATGGTTACTTTCTTCATTCAAGCGCTAGAGCCGGAATACTATGAACGTTTGGTGACAATGGGTGGAAAAACTTTTGCAGAGGTGATCAAAGCCGGGGACATGATTGAAGATGGCATTAAGACAGGGAGAATAACAAGTCTTGCGGCTTTACAGTCTACTAGTAGGGCCATACAAACAGGTACTCTCGGGAACGGAAAGAAAAAAGAGAAAGAAGCAGCATCGGTAATGGCTTTGGGAAACACATCATACCACCATCAACAACCCCCGCGATACCAGCCTAACGCTCACCACTCACAATATTTCCAATATTCTCCACATCCCTACGACCAAGCTTTGTCATCTTACCAACCTCAATCACCACAAATATCCTACCCTGTTTACAACACACAACCAGCATATCGAGCTCCACGACCACCAACATATCCAACTCCACCATCACAAACTCATCATCCAAACAATGCATCCGCACCTCGCCCAAATAAACCGTTTCGCCATTTCACACCATTAGGAGAGCCACTGAGCGTTGTTTTTGAAAGACTGCAAGCTTCAGGATTAGTATATCCTGTGGAAGGTAGAATTCCAGATCCATTACCCAGAAGCTTTGATCCCACTAAAACATGTGCATATCATTCGGGGGTAAAAGGCCATTCCACTGATCGTTGTTACGCATTGAAGCATAAGGTTGAGGATCTTATTGAAGCAAAACAGATCACGGTCAAACCACCAACACCAAATGTGGTTAACAATCCACTCCCGACCCATGATGGGGCCACGATAAATATGATTGGAATAGATGAAAATGTTGACGACCCAGCCGAATTTATAGTGCCTGTGGATCGTGTGGAGGATCATGATTTTGTAGCCGTTGCTTCTCCGGCTGTAGTGATAAGGGGTTGTGTGCCTGTCGAGATATTAGGAGCTTCATCAATACCTGTGGAAGTAGCTCGAGCACCAAATCAGTTGCCAGTGCTCGATACAAAAGCCGTACCATGGAATTATCAACAAACTGTGATGGAGTGTCGAGGAAAGGACACGATCACTGACAAGGTTAAGACGTCAGGAATGACAAGGTCTGGGAGGTGCTATTCTCCAGAAGAACTAGTTAGATTGGGGCAACTTAAGGAAACCAACGTACCTCCTAAAAGGGTCGTGACTGAATTCGAAGCAGAAGAATTTCTGAGGAAAATTAAAGCTAGTGAGTACTCAGTTGTGGATCAGTTGAAAAAGACCAATGCCCAAATTCCTATTCTCTCTTTGCTTTTGAGTTCGGATGTGCACAGAAATGCACTCTTGAAGATTTTGAATGAAGCATATGTTCCAAGTGAAACAACTAGTGAGGCGTTAGCTGGGATGATCGAGCGCGTGCTTGACAGTCATCGAATCAGTTTCGATAATGAAGAACTGCCGCCAGAAGGATGCATGCATAACAAAGCGCTCTATATAACTGTCAAGTGTCGTAACATGTTTGTGGCTAAAGTGTTGATTGATGGGGGTTCTGGACTTAACATCTGTCCATTAACAAGTCTGAAGAAGATCGGATATAATGTTAGTGAGCTCAAGACAAGTGATGTGAATATTCGAGCATTTGATGGGGCTCAAAGGCGCCCTATTGGAGAAATAGAGTTGAAAGTGTTGATTGGTCCTGTTGAATTCATTATGGATTTTCAAGTACTGGATATTTCCACGACATACAACATGCTGTTAGGAAGACCGTGGATACATCTGGCTGGGGCTGTACCATCTACTTTGCACCAAACTGTCAAATTCGAGTGGGATCAGCAACAAATATGTATACATGGAGAAGGGGATACGTCTTTCTATCGAGAGCAATCCATCCCATTCATTGAGGCAGAAGGAGGGTTCGACGGAGCAGCTTACCACGCTTGGGAGGTTGTGAATGTCACTAAAGTGGGTGAAGTCTGTCAAACTCAAGAGTTTAAAAGGTCATGCGCCGCGATTATGGTTGCAAAAGAAATGCTGAGAAATGGGTACCAACCTGGATTTGGGCTAGGGAAGACATTAAATGGGCGGGTTGAGCCAGTCGTTCTCCCTACGCAACAGTTTACATTCGGTTTGGGATATGAGCCAACTGAGGAAGAAGTGAAGAAAGCACGAAAGAATAAAAAGAAAGAGGTTCCATTGCCAAAACCTATTCCTACCATTGATCAAACTTTCTCAAAACCTTCAGATCTAATTATTGAGGTTGCCTATGATGATATCGTGGAGGGAATCAAGAACCTGTTCGTGGAAGATGAAGATGATCATGCTGTGATAATCAAAGACTTTGCTGAAATATTGACTTTATAGGCTGTTGAGCCAGGACTTGAGTTGCAGAATTGAACTTCTATCTTAGCCCCAGCCCGCCGGGAGTTTCAGTAATTTAAGTTTAAATTTCCTTTGTAATAGGCCGGAGGCATCAACTAGAACATTTAGTTCCTTTTGTCATGTTGCCTCTATGTTTTGTTACGGCCTTTTTTTTTTTTAAATTAAGAGTCTGTCATTTTGTTTGTAACGAACTACGTTTGGCCTGACTTCCTGTTGGATACGTAGGCAGCCCGCATCGGGTTCGGCCACTCTTTTCAAATCATTTCAGTATCTTTGTTTGTGGTTGGAACTACGTTTGGCCTGACTTCCTGTTGGATACGTAGGCAGCCCATATCGGGTTCGGCCACTCTTTTCAAATTATTTCAACGTCTTTGTTTTGTGGTTGGAACTACGTTTGGCCTGACTTCCTGTTGGATACGTAGGCAGCCCACATCGGGTTCGGCCACTTTTTCAAAATATTTCAGTGTTTTGTTGTATGGGTGGAACTACGTGTGGCCTGATTTCCTTTTGGATACGTAGGCAACCCATATCGGGTTCGGCCCCCCCTTTATTAAAAAAAAAAAATTCAAAAGTCTTTATTTTTATCACGAACTACGTCTGGCCTGATTCCTTTGGGATACGTAGGCAACCCGAGGCGGGTTCGGCCCTTCTATTTTTAAAGTTTTTCAGTTTGTCCAAACATTTTAATTCCTATAACATACATAAGGATTTTTTATATAAGATTTTGGTCTTCCCACCGTTTAAATTCATGTGTCTTAGTATCTTGAAACTGGGACAAATTTTTGAAATCGGCCAAATATTACAACTTTCTCACTTTTCGATTTGTTTAGAATCAAGTGCCTCCAGGACTGGAAACTGGGACAAAATCTTGAAGTCGGTCAAATCACTTTCAAAAGCTTTCATTATAAGTTCTTACTTTTCAATTGTCCAGAATCAAGCGTCTCCAGGACTTAAACTGGGACAAAATTTTAGAAATAGCATAAAAGTTGTCTTAAATATTTAACCGTTTTTTAATAAAAGTCCATCTATATTTCTAATAAATTCAAAAAAATCAAGTCTTCACAATCATTTTTTAGATATTGCCCCTCAGAGTCATACAAATCTCGTTACTCATGTTTTGCAAAATATGTTTTATAACTGAAACTCCCCGGCAAAGCAAGATATGTGGTGAGACATCGAAGAACGTGGACGCGACCGAGACAAAAATCAAGTCAAGGGCCAAGTTCCCCAACATGCACAAGTCAACCAATTTTCTTTTAAACTCACAATTTTTCTTTGATGAGACAGGTTCAACTAACATGAACGTGGTGCATATTTTAAATTATAGACATGATCCAAGAGTTAGCTTCCTTTAAAATGCAAATATTGTTCAACTTGGATGCAAAGGTAGCTTATGATGAACGGTGGACGTCGTACCACTCGTTATGAAATCCCGATCGCAGCAGTGGACACGAATTTATCTTCTCAACAAAGGGTTGTGAGTATAATTCTTTCAAACCCAGCTATTTACATATCCTTATCACTAACAGTTGCTTTAGCTCGTGGCATTTCTCGATGGATCAAATACACATAATCGTGGACTTAACTTTCTTCAAAAGGGACTGACTGTGGTCACCCGTTATTGGTTGTGGGTATAAGCGTGGATACCTTTCTACAATACCATTTTAAGTGGACGTGGATTTACATTTACATTGTGGATGTGAGCAAGGAGGCAGAAGTAGATTTATATTACAAAAGAAAATGCACATATAATTATAGAAAGTGGATACAGATTTATTTTTCGAAAGTAGAAGTGGATTTATTTGCACCGTATAATACGGATGTGGAAGTAGAAGTGGATTTATTCTTTACACCGTATAATACGGATGTGAAAGTAGAGGTGGATTTATTTCAAACAACCGTATAATACGGACGTGGAACTAGAAGTGGATTTATTCTTTACACCGTATAATACGGACGTGAAAGTAGAAGTGGATTTATTCTTTACACCGTATAATACGGACGTGAAAGTAGAAGTGGATTTATTTCAAACAACCGTATAATATGGACGTGGAAGTAGAAGTGGATTTATTCTTTACACCGTATAATACGGATGTGAAAATGAATGTTGGATTTATTTTTGTACCATGAAATGCGGACGTGGATTTATATTTTGCACCGTGGAAGTGAACATGGATTTAAAATTTCAGTTCAGGCGCCCACCTCCGAATGCGGGTATCTTATATTTAAGTTCAGGCACCCACCTCCGAATGCGGGTATTTTATATTCAAGTTCAGGCACCCACCTCCGAATGCGGGAATCTTATATTTCAAGTTCAGGCACCCACCTCCGAATGCGGGAATCTAATATTTAAGTTCAGGCACCCACCTCCGAATGCGGGTATTTTATATTCAAGTTCAGGCACCCACCTCCGAATGCGGGAATCTTATATTTCAGTTCAGGCACCCACCTCCGAATGCGGGAATTTTATATTTCAGTGCAGGCACCCACCTCCGAATGCGGGTATTTTATATTTCAGTTCAGGCACCCACCTCCGAATGCGGGTATTTTATATTCAAAGTTCAGGCACCCACCTCCGAATGCGGGAATCTTATATTTCAGTTCAGGCACCCACCTCCGAATGCGGGAATTTTATATTTCAGTGCAGGCACCCACCTCCGAATGCGGGTATTTTATATTTCAGTTCAGGCACCCACCTCCGAATGCGGGTATTTTATATTCAAAGTTCAGGCACCCACCTCCGAATGCGGGAATCTTATATTTCAGTTCAGGCACCCACCTCCGAATGCGGGAATTTTATATTTCAGTGCAGGCACCCACCTCCGAATGCGGGTATTTTATATTTCAGTTCAGGCACCCACCTCCGAATGCGGGTATTTTATATTCAAGTCCAGGCACCCACCTCCGAATGCGGGAATTTTATATTTAAGTTCAGGCACCCACCTCCGAATGCGGGTATTTTATATTCAAGTTCAGGCGCCCACCTCCGAATGCGGGTATTTTATATTTCAGTTCAGGCACCCACCTCCGAATGCGGGTATTTTATATTTCAGTTCAGGCACCCACCTCCGAATGTGGATTCAACTTTCAAAACAGGGGTTGCAAGTGTAACTTCTCCAACCTCGTCTTATTTACACATATATTTCTTTATTGCTAACAATTGTTTTTAGCTGTTGGCTTTTTGGCAATATCGAAGTTGGCATCACACATCAACTCGTGGAACTATTTCTTCGGCAGCGAACTGGGGCAATTTGTCGGGAAGGATAATCAGACTTTCCGACACGGGTCAAAGATGTACCTCGAACACTCGTCTCTAATTACAAGTATTCTCTTGCATTCTATCAATTCAAATTTTTTTAAGAATTCTCAAGTTTCTATCATAATACCCAGTGTTATCATAATTCAACACTGGGACAATATTTTGCAAGCTTCGCGCCAATCGGGGTTCAAGTGTCGTAAGTATCCCAGAACTACACTCGACCTGATTCTCGTACAGCCCGAGATATGTAGGCAACTCAGAGGCCGGAGTTCGGTCATAATCCTCTCAAGTTTCTTTTAGCCGGGACAAAATAGGCTACTGAGTCAACGTCTTTGCCCGACAACTCTTTCATCATTACCGGGCAAAGAGGGACAAGTTGTTGACACCCAATTTTGTCCCGCCTCTCTTCCAAAATACCTATTTACGCCTCTAATATTTTTAGAAAAATTAAAATATATATATAGTCATTTTTTACTAAATTATCAACTTCTCATCAATACCGGCACTTTATTATTCTGTTGCAGTTACTCTTATTATTATTATTATTATTATTATTATTATTATTATTATTATTATTACAGTTCACAATTTTTATCATTTCAGTACTTTACCAGCTTACGCACACGCATCACATTTATCTTTGCATAATTAAATAATAGTATTTATCTTACTGTGGATTTTTGAAATATTATTGCACGACTATTACGACGCCATTTTTTATCTGAGCATTAATGTTTGCATATTTCATGTTGAGCAATATTTTAACACAAGTTATTTAAATAGGTCTCTTATTCAAATTTAGAAGCCAAACTATTTCTTGCACTCGGTCCGTATTTTGACTTACCGGACCCCAAATCAAAGTCCGATTAATTCCTAATGTTTTTTTTAGACTAAACCATATTTCTTATCTCAATTTTTTGATCAATCCATGTTTAATTCACTAACCCATTCTTTTAATATCCGGTCTAAAAAATCAACCCAGTCCATTTATGGACTGGGTCCGACCCATTTTCAGACGAAATAAGGGAAACCCTAAAAGGGTTCCCCTTCATTTTTTTTTCTCCGCCGCTCCCTTCCTCTCTCTCTCTTCTCATTCATCATCTTCATCATCTTCATCATCTCCATCCCCCACCCCGCCGTTCCCTTTACCCCACCACCGCCGCTCCTTTTCATCACCTCGTCCCCACCTCGCCGACGACCCCCACACCGCTACCCCACCACGCTCCTCTTCCTTTTTCCCCCGCTCCTCTCCCCCTGTTTTTTCTTCAACACAAAAGAACCCCCCAAATCCCCATAAATAGCAGGGTTAGAATCGCAGAAAGAAAAGGGAGACAGTTCTTGAACCCCCCAAACCCCCTACAAAATAAGTTTTTTTTTGTTATCACCTGAAACCCTTCTGAAAAATACCAGTCTTCAGACGCACAGAATTTCCCAAATATCAATTTGTAGTTCGTTGTAATAATCGAGTCAAAAGATACGTCAAACATATTTTTTTTTTTTATTTTGATTCTGTTGGTGTTGGGAATCTGAGCCTCGCGAGCTCAGATTTGGTAGTTTCGAAGGTAGATCTGAAGCCCCGCACCCTATTCGCTGCACCCGAAGCAAGTAATTCTCTATTCCATTTTGCATCCTTTCGTTGCTTGCGTTATTTTAGTTGTTATTCTAGGATTAAAGTGTGTTAGTGTAGTTAAGTCAATTTAGTTTGGTAGATAAGTCTGTTTGCACGTTTTCTGTGTGGGTCTGTTTGTGTGGTTGAACATATTTCATATATGATAAATTTAGTTTAGTCTATTTAAGTATGTGAACAACTTTCTTCAGTTAATTAATTTCAGTCCGGTAGTTAATAAGTGTTATGTGTTCATATATGTTTTGTTGTCTCAATTAGTTTAATTTCAGTATAATGGCTTAGTAGCATTATGCGTGTCGTTGTTTCAGTTGGTTTAATTTCATTTTAGCATCTTAGTGTCATTACGCATGTTCATGTTTAATGAGTCCAGGTTCGATTTAGTAATTAATAATGTTTGTATGTCTGTGCCTTAGTTCGGTTTAGTTTCAGTTTGGTAATTGGCAACATCTGTATGTTTATGTCTTACTTTAGTTTAGTTTTCAGTTATATGATGCTTTGGATTAGAATATATGTCATTAGATAGTTATGCCTTTTCGATCCGGTTTCAGATCAACTTTAGCTTAGTTGATCTGTGTATATGCAAAATTGTTGGTTATATACACTAAATGCTATCCACGACCAGAGGAGTTAGTTAACTGATTTTGAGCATGTTTTGGACTGCTGTGTGCTATGATTGATATACCTAGATGGTTTGAAAGTATAATCATACTTGTTTAGACTACATCGACATATATATCAACCCCTAAGATAGATCTGTTAACCCATGCTTATGTGTGTATAAGACTTGTTTGATCTTTCCCTTGTGTGCTAAGTGTCTAGCATCGTGATCTTGATTGCCACTCAAAATGATACTTGATTTCTTTTCCCTGAAAACATTAACATTAAAAGAACCCAAACCTGCCCTATTCTTTCTTTATACTTTCAAACTTCAGCAGAAAGGATTTAACTACTCTAACTTATATGTGCATCATTTGAGATACGAAAAGGAGTTAACTCAGCCTATAGTCAATATCATTCAAATCTTATCACTAATAGGCTCCATAGAACCATAGGGAGGTCTGAAACAAGTTGTTGTTTTGTGTTGTTGGCTTTGGTCTTAGCTAGTTGAATCTGTAATTTCCTTAATTCTAGACACCATGGTTTGAACCCATATATAGCTGGTATGCAAAACTGATAATGAGACCATACAATGAAATTAGTCTACCACTAAAGTATATCATGTTTATCTTGCCTAAGAAGTCCATATCTTTCTCTCGTAAAAATGTCCTGATCTGGTTCCTGAAGGAAAGATATCAACTCAAAAAATAGAACACCTAGACTTAAATGGTATTCAACTAAAAACAAGAGAATTCTAAAACAATAATGAGTCCTTAAGTGAATCATCCCGTACATGTTAGCAGTCCTGATTGTTGGTGTTTAACTGGCTGTTGGTATCATAGTAGATTAGGATTATTTGTTTAACCAGGATACCTCATATCTGAAATGTCCATTTCTCAATGATCATATCTAAAGTAAAATCTCTTTTCTCTCTCAAACAAACTACAAACTTGTTATCATCATGCGAAATGTGGAGCATCTCTTCTTCCTTCTTGATAGGCTGGTTGGTAAGTTTCATTTTGTTTTAAAACAGTTTTTTTTTTTTTTTTTTTTTTTCTTCTAAGAGTTATGAATTAGGCAGTTAGATAAACCAAGAAAGTTGGCTTTTTCTTCATGATATGATTTGAGTGTGTTAGGCCCAAGCTGAAATCTGTTTCATTCCGCTAGTATGCTATAAGAAATTTATATTTGCTACAGATTGAAGTTGTATATAATGGGTTATATTTTTACAGTTAGGCATGATTGGATCTTTGTTTGATTCAGCCTAATCAAAGTATGCTTCTATGTTATCCTAGCCTAAGTTTATCCATGTTTAAGCATATATAGAGTATCCTGTTATGATTAATCATGTTTCATATGTCGTATGTGTGTCATGAATCAGTAGTCACTGCGTAATGAAGCCCAGATATGGATGTTTCTTCGTATGCTCTCTGGACTTTCCTTTGCATATTATTCATCATCTTTGGTCCTGTGCATTAATCTGTGTCATTCTTGTATTCTGATATTTTGATAAGTTCAGCGAGATCTTCATGTTGTTTGAGTTTGATAACTGAGTTCTTTCTTCGGTTTAGCTTCATTTCAAATCAGTTGTTTATTTTCAAATTCGTTGGATTAGTTCTGCTACTAGGTGGCTACCTGTTTTTTTTCCATATGCGATTTTCTTGTTTTGCTATTCATTTTCTCCATTCCTTTCATGTTTGAGTTAAGTAAAATTAATAGACTAAGTGTGTGTCGGTTCGGTTCAGTGATCTGTTTTCGGGTCTGAATAAGAGTTCAGTTTGGTCTTTAATTTAAGAAGCATATTTCAGTTCTTTTATTTTTGGGCATGGCTGGTACATTTAACCCCTCTTTGAGGTAGATTATTGCCCAATCTAATGTTGATATTTAAAGCATGCTTACACTAGTTTTAAAGCTGACTCCATACTCTTTACATACTCATTTGCTGGATCTGTTACGACTTTATTTTTGTCCAAAACGTGAAACATGCATAAATCTGATTTCGGGTAGGGAGATGCTTGTGTAGGCATATGCTTGTGTATGGACAGCCCAATCAAATTTAATTTTTCTATTTGTCATAAGATGGTATTTGAAGTCTCTTTCTCTGAGTTATGAATTTTGCATCATTAATTATCCCCCTCATACTAATCCTTTCTCTTTCATTTTGTGCATGACCATCGCGTGCGAGTCTGAAGGACTCGTCGTCTTCCGCGTTCGGTGTTGGGCTAAAAGCCTAACGAAATCTTCCCGAGTCATTCCTATCAGCTCTGTCCGCAGCACAGATAAAAAAAATAAAATTTTGGGCCGAAGCCCAATTGACAGCAACAGCCGCAGCAGGCTATATAAAGAAACTATTGGGCTAAAAGCCCAACAGCAGCAATCAACAGCCCATTTAATATCGCTTGTTTCTTTATCTCATTTTATATATTTGATTTGTATTTGTGCAACTAATACTCTATTTTTTTTTTATTTCCTGAACTTAGATGAATCTTAAATAAACTAGTAGGCTTAGTTTTAGTAATGGGTAGTTAGTTAAAAGAGATCAATAATTAATTCCATAAAGTTCATTTTTTTTCTTTTTATATTAAAATGCTTTATAATATCCATAATAGACTTCTAGAATAATTGGTAGTATAAAATTCAGATTTTTCGAATTAAAAGGGTCATATTCTTATCTCAATTTCAAAATATCATTAATAGGCCTAAATTCAAACACATTCATTAAGCATAGTTGATAAAGATAAAAAGAGTTGATAAAGGAAATGTATTAGCCATTTTATATTCTTATTCACACTTCTAAAACTCAAAAATCAATTAATATCTCACTGCTTAGTTTTGTTAATTATTTATCAAAACATTGCATAAATTCGCATTTTTCTTCTACTTATATATAAACTATTATGTTTTGTAAACTTCATTTTATTATGCTACTCCCTTTAAAAAAACTATTAGCAACATTTTAAGCTTTATCTAAAGAACATTTAAAATTCTCTTTTATGCAAACTATCTTTTCATAAGTTTTCATTTCCAAAATAGCATTTCATTTAAAGCCGTAGTAATATTTATGAGTTTATTTAAAATAGCATTTAAAGTCCTCTTTTGTGCAAATTATTATATTTTATGTAAATCTTATTCCAACGAACATTATTTTCTTTTAAAAACTTCATCAATATTTTAAAGTCATTTTCTAAATTTTATATTTAATCTTAATTAATTAACCTAAGTTGGTCGGATAACCGTAAGTTAACGGATTCTGAAGGATGCCTAACCCCTTCCCTTTAGGATAATATAGAGCCCTTACCTAGAATCACACTGGTTAAGCAGACTATTAACGGAGGTTTAGTTTTAACTTTACCTTAGTTAATCTCTAGGTGTCCTAATTCACCATTAAATTAATTAGGTGGCGACTCCTCAAATAAAAAATAAATAGCAATCACCAATACGTCGTACCCTTAAATCCAATCCGGGTTAAAATGGGGTGTGACACCGGACACGTGGCTCTCAACCCAAATCATCATTTACACCTCCCACTCAAAACAACCCAAATCAACATATATACTCGATCACATTCTATCCATGCTGAGATATTTTTGCAAACCTTTCTTCCTTACACTTCTTCCCCTAAAACCTATCTGAAAACTTCATAATGTACAGGGAAATCTCTTTTTAGGAATTTACTTCGTGAGTTGAGGCAAGGAGGTGTTTACTATGTATGTTCATTTAGGAATGCTGACGAGAGATTGATGTTAAGGTGTTGTTTGTGCACTGACGATTTCAGTACTGTTAAAGAGGTAAATGAGCATTTAACATCTAGTGAGAAATACCAAAAACATGTTGATTTTGCTAGCAAAACATTGCTAAAGCCAAATCCATGGCTATTTTTCGATTCAATGTTGTTTGCTATTGATGCTAAGAAAGATTTTGAAGTAGAAAACGTCCTCTGTTGTGGTGAGTTGATAGATATGAAACTCGAGTTCATAGGTGTTGCTCCCATTTTTCAAAAGCGATGGAACAATGGTTAACAAAATCAAGTCAGTGGATTGGGAAAGAATCAATGGCTGGTCAAGAGGTCCCACCTAATATGGATGATATACCTCTGCATTCCTACTCCATAGTCAATTTCAAATACTTTTCTTCTTTGGGAAGAGTAATAACAGTTAAGGACATTAAGAAGAATCCCGAGGTTAATCGCCCTCGTGAGTGTGCTGTGCTGCCTCCAAATTATTCCTAATGCAGATGTTGGCACGTTGCTGCACAATGAATCTAAAAGTTTTCCTGTACCTATGACAACTTTGGAGGGGTATTGCTCTTCTTTTGACAACTTTTTCCTCTCTACTTTTAGTCTTCTAGCTATAAACTGATTCATTTTTTTTTTATTTGTTCAGTGTTTTCATGTTTTCCACATTTCTTGCCTCCTTGACTGGATAATGGTATTGGAGAAGATAGCAATTGAAGGCACTCAAGTCGAACAAATGTCAAAAATTCAGAATTACTATTACTGTCCTGAATGTGTTAACAAGGATAGGTCTACTGACCTTACTCTGGTAATCTTTCTTTTCATTTTGAAGTATATCTTAATATGTTAATTGTTTGGATAATGTAAGAGTATTTTTATTTTTCACTCTGTTCATATAGGATACTGTACCGCATTCACGTGAACTACTCATGTGAAGTGATTTACTTGAGAGATAGCCCAATATCGTGGAGCAGTTGTAGTCCATTAAGTATTTAAAAGTGGTGTAATTTTAGTCTTTTGTTAGCTTTTTCTGTCAATACTAATGGAGGCTTCAAATGTTAGCTTCTTAAAACTAAATGCAGAATTTACGTGTGGAACTTCACTCTAATGCCTCTATTGATTAGACGCTGCATCTCGTAGGCTTCTGTTCAAGTGTTTCTTCTTTTTCAACTGTAGATCTCCTCCAGTAATCTTGTTACTCTTCTTGAATGTTACTACTTGAAAGTATTTGTGTGTGATTGATCTTTTCTTTTTTTGGAGTATCGGTGTCATGCGTGTAAAACACATATCAAGTTACAAGGAATGAGTGATCGCATGATTGAATAGAGGTTAGATATGAGTCCTTAACATAATATCTGCTATAAGTCACAACATGCAACATGATACGTTGACATAGATCCAACCCAGCAAAAATGCAACCTGGGAATTTACATATAGATGAGTTTACAATAAAGACAACGTGAAATTCAATAGTGTGTAGCAGGTAGCTTGGAATGATCACCAGCTTAATCAGAATGTTTAACTTCATTCTTCATGTCCGCTGGAAAATTAAGAAATTTCATTTGCGCTCTCCAATAATGTCTGGTTTTATGACTGTTAGAGAAAACTAACATCCATCTTTAATTTTGATTTCAGATGGCACCTATCAAGGTGGATATAAACCTTGGACGCCACTTTTGGATCAACAGTCCGGAGCCTCTGGATAACTGCTCGAGTGGTTTCTTGTTTGAACCTCACCATGATCCGCCAGTGGAAAATATACGGCCATCCAAGCTTGTGACATTTTATAGAGATCTCGGTTTACCGGGTCGTAATACTTTTGATTCTCTTGCTGACAGTTCTTTCTTTTAAGGACCTCTGTTCAGTTCAATTAACTATTTCTGTTGGCTTTGGTTTGACTAGATTTTGTCTGAAGTATTTGAATGTGAATGAGAATTTTGATGAGGAGAAATATCGACTATTTTACGGATAACTTATTGTAAAGGAAAGTAAGATAAATAAATTGAAAGAAATGTGTATTTACATACGCTTATTTCCAATTGATAAAGGCAAAATCACTACGACTGTCAAGTAACGTATAAAACTATTTTTCAAACTGATGCGAAAATATTCTAGTATAAACTGTCGTAAATATCAGTCATTTTTATCAAAAAAATTATCATTCTATACACAATTATTCTTGATGTTTTCCTATATTTAAAATAAATAAATAGAAAATAATTAAACTATAGTTCACAGGAGAAAACAAAAAGGAACCGAAAAATTACCTCAAAAGTCTTAAGAGCGTACCACGGTGAAAAAAAGTTCAAAAGGAAACCAAACACTGAAGAGGAAAAAAGAAGGGAAAGGAAAATCGATGATAAGGCTGTCTCAAATGTTAGATACACGGATTCGATCTCGCGTCAAATTTAGTAGGCGTTTGGACCGTTTGGACATGCAATTTCATCTTTAATTTCATCTCATGAGATGAAATCCCAAATCATCTAAAAAGACATGATCTGGGATTTGAAATCATGATTTCAAAAAATATAAATGTAAAATCTGACCTATACGTTTATATTTTGTAAAAAAAGACTCATGAGTTTATAAATATATTTACCAATCATGTTTACCAATCAGGAAACGCATGCTCGGCGTGAAGAGATTGTTCGTTCCATGTGGGAGAATTATATTAAAGAGTAGTTATATTACTATTCATGTTAAATTTTCCTTTTTATTGAACTAAAGTTTGATCAATTAATGTTGTATTTTTTAGAAAGGCCTTTGAGTAGCGTCTTAATTTTATTATGAACTATGATTTACTCATTTGGTAAGATTGTATACGAATTGGAAAGTTTTTGATGTTTTTCACAACTTGTGGGGTTTTTATGTTTATAAAAAAAACTGCAACTTAAGAAATCCAAATTGCATGTCCAACCTGTCACACCCTAGTTTTGATAGGGCATGATGGGCACCCGACCCTTTACTTAGAGCCGAGCGTACCCGCTGGTTCTTGTTATATTCATTCATAATCTTACTGGACTCTTAAACCACGAAATGAAATGCATAATGAAAGCTTTTAAAAAAAAACTTTCTTTTTGTATTTCTCAAATTAAGTAAAATCTGGAATCATATGAAATTTGTAACGTAATGCATAATGATACATCGACTTACAGAGCCGTTTGCAAGACTGACATGCTATATACGTGACTTTGTCTGCAAAGTCTCTAACATAAATCAATGTACCATAACATAGATACTCTGACTCGGCAACCCAGTTGGAACATCTTCTAGCCATATCTTTTGCTCATCTATATACACCTCTGTGGCATGAAACACAACGTCCACAAGAAGGGACATCAGTACGAATAATGTACTGAGTATGTAAGGCATGAGTAACAACATAACATAGATATGAAAAGTAACAAGGAATAAGAGAGATAACCTGTACATTGGAATGCTTGGCAAGACGGATGTCATGCATGCTTAACCTTTAAAAAACAACATTCTATACATATACATAGTATCATGCCCGACCATTAAGGCTCGGTGTCATATATATAGTATCATGCCTGACCATTAAGGCTCGGTGTTATCATCATTAGCCCGAGTCCGGGCCGTCCGGGGCAATATCTTAGCATGCCCACTGCAGTGGTGTGCACATCTACGTGCCTGCCTGGCCTACTATAGCGCGACGCGGTGTGAGAAAATACATACATATATATATATATATATATATATATATATAATGCATGCATAAGAGCCCAATCAAAAGCCACAACTGTATCGGAGTGACATAAGGTCGATAGCCTCCAATTATATTATGGAATACTTATCGTCGCTTTGCCTCACCTTGAAGGAATAATTATTTTAAGGTGATACTATCGATGAAGAATAGAATCAAGAGAAAACATAGAATAGGATCGTAAATCTCATAAGGCATCAAGCCATGTATTTTTTTGGAATCTTAAAAGAAATTAGTTGTCACACCCCAACATTACTAGGATGTGATGGGCACCCGACCCCATATCCGGAGCCGAGCGAACCCACAGACTCTCAATATAGACGTAATCCGTTCGGACTCTGAAACCAAATAAAAGTAATATACATAGTAAGCTTTCAGAATCTTTCTTCTATCGAGGTTTTCGAACTAGAAAAAATCTGTAATTATATAGAATTTAACACATAATACAGAAGACATATCGATTGATGAAGCCGCCTGCAAACTAACACACTATACCCACGACTCTGTCTGCAAAGTCTCTAACGTCGGTCCAGAAAAAAGCATAACATACAAACTCTGACTCGGCAGCAGTCCAGGAGCAAATGGAGCTTGACAACTCTGCTGGAACGTCCTCTATAATAACTTCACATCATCTGAGTGTACCTGCGCGGCATGAAACACATCACTCGAAGAAAGGGGGTCAATACGGAATATGTACTGAGCATGTAAGGCAAGAAGTGCAGTAAACAGAATCATAATCGGAGTTAGGAGCATAGAAGTAGAACAAACAGAACCATAATCAGAATCAGAAGTACAAAAGGTAAGTACTTTATCCGAGACATCAAAATGCTTACTTTCAGAACACAAATCATGTATGCCAAAATCATAAGTCATCATATGCATATACAAATAACAAATAACAAATCCCGACCCTCTAGCGAGGGACGCAGTAACAGGACCCGACCCTCTAGGGAGAGACGCGGTGAACAAAATCATATGCCATCCTGGCCGCCGTCCCCATATCATCATATACAGATAACAGAACCTGGCTCTCCCACCGAGGGGCGCGGTGAACAATGCAGAGGAAGCGCACGATAACAGAACCTAACCCGAGACGCAGTGAAGGACATATTGGACACGCACGTACAGAGTAGTGCGAAAACGCATGCACACAAATCAAGACTCAATAGAATAATCGTACGTGCTGTTGTCTGACAACCAAAACATCAGAGTTTACAGAAGATACTCCTGTCAGAATGTTCGTAGCAAATTACTCATATCAGAATTCTTATATCAGATTACATATCCAAATCAGAATACTTATATCAGAATATTCATATCGGAATGCTTATAACAAAATATTTATAACCGAATACTCATAGTGGGCTTACTGAATACTTAAATCAGAAGGTGCATACGAATCATAAACAGACTCGGAATCAAGAGTAGAGTTACCTCAAGGTACACATTATAACTTACTTGGCTCTAAGACATGCCGAAAGAAATAAAGGGTAAGCCTTACATACCTGTCCCGCGACCAACTAGCTACGCTTATTTGTCCAACCTTGCTAGTCTACATTCAAGAGAATTAACATAATCATTAGATTCGTCGACGTATACTTGTCTTAATATTTCAAATGAATTCATTTATATTCTACCGAAATTTCGGCAGCATTTCCCCTGTAAATACACCATCCCCGAGAGTCTAACTCGGCTAAATCATCAACAACAAACATGAGAATGGAACTCGGCCACATTATCAACAACAATACCAACAATTATATTCAATTCAACCGCATACAATCAAACCAATATGATTGTTCATATATTCAAGTATTAATCTAAAACTATTTGAACGATATTCACGAATACTTCAAGCAACTCACACAATACTTTAAACGGCCTTACCAACTTACAACATAACCCGAAATCTTCCAAGTTCAACAAGAACATTAACGACACATTTCCTTTCCTTTCAAATTCATGAACTACATCAACAATTCACACGTTATCAACATTATTTTCATAAATACAAGAAACTATATTAATATCACATTAGCTTCTATAACAGCCCACAAATGATTACCACCTCGACTTGAGTCATTAAATCTTCATTTTACATCATAGAATCCACAACAAAAACAACCAAAATACTAAATAAAATTAGCTCATCATACCCCACCAAAACAGTCCCCTATACGGCTACCACATCAACACCGACAAACGAATTTATATCACTATTTCTTCGGTTCTAATCCGTTAAATCTTTAAATAAACTCATTAACAATGAAAAGTAACCTTCATATTACCTTGAGTAGGCAGACACCACGTTATTACTCTCCTCCTTGGTTGATGTTTAGCTTAAATTGAAGACAACGCGACGTACAACACTTTTCTCTTCATGGGCTTCGGAATTCGGGGCTCGGATTTTGGCCAAAATTGATTTTTCTCTCTAGGATCTCTTCTCTCTTTTCCTCCAGAAATTTCTGGGTGTTTTGGTGTGAAAAATTAGGGGGAAAGGCTGAAATTTTACTTAAATAATCATGGGTCATGGGCTTAACCCGGTTGGGCCCGGATTGGGCCTAACCCACTGACCCTTCTGCCTTAAAACTTTCATAACTCCTTATCCCGACGTCACATGTGAACCCAATACCTATGGTTGGAAATATAATTCAATTATCTAAAACTTCTATCTCTTGATAAATTTCCAAATTCCAAACTTATAATACCGTTTTTGCCCCTCAAAGTCACATCACCCGAAAAAGTTACTTAAAAATATTTGTTTGGAGGACTTCCACTTTGATTTGGCTCGGTCCTTCCCGAGTTGTGTTTAACTTCACATATGTGCTTCATATAACTTGTCACATGTTCCAAAAAAATCTCGACGTGTGGGCCCCACCTCAGCTTGCAAATAATTCGACGTACAAAAACACGATTGTCAATTTTTCTTGAGGAAGCACGTGTCACGCTCATGCTATAAAAATGCGGGGTATAACATTAGTCATCATCCATGAATGAATTGAGAAATCAGTAATAACTCAACATTCTTATATCGTCGTTGGAATCATAAAATTAGAACCTTTAAACATGGAATCATTCTCATCATAGTTATCATAATTATATTCTCACTTTTGACATCATCGTTGTCATTGAAAAACATATCCTTCGTCGTTATCATAAGAACTCACATAATCACAACCTTTGGTTTTGGAAAATAGGGGCACTTTGGAAAACATTTATGGAATATCAAGAAGGAAATCATGCTTTGGAATCGGGAACATTTAACTTTTGATGACAAGGAAAATTACGGAAACATTTATGAGATCATAACCTAAAGATCATGCCTTTGAAAGAAAGGGGCGAGCCTTAACATACCTGGAGGATAATTTCTCTACTTCCAACTTATTTCTTGTCTTGCAATTCATTTAAGATTATTCGTCACCTCGTAATCTACATATACAACCATTCATATCATTGTTAGGTTCGTCATCATGCTTGTTTCAAGACTTTAATTAAAAATCCTTATAGATTCTGTCGTAATTCGAAAAGCATCTCCCCTGTTTATATGCCTAGCCCGAAATCAAAATATCAATAACCAATCAATAACAACAATACCAACATCATCAATACCTTTATTCATGCCAATATATCTCCTAAAACACCCCACACGATGTTTTCTAAATTTCTCAACTAACCAACTTGTGATACGACTATGAAATTAATACCAACAACATCAATAAAGACATCCTCAACATCCTACAAGATAAATATATGTATTTTCATTCAAAATTCTCTTCAACCCTCAACCCATAAATCAACAGCATCAACACAACAAACTATAACCTCTATTCTTGCAAATATTCCTTAATCAAAGTCGATAAAGAAAAGATTCAATGATTCGTACCTTATTTTTATGAATGTAGAAAAATATTCATCATTTTCTTGTCCCCAAGCTAACTTTAACACCAAACGAAATTATAATCGCGTCTACGCGTTGCCTGGACCTCATTTGATATTTCGTAGCTTGAATTTTTGCTCAAAATCCTCACTTTTATGTGAGATTTGAGAACCCTTTTGCTGCTGAAGTTTCTGGAAATTTTGGATAATGAAAATGGGGTTTTTTATCCCTTTTATAGTGGGTTGGGCTGGCGGTACTGTAGCGGTACTGTAGCGCCCTATTTATGCGTCGATAGCTCAGTTTGTAATGTACATAGTTCTCTACTCCGATGTCCTATCGATGAGAGGTTTGTTGCATTAAGAACTAGACTCAACGAGATTCATTTTAGGCTTTTGTTTCACCTTAAAATTCCTAATGTACTAGGAGATATTCCCCTCCAAAGTTGATTAAAAATATGCCTAGCATTTCTCAAATTTTTTGTCGAACTTAATTTCTTCAATTTGCTTGATCTCGAAATCTTTCGAAACTCTCCATACATGATATTCATCCTCTATTATACTTAATAATGGATATATTCTTGTGTTTCAAAATAGTCTTTCCCGATTACAACTTACGAGATCATAATTCGTCTTTTTACTTCGTTGTTACATACTTCCCATGGCTTGTATCTTCCAAAGCGTCATGGGACGTCTCCGAAACTGCCTTACTACAGTGATGTACATGTCATGCTGATGCTCTGAAGGTGCGAGGTGTAACACAAACATGAATTCATCTCATGAGATGAAATCATATCCAAACGGCTCCTTAATAAAAGAAATTGATCAACTGTCCCTCAAATCAGGTCGCCTCACACCTTTTAGTGTCTTTAGGTACTCGTGGTCTTTATTTTTTTGGAAACAAACCAAAAATACACTAACGTATGAAAAATAATTCGTAAATATCTTTCATCCATCTATTGATCAAAAAATATCCTCAACTTATATTTTTAGCTCATGATAATAGTACAGAGAAGTAGAACTAAAGCTAAATTACACTAGGCTACTATAACTAGGTTAAGATTTCAATTGATAAAAATGGAAATGAGTTGTACACTGACTTATACACCCTTTCTCAGCTAAAGGACAAAATACTATAAGTAACTATTGAAATGTCTCCAGCAACAGCTAAGGCATCCAATGTATCACTAGTGTAAATACTGAAAATACTATATAGAGGACTAAATTTTATATAAGCAACAACTATAATATTAAAGGAATAACTACTTTAACTACCAGATACTACTCATTTAGCCAGCTGCACAACCCTTAAAGCTTATTCTGCATCAGTCCATCCCTGTTAAGAACTTCCTTGACCTCAAGGAAGGAATGAAGGAAGCCTGGTTAACAGTGAATTGCAGGCATGTCCAATGGATTGATCAACTGGTATTTTATTCCATTATACCATTACTTGAGGAACATCTTTTCTCCCCTTTTGTATAATCCTTCTGTCAAGTATCTTCAGTGTTTGAGGGCGGTAGAGACTAGCTAAGTCTACTACAGGTGGGTGAGATATGGTAAAAGGAACGCTATGACCGGGTTTTAGTTGAGACACGTGAAAGGTAGGGTGAAATAAGAGTTGAGTAGGGAGAGATAATTTATAGGCAACCTATTTTATCTTCTCTAAGATTTGATATGGTCCATAATATTTTACAGATATTTTAGTGAAGTGATGTCTTGGCAAAGTAACTTCCCTATAGGGTTGAACTTTCAAATACACCAAATCCCCAACTGTAAACTTCTTGTCTGATCTATGTCTGTTAGCTTGTTCTGTCATCCTTTGTTGTGCTCTAGTGAGATGATTCTTTCATAGTTGCAACTTGAATTCCCTAGTGAGTAAGCTTCTATCCACCTTTTCCATAGCTGAATCTCCAGCAGCATAGGGTAAATACAAGGGTAGGGGTTCACCATATAGAGCCTCATATGTAGTAGTTTGGATTATGGAGTGAAAGGACGTGTTAGTTTGGATTAAAGAGTGAAATGACGTGTTATACCACCATTCTGCAGATGCCAAGTATAGGAACCAACCCATCTGAGAATATGAGCAATAGCACCTTAAGTATGTTTTCAGACATGTGTTTACAACTTTAGCCTGACCATTTATTTGGGGGTGGTATGCAGTTAAGTGTTAAGGGTCACTCCTAACATAGATAAAAATTCTTTGCCACACCTTGCTGGTGAATATTGGGTCTCTATCATTGATTCTATCCTTTGTATACCATGCAATTTATAAATGTGTTCCATAAACAGTTTTGCAATATCCTTTGTTGAATATGGATGTGATAGACCAACAAAATGTGCATACTTTGTCAATCTATCAACCACTAGCCAAATAACTAATTTACCTTTAGACTTTGGTGACCCCTCTATAAAATTCATATTAATACTTCCCCAAGTTGTTCCTGGCACTTTCAAAGGTTGTAACAATCCAGGATATACAGAGTTATCATACTTGTGCCTTTGACATATGTCACAATTCTTAGCATAGTCTTGTACATCTTCCCTCATCCTTTTTCCAGAAAAATAATGTTGCAAGCTTCCTATATGTAAGGTCAATCCCACAATGAACGCCTGTAGGAGTGCCATGCCACATCTGTATGATGTCCTTCCTTAGTTGTGGATTAGAACATATTACAAGCTAAGCTTTCTTCCTGAATTGCTCATGTAGGAAGGTATACCCTTTTATTGTAGAGTTTCCATCCTTAATATTATGAGATCCTTCAAGTTGGAATCCTGCTCCCAACTATTCATAATAAACTCAAGCAATTGAGTCTTGATAGTAGAAAGAGTTATAGCAACCAACTCTACCATAGGTAACCTTAACATAACATCAACTGCCTTGTTTTCCCTCCCTTTCTTATACTCAATACAAAATTCATATTGCGTGAGTTTTGTGATCCATTTTAGTTGTGATCCAATATGTAACTTTCGTTCTAACAAAAGTTCAGAGCCTCTTGGTTTGTCTTGACTATGAAAGCTCTTTCTGTTGAATATTGTGATCGTTTTCCTACATCTATCACAAGTTATAACAATTCCTTGTCATGTATAGATAATGATTGGTGCTAAATGGAAAACCACTGGTTGACCTTGCTGCATTAACACAACACTAATTCCCACATTGCATGCATTTGTTTCTACCACAAATAGTAGTGAAAAGCTAGGCAATACTAACTTGAAAAAAGCTCAATCTGATTTGTCCTCCCACTTGAAATTATCCTTTTTTATTAATTTAGTAAGTGGTTTACTGATCACCCATAGTTCCTTATGAATCTCATATACCCTATCAACCAAGTAATCCCCTTAGTTGTTTGACAGTTTTAGGTGTAGGTTAGCGCTGCACAACTTTAATCTTCTTGGGGCCTGTTGCATGGCTAAGTGTTTGAGAGTATGTTGATTTTCTATCATTGACTGCATTGCATTATTTGTTTTTACTTGATACTTGATAAGAAGGTTAAGTATGGCATCCTTTGCCGGGCGTGTGTTAATTAAATCTAATAGTGGAATTACGAGTATGTTAAAGTAGGGAGGGAAAAAGGTAAGAATTAGTGGTCCTAACCAGTGTTAGTTGATAGGAAGGTTGAGGTCTGTCCTTTATAAATTATCGGGGTTTAATTGGTCCAAGAGTCTATCTTGACGGCAACTGTTGTTATTTGTTGGTCCTTACTTCCTAGAGATGCATTGACATGGTGATGGGATACGAGCATGTTTGTGTCAGAACTGTTTAAGTACGGGTAGGATTTAAATGTTTGATTTTATATCGTTTTGCGTGAACTAATTTTAGTGGGCCTCTGAGGCTTACAAGTAATATGGTGTACTGATACTACTGTTGCTATATCCTTTGGGGTGTAGATGTGTTTCAAGTTGTTGCTTGGAGGTTTCATTAGTCGAAGTGGTGGATGTTTTCCTACATCTTCTGTATATCTTATTCCGAAGGCGGAGGCTGTGTCATTTTAAGTGTGTATTCTCTCTGTAATTTAGAAGGTCTTGTATTTGTCTAGACTAGATCAGTGAGAAAGTTGAGTTGGTTTGAATAAATAAAGAATGTCTTCGTAATGTTCATTTTATTTACTATTGTTGGTTACATTTGGTTTGGTTGGTAAGGGTTCGCCTGTTAGGTAGAAATAAGGTAGGTGTCCGCATGATCCATAATTTAGGTCATGACAACATGATTTAAAATCATGAGATGAAACCGTGAAATGAAATCATGTTTGGACATGCAATTTAAATTTCTTAAGTTGTATCTTTTTTCTTATATACATAAAAACCCCACAGTTCACTCAGTGCCCGATGATAAATCAATACTTTTTTTGCAAGACAATCATAGGTTCGAGTTATTATGGATTGGTGTCATAGGAATAATGACTAGGCTCCGTCCCCGTAGGATTTAGAGAGTGTGGACCCTTTTACGCAACGTCCCCACACCCCCGAGTCTTAGAGGTATTGTTTCAGGGCATTAACTATTTATATTAGTTATTTCATTTTAAAAAATAACTATTTTTTATTGTTAAACACAAATGCAGCTAGTGATCGTATAGAAAGTGCGCCATATTGGGGTTAGAGCATATGTATAACCCTGGGGTTGTGAGGCTTGCTGTGGAGATGGTACGGATATCCGAGGACGGTAGGCGCATGGATGATCATGTGCTACAGGGTGAATATCAGCCGGTGCGAGAAAGAGGACGTGATGCTGTTAGAGGATGTGGTTCTGGTAGAGGACGCGGTGCTACTAGAGGACATGGTGGCGGAGGACGCTATCTGGTAGATGATGCCGCTCCCATTCCAGTCCATCCGCAGTCATTTTAGGCTAGTAGTAGCTCAGCTGGACCACCACCTACGTTTACGCCGATGCACCTTCTTGCAGAGATACCTGGGTCTTCATCGCAGCCGAGCCAAAATGCGTACATTGAGGAACGTGATAACATCGATTAGGCGGAGTTTGGATGGACGGACTTGTTAATACGAATAAAATATGGTGTGATGATGGCTATGATAATAGTGATTTATTTTAATAGAAAGTGATGTTGTCGCTACAGAGATATCTCGTGTTTACTTTATGAAACCCTAGGAGGGGTGAATTCCGTTTGTATATCTTATTTTTTTGAGCGTTCACATAGTTGTTTCCTTGGAATTATAGGGTCATATTACTCGAATGATTTGAAGTTGGGTTTAAATTACACCTATCAAGGTGTAACACCCCGTAAACTTGAACTAGGTGTGAATATGTAAAATCTAGTGTTAAGATTATATTTTATCTATATGAATCCATTCTTGATGAATTCGGGTGGAGGATGATCGTTTTGAAATCAAACCAACAACCGTAGTTCTTAAGGGCTCTTAAATTCGCCTAAGCTTTGATAGGTTTGTCTTCTGGGAGATTTGCGTGAAAATATGTTAAGTATTTGGAAAAACTTCCTTGATGAAAGTTGTATCGCTTTGAAATAGATTTCCAACAGTATATTATGGGCCTTGAACAGATCTGTGTAAAAAAAGTTATTCCCATTTTACTAAATGGTATTCTGTCAGTTTACGGTGAAAACATACGGACCGTAAAAAGTATACGGTGGAACATACGGACCGTAAAAATTATACGGGACGTATATTCCAGCCGTATAATTAGACCAGAATGTCCAAATCACTGGAATAGTTTTACAGTATGACATACGGTCCGTACAAATTATACGGGACGTAAAATTGGGCGTAAAAAAAAGACACCGACAACAATTATAAAACTTCATTTAAGGCTTTCCAGTTCATTCTTCACACCCCATTCACGAAAACTCACCCCAAATTCAGAGAGAACAAGTCCTAAACTTCAAGAACTTCTAAGGTAAGTTTTTATCATGATTTTAGATTGAATCCAAGTCTCTAATCCCTTTTTAACTTGAGTAAACCCTTCTAATCCATAGAGTTGTGATTGGAACATTTTTGTTGGATGTGGAAACCCTAAAACCCGAATTCAAGAGGATTGGACTTTATAGGTAATGCTTCTACTCTCTAATCATTTGTAGTTGTGAATTGATGAATTCTTGGGAGAATAGCAAATGGGTTTGATAAAGAGAATTATATGAACTATGATAGAGTTTTCAGATTGTTGTATTCATGTGGGTGATCAAGAATGATGTTAATTACATCTAATTGAGATTGTAGAATCAGCTAGAAGTAATAGAATAGGGATTGGGTGAAGAAATCACCATTAATGAAGGTTGTGTAGTGTTATACCCCGCATTTTTAGAGCATGAGAGTGACACGTGCTTCCTCAAGAAAAATTGACAATCATGTTGTTGCTATATAATTTAAACTCACGTTGATAGTGTTGTATCCCGTATTTTTGTACGTCGGATTATTTGCAAGCTGAGGTGAGGCCCACCCATAGATATTTTTTTGTGACATGTGACAAGTTATATTAAGCACATATGTGAAGTTAAACACAACTCGAGAAGGACCCTCGAGCCAAATCAAAGTAGAAGTCCTCCAAACAAATATTTTTAAGTAACGTTTTTGGGTGATCTGACTTCGAGGGGCAACAACGGTATTATACATTTAGAATTTGGAAAACTATCAAGAGATATAAGTTGTAGATAATTGAATTATATTTCCAACCATAGGTCGTGGGTCCATAGGTGACATCGGGATAAGGAGTTATGGACGTTTTAAGCCAGAAGGGTCAGTACGTTAGGCCCATGACCCATGGTTATTTAAGTGCAATTTCAGCCTTTCCCCCTCATTTTTCACACCAAAACACCCAGAAATTTCTGGAGGAAAAGATAGAAGAGATCCTAGAGAGAAAAATCAATTTTTGACCAAAATCCGAGCCCCGAATTCTGAAGCCCATGAAGAGAAAAGTGTTGTACGTCGCGTTGTCTTCAATTTGAGCTAACAATCAGCCAAGGAGGAGAGTGATAACGTGGTGTCTGCCTACTTAAATTAATATGAAGGTTATTTTTCATTGTTAACAAGTTTATTTAAAGATTTAATGGATTAGAACGGAAGAAATAGCGATATAAATTTGTTTGTCGGTGTTGATGTGGTAGTCGTATAGGGGGATGTTTTGGTGGGGTATGATGAGCTAATTTATTTAGTATTTTGGTTGTTGTTGTTGTGGATTCTATGATGTAAAATGAAGATTTAATGACTCAAGTCGAAGTGGTAATCGTTTGTGGGCTATTGTAGAAGCTAATGTGATATTAATATAGTTTCTTGTATTTATGAGAGTAATGTTGATAACGTGTGAATTGTTGATGTAGTTCATGAATTGGAAAGGAAAGGAAATGTTTCGTTAATGTTCTGGTTGAACTTGGAAGATTTCAGGTTATTTTGTAAGTTGGTTAGGCCGTTTAAAGTATTGTGTGAGTTACTTGAAGTATTCGTGAATATCGTTCGAATAGTTTTGGATTAATACTTGAATATATGAACAATCATATTGGTTTGATTGTATGCGGTTGAATTGAATATAATTGTTGGTATTGTTGTTGATAATGTGGTCGAGTTCTATTCTCGGATTTGTTGTTGATGATATAGGCGAGTTAGACTCTCGGGGATGGTGTATTTACAAGGGAAATGCTGCCAAAATTTTGGCAGAATATAAGTGAATTCATTTGAAAGATTACGACAAGTATATGCCAATGAATATAATGATTATGTAAATTCTTTCGTATGTAGACTAGCAATTTTGGACAAATAAGTGTAGCTAACAGGGCGTGGAACAGGTATGTAAGGCTTACCCTTTATTTATTTCGGCATGTCTTAGAGCCAAGTAAGTTATAATGTGTACCTTGAGGTAACTCCACTCTTAGACTCCGAGCTTGTTATGATTCATATACACTTTTTAATATAAGTTCTAATATCGTACGCTTCCTCTGCATTGTTCATCGCGCCCCTCGGTGAGAGAGTCGGGTTCTGTTATCTGTATATGATGATATGGGGATGGCAGCCAGGATGGCATATGATTCTGTTCACCGTGTCTCTCCCTAGAGGTCCGGGTTCTGTTACCGCGTTCATCGCTAGAGGGCTAGGTTCTGTTACCGCGTTCCTCGCTAGAGGGCCGGGATCTGTCATCTGTTATCTGTATATGCATATGATGACTTATGATTTTGGCATACATGATTTGTGTTCTGAAAGTAAGCATTTTGATGTCTCGGATAAGGTACTTACCTTCTGTACTTCTGATTCTGATTATTGTTCTGTCTGTTATACTTCTGTGCTCCTGACTCCGATTATGATTCTGTTTACTGCACTTCTTGCCTTATATGCTCAGTACATATTCCGTACTGACTCCCTTTCTTCGGGGGCTGCGTTTCATGCCGCGCAGGTACACCCATATTTGTAAAAGCTTTTGTCAGAAGATGATCCAGCAGGATTGGCGAGCTCCAGTTCCTCCCGGAGCATCGCCGAGTCAGCGTCGATGTGCTGTGGTTTCTGATTGCTGATAGAGACTTTGCAGACAGAGTCGTGGGTATAGTGTGTTTTGGAATTTTTGTTCTTGGAAATCATGTACTAAAAGTTGTACATACCTTTCATGCTTGGTATCCGCCTGATCTATCCATAAAAATAATTTTCTGAGGCCTTGGGATAGTTTGGGAAATCTGGTATGTTGGGGAAGATGAGTCTGCTTCAGCGGTCAATAACTCGTTGGAGCGATCGCGCTTTAGTGAAAAGGGGATATGCTAGAGAGACTGGAGGGAAAAGGTGGTATGCACATAAGTGGTGGAAGTAGCGCTTTAGCATTGCCACTACAGCAGTCTAGTTGACCGCTTCAGCGGTGACTGCACAGATCTGCACCGGAGAATTTTTTTCTTCACTGAATTGTCGAGGTTTAAAACTTAAAATATGTGTATAGAGTTTTTTCATACTGGTTAAGGAGTTCTCATAACGTAATTCGTTACTCGCAGGTGCAATGGATGGAAATCTGGAAGCCGAACAAGTGGACCAATAATAAAAGGAGCAAATACACATGTACTCTATCTTCATCAGCCCCCAATGCGAGTGCCGCTTCTTGGAGCAGAGGCGCATTCCCCAAGTTCTGGAGAGGGGTTTTGATATGGCTAATGTGGCTAACATCATCTCCCGCCACGTCGATCCTTCGAGGAATGTCGCCTTTATGACTTATCCCCAAGCTCTTTTAATTGCTTGTATCCTGAATAATGTTCTTGTGAATGTGGGTTCACAGGTGATTGCAGAATGGAAGGAGTTCATACAGTCTAGGGCATTTAGCCTGATGCTTCCGTCACCGATCACTTCCTTATACAAGAAGGCTGGGTCCATAGGAGTCCTGATGATAACATGGTGTATTCTTAGGCAAATTTTCACCTGTTGTGGATATATATCTAGGGCACTACTATACCGCACAAGAAGAGGAAGACTGCAGAGGGAACAAGTGTTAGTGCAAATAAAGGTGGAGCTAAGACTGGGACTGGGGCTGGGGCTGCCTTTGTTCAGGGCTCATTTGAGCATATCAATACTCGTTATGATGAGGTGATGGCGATGTTCCAGGGAATACTTAGGCCCTCTGTGGACGTGGGTTCATCCAGTGCTAGTGGGGGTTACTTTACTAGGAAGTAGATGAAGGACTACCTCGATAACCAGAAGGCGATGGGTGAGTCGCTCACCATTTCGCAGATTGTCAACACTTCCTTGGCTGTAGATCATATCCAGCTTTGCACTGGTTTTGAGAAGGAGCATGCCAAGAACAAATCTCGTTAGAAAATCTATTTGAAATCTTAAAAAGGTGTCAACGGCCTATGGAAGAAAATGTTCCCCTATGTGGATATGCCTGTGCCGGACGAGGATGTCTCTGAGAGGTACTCATTCGTGAGTGAGGCCAACGGAGGTGACATAAGAAGCAAATCAGTGGAGGATGCAGGCAGCTCAGATAGTGCCATGAGTACTTGGAGGTCCTAGAGATCTCCTCCTTCCCTCTCTCTTTTATTCAACTAGTGTTTTGTGTTGCCCATGTCAGGCTTGCATGTTGAGACAATTTCTCCTTTCCCTGGGTTTGCGTGTTTTCTTCTTGGATGATGTTGTTTTCGGTTTTTGGTTATCCCGGTTCGTCGCTAATATTTGGGTAATTGTTTTGGATGTTAAACTGCTTTGCTTTTTTGTTTCGGTGATGGTAATCAGTTTTGTAGTAGTGACTTGAATAGTTTTTGCCATTGTCGGTCTTGTTGTGATATAACTAATGTTTTTGAAATATTGTTGTGCTTTATCTGGTCTGTTAAATGGCTAAAATGGGGAAAGCAGGATGGAAATAGGGGAAGGGTTCAGGTCTCTAAATCCTACGGTACCACTTCAGCGGTCTCTCAAACCGCTATAGCGATCCTGCATCGGTGGTAGAAGGGTCGCGGATGCGATAAAAATTATGTAGCAGGGATCGCTTCAGTGGTGGCCTTACCACTGCAGGGATAATGTTATAGTGGTTGCCTCACCGCTGGAGCAACACCTGGCAGTACTATTATACTAACTTGGATCAGTTCGCAATAAAAATCTTAACTCGACCATATTCAACACATATCAGAACATGATTCCGAATATGACTTACCTTCGCTCGTAGATACCAATTGGGCCAATCGAGATACCATTTGGTTGATGTGGCACGATTTGAAACAAGATGGGAAATTTTCCAAGATGCCCTATAGGCTCGGTGGATGGGTACGGACGTCTACGTACCATTCTACATGACTCTACTAGACATTGATCTTGTACTTGTGGGACGGTGACCTAGGCTCTGATACCAACCATACACAAGTTAATACATAGAATAAGCTAGAGATAGGAATAAAATGAACTAAAAATAGTGTATTGCCTTTTTGTAGGGCAATCCAAAGATTAAAGAGGAGGGATTGGATCACTATACTTTAACAACAACACTCAACCTTTGAAAACATTCCTTGTTTTTTTTTTTGGTTTTTGTAGTACAATGTAGTGTAATTTTAGTATTCTTTATAGTGTGTGTGTGTGTTGTGTGTATTGTAGTATTTCTATATTAGTAATGTTTTATATAGAAAAAACTTGGATTCTTAGAATTTGGGTTTCTAAAGATCCTTTCCAATTCTCTGAAATTTTTTTCCGAAAAAGAAGTCTCTAAAAAGTGTCACCAAACCCCTCTATTTATAGGATGAAATGAGGGTAAGGACCAAAGGGTAAGGTTCTAGGCTCCTTTACCCAAATTCCCCCCAATTTGAAACCCTCATTCAAAAATATTCAATCCAGTAAAGGATCAACAGATTCACAACCAATTTTTGTACTAATTCGTACCTCAACCAATAAGAAATTCACATATCTCTACTTGCTTTGCTATCTTAGTTTACAGTTATCAATTTCAGTACTTTATTGATTCAGTTTCTTTACATAGCAGTACAATTCATTGAAGGATGAATACCTGTAGAATTTCATTGATGGGCTCCAAAGGTATTTCAAGTGATGCTGCTAATGATACAGAGGCAGCAGAGCTTGGAGCTTTCCAGCTGCAAGATGTGGTCATATTTGGTATGAGACATGGGAAAAGTCCCGAGAGGAGGATTGCATTTTCTGCTACTTGGGATGAATTTGCAGATGCTTTCATTGAGCATTTCATGCCAATAGAGGTCAGGGAAGCCAAGGCTATTGACTTCGAGAATCTAAGGCAGAATGACATGGCGGTTCAAGATTATTATCTCAAGTTTGTGTCATTGTCCAGACATGCTCCTCACATGGTTCCTGACATAAGGTCCACGGTTAGAAGGTTTGTACTTGGGCCTAAACTTGAATTGTACAGGAATGTGAACACAACTGCTCATAATGAGAATATGACTATCTCAATTATACTGGCATTCGTGCAAGGTAATGAGACTAGGTTGAAGAAAAAAGAAGCCCTGAAGAAGCAGAGGGATAGACAATTTAACTAGAGGGATAAGTCGAATGGTATCTATAGGGGTTGTGCAGTGTTAATCTACCACGGCAGCACCATAGCTGACTTAATAGAACTAGAGATGGTAGACTTTGACGTAATCATAGGTATGGATTGGTTAGAGTCTATTATGCCCCAGTGGATTGTAGAACCAAAACAGTAGCCTTTGATTTTCTCGATGAACTTATAGAATGGTAAGGGTAATTCAGTAGCACCCTGGGGTAGATTTATTTCCTACCTTAGAGCCATAAAGATTATTTCCAAGGGGTATATTACCACTTAGTCCTGGTTAGGGATGCAGATGCCCAGACTCTTACTCCTCAGACTGTACTAGTTGTCAGTGAGTTTCCAGAAGTCTTTCCAGATGACCTACTCAGAGCCCTTCCTAGTAGAAAAATTGACTTACTTCCCGGTACTAAGTCGATATCTATTCCGCCATATAGAATGTCCCCAACAGAGTTAAAGAGTTGAAAGTTCAGTTGAAGGTTCTTCTTGAAGGGATTTATAACGCCCAAATGTCTTATCTTGGGGTGCACTGGTCTTGTTTGTTCGAAAAAAGGATGGATCCTTGCGTATGTGTATAGATTACCGCCAGTTGAACATGGTCCACAATTAAGAATAAGTACCCTCTTCCAAGAATCAACCACTTGTTTGATCAACTTTAGGGTGCTCAGTGTTATTCCAAGATTGACCTCAGATTAGGCTACCATCAGTTAAAGCTTAAAGAAGTTGATATCCTGAAAATCGCTTTCAGGACTCACTATGGCCATTTTGAATTTCTTGTCATGTCGTTTAGGTTGACGAATGCACTAGCAGCTTTCATAGATCTTATGAATAGAATATTCAAGCCTTATCTCAATTTGTTCATCATTGTGTTTATTGATGACATATTGGTGTATTTCTGTAGTGAGGCTAATCATGTAGAGCATCTCAGAATAGTATTGCAGACACTCAAAGATCGTGAGCTTTATGCGAAATTCTCAAAGTGCGAGTTTTGGCTCAAGTCAGTGGCATTCTTAGGCCATGTGATTTCAGGTAAAGGTGTTAAGGTGGATTTTTAAAAATTGACGCTGTTAGAATTTCTTGGGTTTGGCAGGTTATTACAGGCATTTTGTTGAGGGATTTTCCTCTATCTCAGCTCCGTTGACTAAGCTGACTCATAAGAAAGTCAAATTTCAATGGTCAGATGCATGTGAATAGAGTTTCCAAGAGTTAAAGAAGAGATTGACTTCCGCTCCCATGTTGACACTACCAGAAGGAACTGAGGGTTCATGGTTTATTGTGATACTTCGGGACTTGGTCTCAGATGTGTCTTAATACAGCAGGATAAGGTTGTCGCTTACACGTCTAGACAACTTAAGGCTCATGAAAAGAATTATCCGACTCGTGATCTAAAATTGGCAACTATGATTTTTTACACTTAAGATATGGTGTCACTAGCTATACGGAGTGCATCTGGATATTTTCACCGATAATAAAATCCTGCAGTATATTTTAAAGCAAAGAGAGTTGAATCTTTGGCAGAGAAGATGGCTCGAATTGCTTAAGGACTACGATGTGGATATTCTCTATCATTCAGGGAAGGTGAATATTGTAGCCGATGCTCTCAGTCAGTGTTCCATGGGAAGTTTAGCTCATGTTGATGCATATAAGAAAATTATGATTAAGGAATCCCACAGTTTGGCCAGTCTTGGGGTTCGACTTTTGGACTCCGAGGATGGCAGTGTGGTTATTCAGAATAGAGCCATTTCCTCCTTATTTGTTGAAGTAAAGAGAAGCAGTATAGAGATCCCTGCTTGTTGCAGTTGAAAGAAGGATTCGCAAGCATAAGACGATGACTTTTGAACAAGGGGGATGATGGAACCTTGATATATCGAGGAAGATTATGTGTTGTAGATGTAGATGGGCTCAGAGAGCGAATTATGTCAGAAGCTCACCATTCCAAGTATTCCATCCACCCAGGTTCAACAAAGATGTATCACGATCTTAAGGAGATTTATTGGTGGAATGACATGAAGAATGTTATATCCCGTATTTTCATAGCATGAGCGTGACACGTGCTTCCTAAAAAATTGACAATCATGTTGTTGCTACATAATTTAAACTCATGTTGATAGTGTTGTATCTTGTATTTTTGAACGTCGTATTATTTGCAAGCTAAGGTGGGGCCCACACGTCGAGATTTTTTTTGGGACATGTGACAAGTTATATGAAGCATATATGTGAAGTTAAACACAACTCTGGAAGGACCCTCGAGCCAAATCAAAGTGGAAGTCCTCCAAACAAATATTTTTAAGTAACGTTTTCGGGTGACCTGACTTCGAGGGGCAAAAACGGTATTATAAGTTTGGAATTTGGAAACATACCAAGAAATAGAAGTTGTATATAATTGAATTATATTTCCGACCATGGGTCGTGGGTTCCCAGGTGACATCGGTATAAGGATATATGGATGTTTTAAGGTCGAAAGGTCAGTGGGCTAGGCCCAACTCGGGCCCAACTGGGTTAGGCCCATGACCCATGTTATTTAAGTGATATTTCAGCCCTTCCCTCCTCATTTTAAGACCTGGAACAACCAGAAAATTCTGGAGAGATAGAGAAAAAAAGGCCTTGGAGAAGAAAAACCAATTTTGACCAAAATCTGAGCCCCGGATCCGGAAGCCCATGAAGGGAAAAGTGTTGTACGCTGCGTTATCTTCAACTTGAGATAAAAATCAACCAAGGACGAGAGTGATAACGTGGTGGATGCCTACTTAAGGTAATATGAAGGTTCCTTTTCATTGTTAACAAGTTTATTTAAAGATTTAACGGATTAGGATGGAAGAAATAGCGATATAAATTCATTTGTCGGTGTTGATATGGTAGCCGTATAGGGGGCTGTTTTGGTGGGGTATGATGAGCTAATTTTATTTAGTATTTTGATTGTTGTTGTGTTGTGGATTTCATGTTGTTAAAATGAAGATT